>NC_080188.1:131810197-132114957 GCF_030028045.1 Hippopotamus amphibius kiboko | reverse complement strand
GGCTCCAGAGGGCCCCTTCCTCACAGGGTCCAGGACAGACAGGCGGGGGGCCACACGCTGCATGGAGGGGGCACTAAGGGGGCAGCCTGGCGCCGGGTGGGGGCTCAGCCCAGAGGCACTGCCAGGCAGCCAGGCCCCTGAGGTGCAGGCTAGGGGGGAACTACCCCAGGGCAGGGGTCCCAGGATGCACAGTGCCCAGCGGGCTGGGTCTTCCAAATTACAGAAAGGCCTCTGTGCACTGCGCCGCCCACTGGCTCTGCCCTGGGCCCTCCTCCACTGGACAGACAAACAAGCAGGCAGTGTTTCTGAAACCAGGGAGGGGAAAACCACAGGACAGAACTGCAGGCCCATCAGGCTGGCGGCCCCCAGAGAGCCGGGCTGTGAGTGCAAGTACTAGTGTGAGTGTGTGTGTGTGGTGGCGAGGTGCCCGGGAGGGCAGGGGTGAGGCCTCCTCCTCCTGCACTCTCCTCCGGACGCTGCCAGCGGGCAGGGGGCCAGCTAGGGCCTGGCAGCCTCGGCCAAGCCCACCCGGTTCTGGTCCCTGTCGAACACGGCGTAGTAGCGGCCGATGAAGACGTCGCCCAGGATCCAGAGCGGCCCGCCAGGCGGGGGGATGTCCATGCCCATGAAGCCGCTCAGGCACACGGTCCTCCCAGCCTGTGACACCTGGGATGGCCAAGGCGGGTCACCACCCAGGCCGCACCTGCGGGCGCCCGCGGCCCCGCGCCCCACGGTCTCCACTCACCTTGAGGACGTAGTCCTCCGGGGACAGCTTGTAGTCTCTACCCCCCAGCTTCAAGGTGACCTCGGGCAGGCCAGACACCTTCTCGCAGGGGATCATGTACTGGAGGGGGGAGGAGAGGACAGTGCATGTATGGGGGGAGGGGCACAGCAGGCGGGGGTGTCCACCCTCCCTGCCGGCCCCGCCCCGGCCCCACCCTCCCCGCCGGCCCGCTCACCTCGCCCTGGATCAGGGGCAGGGCCCCGATGGCCTTCTGCAGCTCCCGCACCTCTTCCACGGGGCCCACGATGAGCGAGGTGCCCGTGTCCACGATGGCCTCACAGCCCCCCTTGCACACGGTCAGGCTGCTGCCCACATCCATCCTGCAGGGGAGGGGATGTGAGTCCCCTCCCAGGGCCACCTGGAGCCCCTGCCCTGTCCCCCACTGGCTGCAGCAGCAGGACTTGGCCGGGAGCAGAGATGGGTGGGAGGAGAGGGAGGGGGCTGGAGAAGCCCCGAACAGATTAACAGCCACCTAGAAAGCCCTGTGGATGAGGGGGCGCTGGCCAGAGCCCGGGGACAAGAGCTCGGCTAGGCACCAGGAGGTGGCAGGAGGCACCTAGGGCTGGCGGGACACAGGGCCCAGGTCCACCCCGCCCGGCCCCCCTCCATCCCCACAAGGCCCTGTTGAGTGGGAGGCTGGGGGTGGGGCCCCCAGGGGGAGCCGAAAGAGGAGCCCCACCCTGTACTCACTGGTCCATGTGGACCTGCCAGTAGGCCATACGTGTGACGTTGTGGTAGGTCAGCTGGCCTTTGTAGTACTTGGAGTCAGTGCCGCCCAGCATCAACTCACCCCCGGGCTGCGCATTTGGGTCCCTGTGGGAGAAGGGAGGAGGGAGTCAGCCACCCTGCCCACCCCTGCACCAGGTGTCCAGCCTGAGGACTGGGTGGACAGGACTGGGGCCAAGGTCAGAAGTCAGGGATGGGTGGGGCAATCTCGGAAGGCGCCCCAGATTGGGACCCTTCCTGGGCCTGCAGGGGTGGGAGAATCCAGAAGGGGCTCTGATCCCACACCCGGTGTGGACTGCAGGCCAAGCCCCACCTTGAGCAGAAGAGACCCTGCTTGGGCCTTGGGGCTCCTGGTCTGCCCACTGGGGACAGCCAGGGTCAGGCCAGCAGGCAGATGGGGACGTGAATGCTAAAGAGCCCCAGAAGTGGAGACCTCACCTGCCTGGAAGGAAAACCAAGGGCTTCCAGGTGGAGGCGCCGGCAACCTCGAGAGCTGAGCTGGCCATTCCTACCCCAGGCCCTTTGCACCTGCTGCTCCCAAGGTGCCCTCCCATCCAGACCCTTGCCTAACTTGCTCTCCCTTCAGATCTCAGCTTTCAACTGCCCACTTCTCATTTACACTCATATTAATACTCCAAGCACAGCATCTGCCTGGCTCTTCCCGGCACTCAGAAGCACCCTGCTGAACCTGTCCTCCCACCACTGCTGCGGCCTCCACCTCCTGTCACCTCCAAAACCCATGCGTGGGGAGCAGATCACACCTCCAGTGCCCCTCCTCACCCTCAGCCCTGCCCTCGCAAGCCATCCGCCCCCCCACCTCACTTCCCGTCTCAGCCCATCACCCGGGGAGTCAGCGCTGGGCCACCCGTCCCCAGCCCCAGGCCTGGCCAAACTCCTGGGTCCTCTGCAGCTTGTCTGCCTCCCCTGGACCCGAGGCCTCAGGGGGAATGGCCCCACCTGTTCACCTGCACCACAGCATCTAGCGGGAGGCTCAGCCCTGAGCAGCTGTTGACTATCTGCCACTGACCACGCCGGGGACAGAGGACAGTGCCCACACAGAGGCCAGGCCAAAGGCTCTGAGCCGGAATTCCACCAGAAACGCCTGGAGTCAGACCTCAAGGGGGCATGCAGGGTGCAGTGACCAGAAGCGGCTCAGGGCAGCGGGCTCCCTGGCTCACATCCTGCCCACAGCCCCACCCCCGGCACATCTGCATCACCCCTCCTGTCCGGGGCTTCCTCTCAAGACCCGTGGCACTGTTGTCCTGGGAAGAGGCCAGGAGCTGAAGGAGTGAGAACCCCTCCCAAGGACCCCCTACCCGGCACGAAAGGCACCTGGCTTTGTTTTTACAGGGTAGCAGCATCTCCTGGGGAGGTCTCCCTCAAAGCATCACCCCAAGACATCCCTGAGGTCACTCCCACAGGAAACACCCCCCCCCCCCCCGTCCCCGCCACCTGCAGAAATCCTGTCAAATTGAGGCTCGTGGCCTGGTCCCCTCTGGGCCAAAAGTGACCCAGGGGCTAGGACCCTGTCTACCCATCACCAGGCCTAGGAATGTCAGGCAGACTGATGTGGGAGGGAACCCTGCCAAAACCCCTGGCCCAGCTCTGCCTCTAGAAGGAGGGAGGTCCAATGACCAAGATCCTTGACCCAGGGCCCCAGCACCCCCGGCAGGGAGATCCCAGTGAGACACAGCCTTCTCTAGGGGCTGTCTGTCCATCTGCAAGAAGGCACCAAACCCATCCTGCAGTCAGAGCTCAGGAGCTGTGGCCCAGTGCCTACAGGTGGACAAAGGAAGGGCCGGCATGATGGGGACTTGCCCTGTCCCACCTGTTCAGGTAGAAGGCGAAGATGTTCTTGTCCACCAGCTTCTGCTGCATCAGATTGTCGAAGACGGGGACCACATTGTTCACAGAGATGCGGGGGTAGGCCATGCCCAGGATGCCGTCGAACTTGGCTGCAATGAAGGTGACGCCTGGCTGCTTGGTGGCCTCCCCGAAGGTCTGCTTCTCCACCTTGATGCTGCCTGCGCTCGAGACCCCTGCTTTACAGGGCACCTGAGGGTCACAGGGGAGGGGAGGTTAGTGGGCCACGTGGACCGCCAAGGCCGACGCTGGGCCCCAGGCGGCCCATCACCTCCCATCCCTGCGGGGGCAGCCACGGCTACAACACCCAGCTCAGTCAGTCATCTGGTACACGGGACTCAAGAAGGACAGAGGGCCCGGAAGAGAGGGCTGCTGACCCCAGACTGGACACAGGTGGGGACGACAGGGGTGAAGGGCCCACATCCTGCCACGACTGTTTCGAGGACAGATGCAAATGGAGGGTGCGGGGGAGGGGAGGGGGTGGTCCTTGTGAGCTCAGGCTTTCCCACCCACAGCTCTCCCTGCCAGAACCTCTGACCTGACCTAGACTCAAGGCCACTCCGCAACCCCTCCTCAACCAGCGGCAGAGGCTGCAGATAGAGACAGGGCAGGATGTGGGAAGAAACGGCTGTTTGGGGCTGACGCTGGGAGGAGGGGAGAGTGTGGGGTGACATCCTGTCCCAGGCCCAGAGAGAACCTGGCAGAGGGGCCCCTGCAGATAAACCTGGGCAGGCAGATAAGGAGGAGGAGGAGTGGCCCACGGGAGCCACAATGCCTTTGGCCTGCCGGGACTGTCAGAAACAGGCCAGCGGGAAGGAGGTCCTCCCCACCGCCCCATTCCCCCACCCACGTCCCACAGTAGGCTCTGCGGCCTTCCTGGGGCTGGGGGCTGGGAGGGGACCGTCTCCTGCTTTGTCCCTCTTCCCCACAACTCCCAGCCCGGACCCTCCTGCAGCCTGGCACCAGCAGCTCCATCTAAGAGTCTGTGAGAGGCGCAGAGGCACGGGCAGAGCCCAGAAGGGCCCCTCAGCCCTCTCTGGGGGAGGCGGGCAAGTCCTGCAGGCACCCCCACCCCCAGCCCTCCCCGGCTGCTGCCCGCTCCTGTCTGCAACCGCAGCAGGTGCCCCTCTGCCAGCAGCTCCAGCTGCAGGGACCCCGGCCATGGCTGAGCCCCGGCACCCAGCTGGCACCTCAAACCCAACACATCAGAGTGGGACCCCATCTCTCCTCTGGCTCCTCCACCCGGCTGCGAGGCCGGGAGCCTCACCACTAACCACTCATGGGGTCCTGGTCCCAGACCTATGCCCCACGCTCTTACACCTGTGCCTCAGTGGCCGTCAGCCCGCCCTTCCTCCCAACCCTCCCGGCTGCTGCCCAGCCCGCACGCAGGACCACGTCCACCCCGCCCCCACCCCACTGCTGCTTTCTCACCGCCAAGCACACCGAGCTGTCCCACCTCCGGGCCTTTGCTCAAGCTGAACCCTGGCTCCCTCACTCGGCTGACCGCTGCTGGTGACCCGAACCCAAGAGCCCCTCTGGGGAGCTGGCACAGACCCCTGCCCTAGGGCTGGGAGGGCGGATCCCCTCCACAGACAGCGGCCTGGAGACAGACTCACCGACACGGTGTCCTGGCTCAGGTACCCGGAGAGGCTGCCCGAGCCATAGTGGATGTCGAAGGACGTGCCATTCTTCACGTACGTGCTGGACTTGCCGCTGTTGTACTTGTGGTGGGTCCCTGCACACGCCGGGAACCCGTCAGCCCGCCTGCTAGGCCATGACCACGGCCCTGAACCTCCCCCCGCCCAGGACCAGCCCTGCTGGGCCCCCTGCAGCCCGTCCACCCAGCCACCCTCCTGGGGCGGGCGGTCCGGCCCACAACTCGCTCCATCCTTGGCCCCCGTGGTCCCAGCCCGGATGTGAGCAAGGGTGGAGACCCCAGAGGAGCTGCCTGTCTTGTAAGGCTGAGAGGTGGGAGCAGTGAGTTGCCCAAAAGGTGCTGGGCAGGGCCACTGGAGGCCCACAGCTACGCCCCAGCTAGGGACTGGAGGAGGTGCACTGAGACTGGACAGCTGACCCCAGCGCCTGCAGGAGCGGGACAGGGGGCTGCATGCCCCTCCCCAGGGCCCCTGCCCTCCCGTATCCACGGCAGGCAGGGACTGGGCCCGGCCCTCGGTCTCCCTCTGGTCACCTGGGAGAGGCGTGGGACAGGCTGACTTACAGCAGGCGATGTCCAGCAGTTTGCAGTGGATGGATGGGACCCACAGGTTGGAGGAGCCAGTGTCGAAGACCACCGTGAAGCACTGCGGGGGCGTCCCGATGCCAATCTCCCCGTAGTACTGAGCCTGGGTAGGGGATGGGAGGCAGGGCCTGTCAGGGCTGGGCGGAGGGGCCCCCCACCCCACCACGGGGCCCGGAGAAGGCCCAGGCCAGGGGAGGGGCCCAGGGTCAGGCCGGGCTGCCTCGGCCGCCCACCCCAACCTGCCCCCCCGAGCCCTTGTTCCTGGTACCCATGGGCACTTCAGGGCCCAAGGCCCCTGGGTGCGGCCCTGCCCCTGCCTGACCACGTGAGCGGGGGGGGGGGGATGACCACCCCATTTGAAGGACAGCAAAACCAGTGGTGAGTCCGTGTTAGGACAGGGTCGACGTGCCTGCCTGAAGACCCCTCTGTGATTCAGGGGTCCAGGGCCCCGGGAGGGAAGACCACCTTCCAGCATGAGGGTCAAGTCAGGGCCTGACTCTGGGGCCTCCATTCCCACAGGCCCCTGCCCCTCAGGGCCAAGCCTGGACGGCCCCCAGGCAGAGGGGCTGGGTGGCCACGGGGAGAAGGCCAACAGCAGAGGTGGAGGCGCAGGCTAGTCCCTCACCACCAGCCACGCTGCGCTCCCTGCTCTGGGCCTCAGTGTTCCCATCTGCAGACAGGGCAGCAGAGGCCGCCGGGGGGGCCCAGGTGCTGACCCTGGGCTCAGGTGAGCATAAAATGGGCACATGCCCCTTGGAGCCTCAAAAGGAAACCCCATCCTTGGCCCTCTCACAGGTCACAGGTGTAAGGGCACCTGGGCCCTGCCTCCTGAGCACTCCTTCCCCAGGGAGGGAGGCTGGGCCACCCGTCACTGCAGGATTCTGACCGCGACCCCTCCGAGCATCTCTCTCTGGCCACTTGGCTCCAGGGAGCACTGGCAGCTGCTGACTCATGACCCAACAGAAGTGTCCAGACTGGGGGATGGGGGGGGCGGGGGGGGTCGACGAGTGACTCAGCAAATCCCCGTGTGTGGACGCACGCGTGTGCATGTGAACTGGGGGGGGCAGGAACCAGGAACTGGTCAGTCAGGCCCCAGGCAGGCAGAGAGCACCCCCCCGCCCCCAGCCAGATCACATGCCTGTGAGGCCACAGCTTCCTGGCAAGGCTGGGGCTCCGGCCAGGCTGGACAGAGGACAAGGCCACCATCCCAACCCAGGTGACCAGAGGCCGGATGGCAGCGAGGGGCTGGCTCCCCAGGACTCAGCAGGTGGAGGGGGCACAAGAGGATGTCACCTGGGCAGCCCCAGAGCAGCCTGGCAGGACCAGGGTGGGGCCCAAGACCTGGCCCCAGCTTGCTGTGTGGCTTCCAGGTATTTCACCTCTGAGCCTGCATCCCCCTCAGCGAGCAGTGGGCATACGGGCCGGCTGCTGACCAAAAAGGAAGGCAGGGCACAGGCACTGGCCGCGGGTCGCCCTCGGCCTTCCAGCAAAAGCACAGAAGCTCCAGAGCAGTTGGTGCGGCCTGGGCAAACAGGACCAGGTGATGCAAACCCAGGGACCCCAGACCCCACCCACAGCCTCTCGGGCAGGCCTGGGCCTGATCCTAGGCCCATCCACGCTGTGCCCAGCTCCTTCATCTGTAAAGGCTGACGCAGCCCACCCAGGCTGGCCACCAGGGTGAAGACACAGGCCCAGCTCTGGGCTGACGGTTGGTGGCATGTGGGGGAGAGGTCTAGGAGGTGCCAAGGCCACTCCAGCCCCTGCAGGACTAGGACCAGGACCAGCAGGGGAGCCAGGAGCTGGGGAGGACGTGCAAGGTCAGAGCCCTCAGTCTGGAGGGGCTGTGTGGGGGGCACCCCCTCAAAGGGAGTGGCCGAGCAGAAGCCCCTCCCCAATAGCACACAGGTGAAGCTCCCAAAACCACTGGAAGCTGAGAACAAAAGCACTTCACCAAAACCCACACCGGCTCACAGAGCTTTTCCTAAGAGCCAGCTCCTCTCTACAGCTGTGTCTGCAGTCACCCCACCCCCCTGCCCTAAGCTCGCCCCCCAGCCCCAGGCTGACCACCCCCCAACTCACATCCATGTAGTTCTTGAGAAGCTCGGGAATAGGCCCCTGCGTCACGGTGGGTACCCCCGGGGTATATTTCGCAATGGGGCCCTTGGCGATCAGCTCTTCCACGGGGCCCCCCTTCTCCGACATGGTCCGGCGGATGGACGTGAACTTGTGCAGAGGAATCCTGTCAAGACAGGGGTCTGGCATTAGGGCTGGCCGGGCGCCCCCACCTGGAGGCTCCCACACTCACATCCAAGCTGGTGGCCCAGCACGCCCGCTCCTCCCCATCCTCAGCCACTGGAGGTTCCAGCCCACCCCACTGTCCCCACTCTGTGCTCACTCTGGTCTCTTCTGGGACAACGACTGCGTTGGTGGTCACCTGTCACATCTGCCCAAAGCCCTCCATGGAGTCCCACTTGCCTGGCCCTCTGGCCGAATCTGCCACTCTCCACTCAGAACCCACGCCAAGATGGTCCCAGCTTACCCGTCTGACCTCCGGGGTGACCACCTCCTGGCCATCAGGTGGGACTTCCAGGCCACCCACTCTGAGAAGCCATCCTCGCCCACCCCCAGTCCCCCTCACATGACCCCTTCCAGTCCTCGCCCCAGGCTGCACTGAACCCACTGGCTCTCCCCCACTCTCCACAGACTGATGGAGGGCAAGGATGGCACCTGGGCCCTGGAGGTGGGGGCTTCCAGGCCTGCCTTCCTCCACGCGAGCCCCAGTGCTCCTGCCTGGAGCACCCTTCCCAGGAGCCCCTGTCTCGTAGCACACACACCAGCCTCGATGGTCTGGGTGATCTGCCCAGCGCGGGGGGGCGGGGGGGGGGGGCGTCCTGCTACCGGGGAGCAGAGTGAGGGGTCCTTCTCCACCCCCAGCTCCCTGGGAGTCTGAACGTGCCCCAGGAGGTGGGAGAGGACAGCCACCTGAGTGAACAGAGCCACTGGATGAAACATCTTCCCAGCCCTGGGGATCTGGGAGTTCAAGGTCACAGCTGGCTCCTCCTAGCATGCCAAGGCCATGCTCCAAGAAGATGGGGCTTTTGCCTCTTGCCTAAGAGGGGATAGGCTGGAAGCACCAGAGGTTCTTGCCTGGGGGCAGGGAGAGACACGCCATCCAGTAACCAAGGAAACAGGTGCCTGCAGTCCCACGGGACTGAGAAATGTGAAGGGCTCCGCCCCAAGAGGCCCCACGCTCCCTTCCCCTCTGCCATCCACCCCGGGGAGGGCCTGGGGGTAAGGGCAGGGAAGGCTCAGGCCTCCCCTGCTCCCCTACAGCTGCTCCAGCTAGGGCTACCCGGTCCCAGGCCACAGCTCACAGAGGAGCCCACAGAAGCCAGCCCTCTGGCAAGGCTCAGGTGAGCTCCAGGCCCCGCCAGGTCCTGCAGCCCTGAGACCTCACCCACCTGCCCACAGGCAAAGGTCCACACCAGAGATGAAAGCACGCCTGCCCAGAGTGAACACAAAGGTCCTGGATGGGCAAGGGTGGGGCGGGTGCACCCCTCCCATGCCAGGAGAGCAGGCAGCCTTGCAAGGCCAGGAGGGTGGGGGGACCCTCCTCCTAGCTGACACAGCACCGCGCAGCCCTGGACCAGGCCTGAGAGTTCGTGGCCTCTCTGGGCCCAGTGGGGGCCCCCCAGGCCTGAGGAGGGCGTCGTCCTTACTGACGACAGCTGGTGTGAGAGCCCTAGCCCTGGGGTGGGAGGAGCCACCCACAGCCCCGTGCCAGCTGGGCCACTCTCAGGCCCACTCCTTCGGCCGACTCCCCCTTGGCTCCGGGACATGTGGGCCTCCTGGTGTCCAGAGAGTCTCCCAGCCGGCCCAGGGCCTGCGGTAAGACCTCACGGCACAAGCCAGGTGATGCCACGCCCAGGTCACAGCGAGCCAAGGGGACCCCAGGCGGGAAGGTGACTTGCCAGGCTCAGCGGGCTCCGGGGCCTCCCCCTGGGGGTCCCGACTTCCTACCCGCGTGAGGGCCCTGACACCCTACCGGCCCTGGGGACGCCGGGTCGGCTCCCAATCACAGCCGCCCTCCCTCCTGCTTCCTCCGGTCCCCCCAAGGCCGACCCCGCGGTGGGAGCGAGGAGGGGTCGCGGGGCTGGCGGGGGCCCTGGGCGAGCCCCGCACCTGCAGAGGGTGGACCCTGCAGGAGGCCGCGGGGGCGGCGGAGGTGCGTCCCGCGGGGGCGCACGGGGGGGACGCACGGGGGGCGCACGGGGGTGGCCGGGGCCCACCTGACGAGCGCGGCCGCGGGCGCGGCCAGCAGGCCAAGGGCGAGTAGCAGCAGCAGGCTGGGGGTCTGCATGGCGGCGGCGACCCGGTCGGAGCGCACAGCCCGGGAGGTCGCGCGCTTATAGCCGGGATGACGGCGCAGTCGGGCCGGGTCAGCTGACCCGCTTGTTTGCGCCCCGGCGGGTCACGTGGGCCTCGGGGGCGGGGCCGGGGCGGGGCGATCCCCGGGGCCGGGAGCAGACGCGCCCGCTCGGGCCCGCGCACGGCGCTCGGGGCCGCGCTCGCCGCTTATCCCACTCGGGCGCCGGCCTGACCCCGAGAATGGCAGGGACCCGGCTGGCCGGGGCAGAAGGGGATACCCCCCGCCAGGAGGCGTCAGCCGGAGCCCCAGGCGCGCGGGTGTGCAGGGCTCCCTGCTTCATCCTCCCCTGGGAATCTCCCAGGTACCCTCTCTGGAGGCTCCAGCCACCTCATCGTCCCTCCCCAAGTGTCCACAGCCCTCCTGCCCCCTAGCACCGCGCCCCAGAGCAGCACCTGGCCTGGCCCTGCCCTGGTCCCCTTGCGCCCTCCTTCCTCAGTAATGTGGCACCGTGCCCACCAGGCCCCACGTCTCAAAGAATGCTGTGCGGGGTGGGGGTGGCGGGTGCGGAAAGGGGAAAGGGAGGCGGGTCTCAGGATCAGTTTTTACCAGCCTCTGGGGTAGAACAGCGAGGGGTATGCCCGGGCTTAGCCCTGACGGAGGCCACAGTGACCCCGGCAGCATCCATTCCTTCCCGCCCAACCTGCTGCCAGAGGAGAGGACCACATCCATCCCCCACCCTCAGTCCTGGCCAGAGGAGGGGCAGTCCTACCGAGGAGAGGAATTTGGACAGGTCATTTCAGAGGAGGTCATGCCAAGAAGGCAATTAAGCAGGAGAATGTGCTAGGAAGGAGGAGGTGGCATTTGAGCAGGTTGTGACCAGTGAGGAAACTTCACAAGGGGACTTGTCCAGGACATTTTTCTTGAGCGGTCCTCCCAGCTCCCCTGCTTCAAGGGGGTGCAAACCGAGGTTCTGTGGCTCACAGAGCCAGGGCTGGAATTCCCATCCTTTCTGTAACCACCAAATAAACCAGGATCCTCACCTCAGCCACCACCACCCCATCCACAATGGTCAGCCTGACGGCCACAGATGAGTGACCACTGCCTCACCCTGCCTCCACACTGAGCCATTCCACAGACATGTACTAGGGTCCCCTGATGTGGTTCTAGATATGTGGACTGAAGCCAGGAGCAAAGTAGGCACAGATCCTTGCCCTCAGGATCTGCCCCGGCCCCTCAGGTCCAAGGCTGTCCTCCAGGCCAGCCCAGAAGTGGGACCCTCAAACCAGGCCCCAGGTGGGCTGGACTCTGGTGGAAGGTGGTCCCAGCTGGTGTCCCCTGAGTCACCATGCTTGGTCCCGATGCCCAGTGGGGACGTGACAGTGTATACCTGTGGTGCTCAGAGGTAGATGTCTGAGAAAACGCGCATTCAGAGTGTCCTACGTGCTTCTTCCTCAGAGGCATGTATAAGGCCCCTGGGGGTGTCTGGGCAGGAAGCAGTGTGGACTGTCACAGGGCCCAGAAGCTTGACAGGGCAGCCAGTTGTGTCTGGCCCGAGCTGGTGGGGTGTGTGCTGGAGCTGGTGGGAGCCAAGCTGACATCCTTGGCTTTCTCCTGATGGTGGCAGGGGGCTGCTGAGAAGGGACCCTCTGATGGCCCAAAGGGTGGAGAGGCCCCCACCGGCTGCAGAGGCTGCCTGTCCGTTTATTACAGAGCAGAGATGCTCTCTGTGCTGGTCCCCAGCTCAACTGTCGATGCTCCAGGAGGGAGAGCCCAGGCCCAGATAGGGCGATGGGGGCAGGGATCCTGCCCGAGTGAGTCAGGAGGAGTGGGGATGAGCAGCCCCTCACCTTGACCTCCACTCGGCATCTCGTGGGTCAGTCCCTCCGGGACCCCGTGTGTCAGTTTTCCCCTCCACCACGTGATCATGGAGCATCCACCCACGTGCCAGGCAAGCTCTGGGTGCTGCAGAAATCACGGGAAAAAACGTGACTCCTGCCCTCGTGGAGTTTATACTCCAGGCAGGGGAGACAGAAAGTAGAAAGGCTGCTCACACAGGTCACTGTAAGGAGAGGAGCGTAGGGAAAGTCAGGGCAGGGGAGGGACAGTGAGTGACAGGAAGGGGGTGTCGCAATCAGACAAGCCTCGTGGGAGCACGTCAAGTCAGCTGAGCACAGGCGGCTGGCGGGGGTGGGGGGGCAGTGGAAGAGATGAGGTCAGGGGTCAGAGCAGAGCCGCCCTGCCAGGTCACTTGGTTGTCCAGCCACCGAGAGGACCCTGGGGCACAGGGGGTGGGGGGGACAATGAGCTGGGGGGCCCTGATCAGTGCCACCCTGGCTGGCCGGCAGAGCGAGGGGAGAGAGGAAGGGGGACAGTAGACCAGCTGGGAGGCTAGGACCACCATCCGGGTGGGGGGCTACGGTGGTCTGGACTGGGGCAGGGGCCAAGGAGCCTGTGAGAAGCAGCCTGATTTGGGATGCACTTTTGAGGAAGAGCCAGTAGGATATCCTAGTGGATCAGGACAATGGTGTGCAGTGGAGGGATTAACACTGACTCGGTGTGTGCAGAATAGCTGGAAGGGTGGCATGCTGTTGGCCCAGATGGGAGTGGACGCAGGAGGTGGGATGGGGAGGAAGACTGGGAGCTCCATCTGGATCCTTGTCCCTTTGGGATGATTCCCTGGGGACATGCGGTGGCACTGCCGAGTGGCTGCTGCTACTGGGGTTGGGAGTTGAGGAGAGAGATCCAAACTGAGACAGAAACTTGAGTCATCAACACTCAGCAGTTTCTAAAGAGTGAGGCCAGATGCATCTGAGGGCAAAGTGGAGACACACTAGGAGAGGTGCCTGAGGGCTCCCAATTTTACGAGGCTAGAGACTCGAGGGGAACCAGCCACAGAGACAGCAGGGCAGCTGGGGACAGGAGGAGTGCCTGGGCACCAGGTGAAAAGTGCAAGGAGGGCATGGCCCACTGATGGCCTCTGTGGAGGATGGGACTGTGCACTGACCACGGGACCTATCGACCTGGCCTGGAGGAGAGCAGTTTCAGTGAAGTGGCAGCAGTGACATGTAAGTGGCAGCAGTGACATGTAAGTGGCAGCAGGGACATTTAAGAGAGAACAGCTCTTATTGGGGGGGAATGAATTGGGAGATTGGGATACGAAATTGTATGCTCTAAATATATGCAGTTTATTGTATGTTAACTGTATCTCAATAAAAGTTCTTAAAAAAAAAAGAGGGAAAGAACAGTTCTTATAAAGAACCAGTGATCAAAACAGTGTGGTATTGATGCAAAGACAGGCAAATAGACAGGGGAGACGAAGGAGAGCCTCGAAGTGCTGGGGGAGGGCTCTCTTCTCAATGATGGTGCAGTGGGATGGGAGGACCTTGATCCCTCCCTCACACCACACACAGCTGTCAACTCCAGGTGGGTTAGGAAGATGGTAAGTTCCTTAAGTCAATTAGGTCAGCGGTAAATACATCAGGGAGGAAAAGGCAGAGGCCACCTTCATGATCTTGCAATCAACAAAGATTTGTTATTTACATAGGAAATGCACAAAACCCACCAAATCTGTGAAAAGGACAAGAAGACAGGGTTAGGAGAATGAGAAGAGAAGCCACAGACTGAGAAACAGGCATTTGGTAAAGGACTGGCATCCAAAATATTTGAAAACTCTTAAAACCCAACAATCAGCAAGTGAGCCAGAACGGACGCCTCACCGAAGGAGAAATCCTGAGGGCAGAGAAGCCCATGGAAGGACACTCACATCAGCAGGGAAATGCATGTTAAAACAGCAACCAGATACCTCTGCACACCATCGGAGTGGCCAAAACCCGGACACGGACAGCACCAAGTGCTGACGTGGCTGCAGAGCCACAGGAACTCGCCTCCATCACTGGTGGGGATGCAAATGGTGCAGCCGCTTTGGACGACGGTTTGGCACTTTCTCACAAAACTAAACCTGCTCTTACTATACGATCCAGCAGTTGGACTCTGGTATTTACACGAAGACGAAAACTTATGTCCACACAAAACCCTGCACACATATGTTTATAGCCGCGTTATGCCAAATTGGAAGCAGCTAATTGCCAAATCTGGAAGCAACCAAGATGCCCTTCAGGAGGTGGGTGGGTAAATACACTGTGGTCCTTGCAGACAATGCCATGTTATTCGGCGTTGAAGAGAGGTGAGCTATCAGGCCATAGATGCATGTTTGTAAGTGAAAGAAGCCAATCTGAAAAGGCTACATACTCTATGATTCCGACTGTATGACATTCCGGAAAAGGCGAAATCACGGAGACAGGAAAAGAATCAGTGGTTATGGTGGTTGGGGAGGGGAGGAGGATCCATGGGTAGACTCAGCGCAGCCATTGTTATGGCAGTTAAAGGACTCTGCGTGATGCCTTAAGGGTGGATGCAGGACATTACGGATTTCTCAAAACCCATGGAACGTACAACACAAGGAACGAACCTTAATGTCAACTATAAATTTTGGTTGGTAATAGTGTTTCATTATGAGGTCATCAATTTTAGCAAATGTATTACTAATGCAAGATGTTAACAGTAGGGGACTGTGTGTGTGTGTGTGTGTGTGTGTGTGTGTGTGTGTGTGTATCTGTGTTTGGGGGGTGGGTTTATGGGACCCCTGTACTATTTTTCTGTGTATGTAAAACTCTTCTAAAAAATAAAGTGTTAATAGAAAAAGGGGCATCAGTTTCTCTCAGGAGGAACATGATTAGTCTACACCGAGGTTAATAGCTTCTGGTTCTCAAAATATACCATGTAAAGAGAGTGACAAGGCAAACCCCGGAGGGGAGAAACTGTCTTCCTTATACAAATCTGAGGAGCAACTAGTATCTGAAATATAAAAAGAGTAACAATCCCCTAAGAAGACAACCTAATAGAAAAAAGAAACCCAGACGGATGACTTGACAGACCCTGTGTACACATGCACAGGGAACCCAGGCGCCCAGAAAGCAGGAAAGGTGCTTCTTCCCTTGTCATCAGGAAGGTGCCAGTCACATCCCAGGTGGGGACCCTACACACCCTTCAGAGCGGCTCCAGTGGAAACACCGGGTGAGCCGAGCGTGGGTGGCACGTGGCGCAGGCAGACATGCCCGGGAATGGGGACCGGCCCTTGGAGGGCCACGTAGCCCTGTCCTCTGGAGCTGTCCTGGCCAATGGTGCACATCCTGGTCATCGAGGCGGGCAGAGAACGTGCCACCATGGCCCCACAAGGAAAGCCCCACAGCCCGTGGAAGCTTTGTTTCCCCAAGACTGGAGGGGGTGGGCGCTCCGTGGCACGGCCATGTGCCAGGAGCCACACGCCTGCTGGGTGAATGGCAACCACGTACCACATGGTGGCTGCAGCAGGGGCCCTGGTCCTGCTCTCCTTACCTCCCTCCCATCAGTTAGTGAGGCGGAGGGTGGGGGGCGCAGATGGGCAGTGGGTAGTCTCTGCCTGGCCTCCCTGCCACAGGCTCGGGTTGCGTCCAAAGCTCTGAGCCGCCAGCCCCACGTTTATCCCTGAGCCTGTGGAGGGAAGGAGGGATGAGGCCCCGTGAGCCCTGCAGCTGAGCAGGAGGGTACGGGGCAGAGCGGGCAGGGTGCTCCCAGGTGCTGGCGGAAGTGGTTTGTCACCAGATCCTCCCTGAGGTGGGTGGGGGCGCAGCTGAGCTGCTGAGTCACCGCCCTCCTTGTCCTTGCTGCCCCGCCCACCTCTTGCGTCTGAGTCACCCTGCCCTCGGGGCCCCAGAGCCAGGCCACCCTGGCCCCCAGGAGGAGGTGAGGGTGCAGCCCCCTGGGGCCCCAGCAGTAGCTCTGGCTAGCGGTGCTGCAGGGGCCACGGGACGGGATTAGCTTCAGGTCAGCTGATCGTGGACCAGGGCCGACTGGTGGGGGAAGGGTGGGAGCTGTGAGTGGGTGGCAGTTAGGGCAGAGGAGCGGGTGCCCGGGCACAGGTAGAGGATGGGTGGGTACAGGCGCTCAGGTTTACTCCTGGTCCAGGGCACAGAGGTCCTGGATGCCCTGTAGGATAGGGGCCTGGCATGGCTGAAGTGCCCTCCTCCACCCTGAGCCCTGGACGGCGTCATTCAGGGCCTCCTGCCCCGGGCTCCGCCCCTTGCACCTCGGTCCAGCTTTCTGCACGATGGGGAGAAACAGCTTCCAGGGCCCAGCTTCTGTGGCTAGACGCTCACCCTGCGCGTCCCCTCCCAGCAGGCTTCTGCCCCTGCCCAAAGTTCTCAGCCTACCGTGGGCGGGTTCTAAACCAGCAAGGAGCTGTGGGCGGGGCCTGGCTGCTTGGGTGTCTCTGGGGCACGGATGGGCCCAGACGCTACAGAGGAAAGTGGCATTCTTCAGCCCGTTGGGTGGACCTGGGGACCTTTTAAGTTATTCCCCTTCCCCTCTCCCACGACACGTGTGAACACACGTGCACGGGCACTTGTTGGCTGGCTGTGCTGAGCTTTGCGAAATCCCGGGTTCTGAGATAGAGACAAGACCTAGAGGCTTTGAAAACACAGTGGTCTCTCAGGGCCTCAGTCCAGGCCCTGCTGAAAAGCAGACCAGGGTCCCAGTGGCTCACAAGCCCTCTGGAGCAGGCATTGCAGCCCCAAGGGTTGAGCCCTGAGCCATGGCCTTGCTCCGACATGGTTTCTCTGGGGAGGTGGGATTGCGGGGAGGGGCTGGTAGCCACATGGGGCCCTTGGGACCCCAGGAGCTCACAGGTTGGTGACCTGCTTCAGCAGAGTGCAGAGCCTGCTGTGCCCGGGAGCTGGAGTGACTGCACGCTGACTCGCCCCCCCACCGCCATCTGGTTGGGGACCTCTCCCCTCGTTCTCTAATAGAGCACCCCAGGTGCCAGCCTCTGCACTGCATGCTGGGGACAAACAAGACAGGAGCAGACCTGCCTTCCTGGGCAACTAGACCCAACTAGACCCAAACCAAGTCCTTAACCGATGCGTGACCTGGTCACAGGTGGTGCCTTGTGCCGAAGGGACAGGTGGAGCCAGTGAGGATGACCACGTACCCTCCTGAACGGTGAGCAGGAGCGGCCTGGAACCATGTGGGCCAGGGACTGGGGGAGGCAGGAGGGCCTCTAGGGCGTGGGGAACAGTGTGTGGAAAGTCCCTGGGTGGGACGGAGAGCAGTGTGCTCCAGGGATGCAGAGAAGCCCCCGTGGGAGAGTGGGGTGGGGGTGGGGCACAGACAGATGACAGGCTGCCTGGCTGGGTGCTGTGCCCAGTGTGGGCTCAGCCAAGCAGTGGGAGGCCCCGGAGCAAGAGTCCTGACCCCACTCACTGGGCAACGAGCACCCTTGGGACTGTGGGAACCTGCCGTGTGGACCCCACGAGCCCGACTCCCCCGACAGGGCTGAAGCCATGAGAGCAGTGGGGACGTGGGAAGAGCAAAGGACCAGGAGTGACACGACCACCACCTCCTGCAGGTGACGGCGGCCTGGCGGTTCCCCGGGTGGAGGGGATGGGCCTGACTAGGAGGTGGCCTTAGGAATGGGACAAAGGGACTGACAACATGTACTGGGGTGGCGGCAGGGTGGACACAGGAGGGTGAGGAAGAGGGGGCAGGCGGTGTTGACTGTTTCCCCGTCTGCTCCTCCTGAAAATAAGGATGCTCGTGGTTCTGGCAGGCGGCGCCAAGGAAGCACTGCCTGTCAGTGCCCCGTGGCTGCTGTGAAAAGCCCACAAACAGTGCAGAGCCATCCCCGCAGCTCTGGAGACCCAGGGTCTGAGCTCAGCCACATTGGGCTAAAATCAAGGTGTCACAGGGCTGGTTCCTTCTGGAGAATCCGGGGGAGAATCGGTTCCTGCCTTTTCCAGCTCCTGGAGGCATCGCGTCCTGGGCTCATGGTTCTTTCTCATCCTCAAAGCCACCGGTGCAGTGTCTCCCTTCTCTCTCTTACAAAGACCCCCGAGACGACAGTGGACCCACCCGGGGAACCCAGGACCATCTCCCATCTCTAGATCCTCAACTTGCTCACAGCTGCAGAGTCCCCTTTGCTGTGGAAGGTCACACGTTCAGAGGTTTGGGGGATTGGGATGTGGACATCTTTAGGGGGGCGTTATTCTAACCCCCCATACTGTCGTTTGTTGAAAAGGGGAACATTGGACTTCCCCAGGTGGTCCAGTGGTTAAGACTCTGCGCTCCCAGTGCAGGGGGGCGCAGGTTTGATCCCTGGTCGGTGAACTAAGATCCTACATGCCGCGTGGTGTGGCCAAAAAAAAAAAGGGGGAACATTAAAGTGAGGAGAAGGAGTTCAACTTGCGGCCCAGAGGGTGTGCGGTGCTAGTGGGCTGGTCCTGCTAGGTCAGGTATCCCTAAGGCACGTGGACACGTGGGGCAAGGTCAGAGCAAGGCTGGGAGAGGGACAGAGATGTGAGAGCCAGCTGGCAGTAGGGCTGGTGGAGCAAGAAAGTGAGAGTAAGTGGGCAGGTGAGGGGGTCTGGATGGATGCCCCCTGACAGGCTGAGTCCAGGGCCTGGGGTGGGATGGCTGTGTGGCTGGACTTGGGAGGCTCGCGGGGCTGTGGGGCGGGGCGGCACAGCTGGGATGGTGGTTGCCTTGCTCGGCCGAGTCTGCTGGGCTGGGCCGACCCAGTTGCTTGTTTTTTGGTGCCGGCTTCGTGAGTGTCGGGAAGGATTGAGCAATGTCTGTGGCTTCGCCTGAGTATTCTCGGGCCCTCCAAGTGTCCCACAGAACTAGCTGTGACTTGTGCCTTGGCAGCTGGAGGCCGATGGAGCACCACCCCAAAATCTGCATCCACCTCCAACCTAGATGTGGCCAGGGACCCCCCGCCAGGCTGCTGGCCTCCGTCCACAGCCACACGCTGGGCCCTGCTCCTGGGGGACTCGACTTCCTGCCAAGAAGGGGGCCCAGGCCATCTTGCCCCGATGTGCCCCAGTCCACCCGGAGATGTCCTTAGAGCAGAGCAGGGGGGTGCCCACATTACTGTCCCCCCTGAGGGCGGGGCCACGGTGACCCCATCGTGACCTCCCAGGGGTGGCTGCACAGGTGGGCGGGAGCCCATCCCGGTGCAGCCTGGGCATCGGCTCCCCCTCCAGTCCCAGGGCCCGTCCTGCTCCCGGAACAGACCTTATTGCTCTTCCTGCAGCCCCCACCGACCCTCCGCCCACGGCCGGCAGCGCAGGGCCAGTTCCCAGGGGTGGGCAGGTGGCTGGCGGTCAGTGCCCGCCTGCTCTCGGGATGCCAGCTCCTTGGTGGCACCCAGCCCCTCCCAGGCAGCCGGACAGACGGGTCTGGGACTGCAACACCCGCTGTCTTTGGAGTAATGACTCAGAAGAGCAGGGACAGTGGGCGGGGGTGGGGGGCCTCTGTCCTGTGAACAATGCCCTGATTCTTCTGGGACCTGGCTTGAGTTGGGGGGGACTCTGGGCGATTCTGTTTTGGCCAATGCAGGAGGCGTGGGGCCGGGAAGCATGGCCTTGGCCCCACCTGGAGTCAAGTACTAAGGCCTCAACTTTCAATCCTAGCGGGACTGGGAAGTGTGGGCTTGGACACCCCCATTCTGCGGGTGACCCAGGGGTGTCCCCTGTGCTTCCCTGACTCCCTGCCAGTGGGGAGCACGGCCCTGGAGCAGACGTCTCCCCAGCGGTGAGCCCTCAGCTCTTGAGTGGGCTCCTCAGCCTCCCCCGCTTCAGTCTCTCGCCTGTAAAATGGGGTCCTGCTGCAGCATCTCTCCCGCGGGGAGAGCGCATGGGGCAGGTGTGTGGGGTGCGGTAGGGGGGTCACCATAACCCCCACCCCGTCCCCTCTGGGCTTCTCAGCGGCCGCTGCTGAAAGCCAAGGGGTCTTTGCCTCCTCTGGCCACAGACTCCCAGACGGAAGGAAGGACGGCAGAGCCGGGAGAGGCGTGGGGCCTGGGCTGGAGCGCTCAGGACCTCCGAGGCAGGCGATGGCTTCTGGAGGAGGGCAGCCCAGAGCATGGAGGTGGAGGCCCTGATGTGAGAAGATGGGGTTGGGGGGAGGTGCCTGAGAGGCAAGATGGCAGGGACCCAGTGCCGGGATCAACTCGGCAACTCGAGGTGAGTGACGGGTGCCGCACGCTTGAAGAAGACACAGACACAGACTGAAGAGAAAGATGGGACCGGGGGACTCAAGACCTCTAGGATCAAGAGCCTTGCTGATTGATCCCACGTTGCTTTTATTGAGTTCTCGGCATAGCCTAAGGGTCTAACACTCCCAGGTTAATCCCATAAACAATCAAAGGCCTCACATGACTGGGGGCAATGATCTTTGTTTGCCTCCTGGGTCCTGATTTGAGCTGGGTGTGGAGAGCAAAGCAGCCCTGGGGGCAGGAGACCTCTCTCAAAAGGATTAAGGGTCTGTGCCCCACCCATGTTGGCCCCTCTGCGACTGTGCCTGTCTTAGGTTGTTCCTCCCTTGAGGAATCTTACCCGTCTCTGGCTAACCAGTCATCCTCCAGGGCCAAACAGGGTGATATTAGCCTCCACGCCCCGCACCCTCAGCTCCTCCACTGCTCAAGCAGGACATTCTGAATCCCATCGCTCGGCCCACATACTTCAACATTTTCAATGTTTCAAAAAGGTTCCAGAATGTCTTCCCACAACCCAGGGCTCCAGTGTCTGGGGACTTCACAGGGCTGAGGAGCAGAGGGACAGGGTGCAGCCCAGTGGGGTCGAGGGGAAGCGGGAAGCCTGGTCGAGAGATGGGGGGAGGAGGCTGGCATGGGACTGGGAGGCGGTGGACGGGCTGGCTGCAGGGAGAAAGAGGAGGGGCCGAGAAGACGCGACCACAGGAGGAGTTGCCCGAGGGGCAGTCTGAGAAGATGTGCTGACGGGGTCTGGGGTCAGAGGAGGCCCCAGGCTGGGGTGTGCACTGTGGGGGCAGGAACTCACTGGGATGGGTGGGATGCAGGGGCCGAGGAGAAGCCAGAAGGGGAGAAGGAGATGGAGCAGCTGGCGAGGAAAGAAAAGGAGCGGAGAAGGTCCTGGACGCCAAGAGCAGGAAGTGACTGCCATGTAGCTGGCCGTTGGCCCAGCCAACGCTCTGGTGCCTCTGCAGGCCAAGGCTGGCAGCCACCACCAGAGGCAGCCCTTGTGGCCCTGCGGACTTGTGGGGGGCAGCTTGAGTGGTCTATCAGGGAGAGGAGATGCCAGGGTTGTGGTCCATCCCAGGGAGGCGCCTACCAGGAGGGGCTGGTGCAGAGGAGTGTCCTCAGGACAGCCCTGCAGGAAGATGGCCTCGGGTGGAGGGTAGATGCAGACCAGAGGCAGAGGAGACCTGGGTGCCTGCCTCGAGGGAGGCATCCAGGTGCCAGCCTGGCCACCGGCAGCTGGCGGCCACTCCTCCCCCAGCGCCTGCACCGAGTGCCCTCGGGGCCCCAGGCCTGCTGACCCCAGAGCATATGACTGGATGGGGTGGGGTGGGGCCTTCCTGCACGGGGCGCAGGCCCCGCCGGCAGCTTCCTTCCCCTTCTGGCCGGGGCTCCTGCCGTCTGTGTCGGGGTCCACGTGAGGCTGCCTTGGCCTCAGATTCCATCCCGCTCTGTCCCCGGACGAGGCGGCCCCTCTTCTCGGTGCAGCTGCCCGCCCTGCACACAAGCCTGGCCTCTCAGCCAGACGGAGGCTCTGGGAGGCCCTTCCACGTGGCCACTGCCCGTGGGTCCCGCTGCTCCGGCTGGGCCGCCGCCCTGCACGTGGTGCCCCTCCTCCCCTCTGCTGAGACCACTGCAGGGGCGGCACCTCGGTCTGGGGTCTCCTCCTCCTGGGGTGCAGGTAACACATGGGAGCCCAGACACAGGGGCTGTTATTACCCTGGGGGCTGGGGGACTGCAGGCTGCCCAGCTGACCCCCAGGGCAGCAGGCCAGTGGTTTCCAAGGGGTGAGACTCCTGCCAGGGACTCAGGCTGACAGCATAGGAGGCCTGGGGGCGGGAGCGAGGGCGGTCAGGAGACCAACATGAGGTCGGAATGGGGTCCCAGCAGATGGGTAGGAGGTGCGGGGGGTGGGTGGGGGCGGTCCCGGAAGCATCTGCCTGCAGACTGGTTGCCAGCACTCACCCGCATCCCTGCACCTGGCTTCACCCACAAGCCCTTCCTCACCCCTTCCTGTCTCATGCCCTCACCCATGTCACGGTGAGGACACCCATGGAGGAAATCGCTCAAGGATGCCCCCCAACCCTGCTTTTGCAGAAGCCACCTCCCCATCGGGGTGACAGTCAGGGTCCTCCCCCCCCACCGGAAATTGTAGACCCTCCTTGGTGTGTCTGTGGGCGAAGAGCCCCCTCCTCTGTGGCCTGTACAGGGTCCCCGACGGGCAGAGGGCTCAGGTGCCCACTCCCAGCCCCCACCAGGGGCAGGGTGCTCTTCCGGTCATCCCTCCACCCATCCCACCCCCACTGGCCAATGGCTCGCATCTGGACCAGGAGAGACCCCTCCCTCAGCTTCCAGGTTCGTGGCTGCAGAGACCCCAGCACACCATGGAGCCGTCAGCGACACACTCCTGAACCCCCTCCCCACCCCCCAGGGGAGGAAGCACTTGCCCCAAAGTCCCAGACAGACCTGCCGGTGGTGAACAGCATCTAGGCCCCAAGCTCCAGCGAGACAGCTGCTGTGCCCCGAGCCGGCACTGGGGGCTCTGCCCACCTTCCTGCATCCTCGCCTGCATCCTAATCCCTTTATCCTCGTGCTGGTTGCCTAGTGTCCCCCAAGAGGTATCCAGGTCCATGAGGGTTACTTTTATGTGTCAGCTTGACTGGGCCACAGGGTCCCAGACATTCGGGGAACATGAGTTGGGTGTGTCTGGGAGGGTGTTTCTGGATGAAATGAGCCTCTGAATCGATGGACTCGGGAAAGCAGATGGTCCTCCCTGGTGTAGGTGGGCCTCGCCCAATCAGTCAAAGGCCTGCATAGCCTGGAAGGCTGAGCCTCCCTGAGTAAGAGGGGACTCTTCTTGCCCAACTGCTTGAGCTGGGACATTGGTCTTCTGCCTTCGGACTGGAACTGCACCGCCTGTTCCCCGGGGTCTCCAGCCTGGAGACCAGAGGTATCAGGACTTGTCAGCCTCCGTAATCATGTGATCAACTCCTTGTAAGACAGGAAGGCAGGTTAAGATAGGTAGACATCCTATTGGTTCTGTTTCTCTGGAGAGGCCTGACTAACATGGCATCTAAGTCCCCAGAACCCGTGAGTAGGTGACCTCACACGGCAAAGGGACTTTGCAGATATAATTAAGGGAAGGCTCTCAAGCTGGGGTGATCACCCTGAATTAATGGGGTGGGCCCCAAATCTGATCACGAGGGTCCTGGCAAGAGGGAGACAGGAGGGTCGGAGTCCGAGAGAATCTGGAAGCCTCGACACTGCCACCTTCAAAGGTGGAGGAGGAGGGGGCGTTGATTCCTCTAGAAGCTGGAAAACGCAGGGATGGACCCTCCCTGGAGCCCCCGGGAGACACCAGCCTGTGACACCTTGATTTTAGCCCCACAAGACCCATGTTGGACGCCCCTGACCCCCAGCTGTAAGAGGATGGATTTGTGAAGCTCGACATGGGTGGTGATTGGCTTGGCTGCCAAGGAGAGAGACACAGAACTCGTGGAGGGTGACCAAGCGTCCCGGTTAGCCTAGGGCTTTTCCTGCTTTAAAAGTAAATGTTTTTCCTGGAAACTTCTCAGCCCCTGGGCCAGCCAGGGAGGTTGTCACCCTCCTCGCCCTCTCACCCATGAATCCCTGACTTGCTGTCACAAGCCAAGCGATGACTGCATTCCTGTGTGTTTACCACATCGGGGCAGAATGTGGCCTGGAAAGCTCAGGCATCATCCCTCCTCCCTCCAAGAGACACGGAGCTGGGGTCCCATACACAGGTGTTGGAAATTTCGCCCCGCAGGCCTGCAAGACCCAAGAAAGAGCCCGGCGTCAGTGACAGAGACAGTGATGGTTTAATGGACGAGGTATCTTCCACGTCCGAAGCGGGGTCCTGGAGTGACGCCCCACCGTGTGTGGCAGATGGCTGGCAGGACGTGGTGGGGAGGTTACTGGTTATGGGAGAAATTGACATCAGTTTGGCTCATGGGTTACCAGGGAAACCAGCAGAAGGGCATACTCTCACTGCTCCTCTGATAAACTGTCATAGTGGAGATAGCTCTGATGTGAAGATTAGAACAGTCTCCACTAGCTGGGGCAAGTACGTAGACGTTTACTGATTAGGCTCTATGACTAAGAGGGAAGGTCGGTCATGCAAGTGGGGCATAGGTGAGTCAGGGGCTGCCCCACAGGGGTGTACGGAGAGCAGGAGAGCAGCCACCTTGGGCAGCCTGACCGCACTCCAGGAGACAAGACAGAGGCTTGGACAGGTCAAGCGAGCAGCTATTCAGTAGCGGATTTTAACCCCAGGGTCTGGCTCCCAAGCCTGAGCTACTACCCACCACCCAAGGGGTGCAGGCGGGGTGGCCCCAGCAGTCTGCCTGGCCACCATGCCCTCCCCTCCCGCTGCAGGCCAGGGACAAAGGGTGGGGCACCGTCCCCTTCTTCCACTGTCCCCGCATCAGAAGCAGCCTCCCAGGGTCAGTGGGCCCTTCCCGCCCCTTACTTGGAGGGACGCATGTTTTTGTTTTATCAGTTTTATACCGCTTGGTGATGGAGGCCCAGGGCACTCAGAGGTTTGTTCAGAAAAGCAGTGTGTGAGTCAGCCAATGTGAGTCACTGTAAGCAAACCAAAACCCGGGTGGCTTAAACAGCAACATTTATGTCCCCGGTTCTGGAGGCTGGATCTGAGACCCAGGAGTGGGCAGGGCTGGGTCCTCCCAAGGCCTCTCTCCTCGGGGTGGAGACAGCCATCTTCTGCCTGTCCTCGCAGGGTCGTCCCTCTGTGTGTGTCTGTGACCCGACCTCCTCTTTCCGTAAAGATACCAGTCCTATGGGATTAGGATCCACCCCTGTGACCTCATTTTACCTTCATCACCTCTTTAAAGGCCCCACCTCCGCACACGGCTGCATTCTGAGGTGCTGGGTGTCAGGACTTCAAAGTGTGAATTTTGGGGACACAGATCAGCCCATCACAGGCAGCATCCCTTGCCCTCCCCCCGTTTCCCCATCCCTAGACACCGCACTCTTATCTTTCAGCAGACTCTTTCTACACTCACTTGCATATTTCTAAATAACTGCCTCATTTCTAAATAGCAGCTCTTTCTAAATAGCACGCTGCTCCCTGCTATTTCTGTCTCTGACATCTGCCGACTTCCCAGGATGGAAGACAGAGATGGTGCATTCTTCCTCGCCCCAAATGTTCGCCCCCTTCCCAACCCCCATTCTCCCACACCCCTTCTCCGAGGCCCACCCTGGCCCCCCAGTCCTCTCTCCTTTGCTCCCTGCAGCCCCCAGGCTCGGGGGCTCGTCAAGGGTGCAACTGCCCCCATTCCTCTCCTCCGGAAACGCCCCCGTGACTCCTGGTGCCCTTGGAAACAGGACCAAGTTCTACTTGGTTCTCCCCAGGCCTTAAGGCTCTGCTCGGTCCACCCCGCTGACCCCACCCACCCCAGGGACCCTTCCCCAATCAGCCGCTTCGCCTTCCCCTGGAGCCCCGAGGATGTTGCCCACTTGCCCTCCCCCTTCTCTTGTCCTCAGATCCCGCTTCCGATGCTGGTCTCAGAGAAGCCTCCTCAGCCCTGACGCAGTCGGTCTACCCCCACCCAAATCCACCCCCCGCATTTCTTTTGAGCCATCTGACACCACCTCCATTGCACCTGCTCCCCGACCGTTCAACAGGCTGCACCATTTTCTCACCGTTTAATGCAGGTGCACACGTGGCCTGCAATAAAGCACGTCTTTTTTATTATTTTTTAATTAATTTTTATTGGAGTATAGTTGCTTTACAATGCTGTGTTAGTTTCTACTGTACCGGAAAGTGCATCAGCTATACGTGTGTGTGTATATATATATATATATATCTCCCCTCTTTTTTGGATTTCCTTTCCATTTAGATCACCACAAAGCGCTGAGTAGAGTTGGTTCCCTGTGCTGTACAGCAGGTCCTCATTAGTTGTTTATAAACCACACGTCTTTAAAGTGCACACCGGAATCTTTGCATCCACAGCGGCCCGGTGGACACACCTCGGGGTCACATGGCGAGATCTGCAAAGGTTCTGTCGCCCCGCGTCTCCCTCCTCCCCCACCCCCGCCGGTCCCAGGCGTCCCCGGGCAGGCTTCCTGGCCCTGCAGATGCTCTCCCATCCCTAGAGGTGGCAGGGCTGGAGTCGGCCTGTGCCCATCTTCATCTGGTCTCCACGTGGGCTGCACCCTCGCTTGGAGGTTTAGCCGCATTCCTGCCTCCATCAAGGCATGAGTTTCCTGCTGCTGCTCTAACAGGGTCCCACACGCGTGGTGGCTTGACACAATCCACATCCAGAATTTTACAATTCTGGGGGTCAGAGGCCTGAAGCTGGTTTCACTGGACCCGAATCCAGGTGTCTCAGGACCGCGCTCACTCCGGGGACTCCTGGGGAAAGCCGGGTCCTGGCCCTGCTCGGCTGCCACAGGCCCCATGCCTGGGCTTCTGGCCCCCATCCATCGCCAAAGCCACCGCCGGCAGCGGTCAGTCCCCTGCCCTTCAGGACGGTCACATGGCCCCAGTTCTGCTCTCCCCTTCCTGTCCCGTTTTTAAACACCTCGTGATTGCATTGCTCACTTGACTAAACCAGATGATCTCCCCATTTTAAGGTCAGCTGAGAGCAGCCTTAATCCCCCTTCGTCACTGGACGTAATCACACATTCCGGGGCTTAGCGCCCGGACACCTTTAGGAGTGTTGTTCTCCCCCCACAATCAATCTCATTAGGTTTTTTGTTTTTTTTTTAATTTTTATTGAAACGTTGCTTTACAGTGTTGTGTTCGTTTCAAGTGTACAGCAAAATGATTCAGTTATATAGATTCTTTTCCACAATAGGTTATTACAAGATATCGAGTAGAGTTCCTTGGGCTGTGCAGTAGGTCTTTGTGAGTTATCTATGGTATATACAGTAGTGTGTATATTTTAATACCAAAGCCTAATTGACCTCTCCCCTGCCCTGTCCCCTTTGGTAACCATAAGTTTGTTCGCTATGTCAGTGAGTCTCTGTCCTGTAGACAAGTTCGTTTGTATCATTTTTTTAGATTCCACATATAAGCAGTATCATATATTTGTCTTTCTCTGTCTGACATTTCACTTAGTGTGAGCACCTCTAGGTCCATCCACGTTGCTGCAAATGGCATTATTTTGGTCCTTTTTATGGCTGAGTAATATTCCACTGTGTGTGTAGCACGTCTTCTTTATCCACTCCTCTGTTGATGGACATTTAGGTTGTTTCCACGTCTTGGCTCAGTGCTGCTTTGAACATTGCGGTGCATGTATCTTTTCTAATTAGAGTTTTGTCCAGATATACGACCAGGAGTGGGATTGCAGGATCCCATGGTAGCTTTATTTTTAGTTTTCTAAGGAACCTCCATACCGTTCTCCATAGTGGCTGCACCAGCTTACATTCCCAGCAGCAGTGCAGGAGGGTTCCTAGTTTTTACTGATGTGCTCTGTCCCATAATGTGCGTGGGCCACTACTTGTCTATCTGTGGAAGTGTTGATGGACACTTGGGTGGATTCCAGCTTTGCGCCATCCCATCTAAAGCTGCTGGGACATTCGTGCACAAGTCTTTGTGGAAATGCAGGCTTTTGATCCTCCTGTGTGAACATCTAGCAGTGGGATTGCTGGGTCATGAGGCAGAGGTGTGGGTGATGTTTAACGACATATCCAAACGGTGCTTGCAAAGTGTTTGTTTCACTTTCCACTCCCACCAGCAGTGCGTGAGGGGTACCGGGACCCCGCCCTCACCAGCAGTCACTGTGGTTACAGTCTTCATTTTAGCCACTCAAATGGGTGTTTTGTGGTTTCTCAAGTGGTTCTAATTTGCATTTCCCTAATGACTTGAGAACTAGGGCATTTTTTATGTGCTCACTGACCATTTCTTCTTTGTGAACATTCAGATCTTTCCCCCATGTTTCTATTGAGTTGTCTTATTATTTAAAGTTGTCTTATTGGAAAGGCTTCTTTATATATGCTGGACACAAGTCCTTTGCGTTTTTGCAAAATATACATGCTTTGCAAACATTTTTTTCCCTGCCCGTGGCTTGCCCTTTCATTTTCTGGACAACGTCTTTCAAAGAGAAGTTTAAAAAAATTGATGAAATCAAATGCATTGATTTTTGTTCTTATTATAGTCTTTTTTAAATGTTCTATTTAATAAATCTTTGCTAACCCCAACGTCAGTAAGATTTTCACCTATGCTTTTTTTCCTACAAGTTTTACCATTTTATCTTTTATGTTAGATCTGTGGCCCATTTTGAGTTAATTTTTGTTTATGGTGTGAGGTAAGGGTTGATGTCCATCTTTACGGCCACACCATTGCCCCAATGCCTTTCGTTTAAAAGATAATCCACACTCCTTTGAGTTGCCTTGTTGGTCACATGTGTCTGGGTTTGGTTCGGACAATCGTCGGATCTGTCTATCTATGTGTCTGTTTTTACACCAATACCTCACAAGTTTGACCTTTACATTGTCAGGTAGGACAAGCTGTTCATCAATATTATTCTTTTTCAGTGTAATTTTAGTTATCTTTGGTCTTTTGCATTTTCATCTAAATTTTGGAATCAGCTTGTCGATTTCTACAAGAGAATTCTCCTGGAGTTTTGACTCAGATTGGGTTGAATCTATAGGTCCTTTGGAGAACAACACTGATTTTTTTTTTTCTGCCCATGGACACTTTGTATCTCTCCATTTGTTCATTTTGTACTTTCTCTTAGTAATATTTTATAGTTTCAGAGTTCACATCTTGGGCATCTTTTGTCAAATTATATCTAAATCTTTCTGATGTTTATTCTCTCGTAAATGGTGTTTTCAAAACTTTGGTTTCCAAGTGTTCATTACTAGTGAATGGAAATACAGGTGGTTTTTGCCTAGAGACTTTCTGTCCTATGACCCTGCTACATCCTCCCATTAGTTCTAGTAACTCGTCTATAGGTTTTGTAGGATTTCTACAAAGATGTTGATGTCTTCCCCAAACAAAGCCAGTTTTATTTCCTTTCCAATATGGACGCATTTTTCTCCTCTCCCTGGTTGTGCTGGCTGAAACCCAGCACCACACCGATCCTCAGCCGCGGGAGCCAGCATCCTCACCCTCCTTCTGACCTCAGAGAAAAGTGCTCAGTCTTACACACTAAAAATGATGTTAGCTCTAAGTTTTTGTGGTGGTGGTTGTTTTGTTTATGTTTTTGGGCCACGCAGCTTGTGGGATCTTAGTTCCCCGACCAGGATTGAACATGGCCACTGCAGTGAAAGTGCCCAGTCCTAACTGCTGGACTGCTAGGGAACTCCCTGTAAGTTTTTCATAGACGCTTTTTATGGAAATTCCGTAATCCTGTGGTGGAAATTCCCTTTTGTTCTGTCTTCTGGAAGCTTTTATCAGGAATGGAATTTGGATTTCGTGAAATGCTTTTGTGCACGTTTAGAGATGATTGTATGATTTTTCCTATTAGTCTGTTAATACGGTGAATTAAACGTTTTGAGTTTCAAATGTTTAAAGAACCTGGCATTCCTGGGATATACCCCACTTGGTCATAATACATTATTCTTTTTATATATATTTGGGGATTCGATTTGCTAAACTTTTGTTAAGAACTTTTGCTGTCACATTCATGGTCTGTCTTTTTCTTTTCTTCTAATATCTCTCCTGGGCTGTGGGGTCAGGGCAGCACTGGCTTAGAGGATGGGCCGGGGGCAGATTCCTTATCTTCAGTTCTCTGGTATAGTTGGTGGAGAACTGGTATTATGTTAATGTTTGTGAAGACATCTGGTCCTGGAATTTTCTTGGAGGGAAGGTGTTCAACTACGATTTCAATTTCTTTGACACGTTTGGGGCCATGAGGCGTATCTGCCTGCTTCCGTGAGCTTTGGTGGTTGGTTCATTTCATCTTAGTGGTTGAACATATCAGCATAAAATTGTTTGTTGTATCCCAACCAGGCAGATAGGGTAGGATTCCCCGGAGGAAAAGAACCAGATAGAGCCTTTTGACAAAAGGGAAGCCATTTTGTCATCTAAGCCATTTTGTAATGTAAGCCGGGCCACGGTGCTTGTCCTCGAACAGGTCTCAGTAATTAATGGTCTTTTTAAAAATTAATTAATTAATTATTAATTTTATCTTTGGCTGTGTGGGTCTTTGTTGCTGCACGCAGGCTTTCTCTAGTTGTGGCGAACGGAGGCTACTCTTCATTGTGGTGCACGGGCTTCTCATTGCAGTGGTTTCTCTTGTTGTAGAGCACGGGCTCTAGGCGCGTGGGCTTCAGTAGTTGTGGTGCATGGGCTTAGTTGCTCCATGGCATGTGGGATCTTCCCAGACCAGGGCTCGAACCCGTGTCCCCTGCATTGGCAGGCGAATTCTTAAACACTGTGCCACCAGGAAGCCCAATCCAACACATTTTTATATGTTATATTTTTATTGTCATTCAGTTGAAAATGCTTTCTAATCCTCCCTTTGAGTTCTTTGATTCATGTGCTATTTAATAGGTGCGGTTGTGGCTTTGCTCAGCTGTACCACAGAGTAGGGCCTGTTCCCTGCTGTCTCACTCACTGGGAAGCAGGCCTCGTCCTCCAAGCTCACTCCTGCTGTGGCAGAGCTGGGCTCCTGCAGCTGTAGGCCTGAGGCCCACGTCTCCAGCTGGCTGCTGGCCTGGGGTTGCTATCCACTCTTCCACCTCAGTGAAGAAGGGTTTCTTTCTCCTGCCCCTTCCCTTCCAGCAGGAGAAAACCCTCTGCTTTGAAAGTACTCAGGTGATTAGCTTGGGCCCACCCAGGTGATCTTATCTGAGTTCACAGATGCCTTGGTCCATGTAACAAAGCAGGAGTCACACCAGAGGGCGAAGGTCCTGGAACCCCGCCCCCACACATCTGTTTGGAGGTTTTCCATATATTGTTCTCCTTTTAATTGACAATTTGACTCCATTAGGGCCTGGCTTTGTATTATTTGAATCCTTTTAAATATAAGGAGAATCGGTTTAAAGCCCCCAAAATGGTCTATCTTGGGAAACGCTTCAAGTGCCTTTGAAAAAATGTGAATTCTGCTGTTAGTGGGTGGAGTGTTTTCTAAAGGTCATTATAGTGATTGATTGATGGTGGTGATCAAGTCTCCATAACTTCCTGGTTTCTGCTTACTCCTCCCGATCATTCACACAGTTGTTGAGATCTGCTAATTTGTCTGTTTCTCCTTTCAGTGCTGTTAACTTTTGCTTTACCTATTTTAAAGCACTGTTATTATGTGCATTGCTATTTAACATTGTTACTTTCTCTTGATGAAGCGATCCCCTTGTCATTCTGAAAGGACCCTTCTTAGGCCTGGTAATATTCTTTGCTCAAAATGTACTTTGTACCAAGATAACATGAGCAGCGCTGCTTTTTTTTTTTTTTTGGATAACTGTTAACATGGTGTATACTTTCCCCCTTATTTACTTTTAACCTATTAGTGTCTTTATGTTTTAGGCAAGTTTCTCATATGTAGTATATAGTGGAGTCTTCCTTTTCCTTTTTTAATCCAATCTGACAAGATCTACCTTTTAATTAAGATTTTTAGATCATTTACATTTAATGTGATTATGGATATGGTTAAGTTTAAGTCTATCATCTTGCTATTGGTTTTCTATTTGTCCCATATGTTCTTTGTTCTTCTTTTTTTTTTTTTTTTTTGGTTGGTTCCATTTTATTTCCTTCAATGATTTTATTAGTTATAACTCTTTGTTTTGTTATTTTGCTGGTTGATTCAGGACTCACAGTGCATATCTTTAACTTTTCTCTATATACCTTCAAGTAATATTATGCTACTTCATGTATAGTATGAGCTTTACGATAGTATACGTCTCCTTACCCCCTCCCCTTTAGTGTTGCTGTCATACATTTTACTTAGATCACATTATAAACCTTACAGTATATTGTTCCAATTTTTACTTTGAACCACTGATTCTCCTTTAAAGATATTTTTCAATAGAATTTTTTTTTTTACCTCAATGTATATCATTTCTGGTACACTTCATTGCTTGTGTAGATCCAGATTTCCATCTGGAGTTATCTTCCTCTTGCCTGAAGGATGTCCTTTGAGAATTTCTTGAGGTGCAGGTCTGCTGGTTGGTAATCCTTTCATCTTTTTGATGTCTGAAAAAAAAAAAAAAAAGACGTTTTCTTCGCCTTCATTTTTAAAGGAATTCTTGCTGAATATAGAAATTCAGGATTATAGCTTCTTTCAGAGCTTGCTCTCCTGTAGTCTACATTGAATTGTCAAAAAAAATTGAATTGTCTCTGATAATGTCTACTGTCATTCTTATTTTATTCCCTCTATATGCAACATGTCATTTATTTTTTTTAAAGATGCTTTAAATTTTTTTCTCTATTACCGATTGCCAGTTTTAAACAATTTAAATATATCTTGGCATAGTCTATTTGTGTTTATTGTGCTTGAGGTTCATTAAAATGTTTGAATTGATGGATTTACATATTGTATGAAATTTGGAAAATTTTGGTATTTCTTCAAATAATCTTTGCCCTCCCTCCTTTGCAGACTCTGATTCTATGCACGTTGCACTCCTCAGAGTTCTCTCACAGCTCAGCGATGCTGTGTTCTTTTTTTTAAATTATTTTTTGGTCTTTTTTTTTTCTCTCTGACTTTCATTTGGATATTTAGTTCACTGACCTGCCACTGATCCTATTCAGTGTGGTTTTTGTCTCTGACACTGAAGCTTCATCCCTAGACATCTTTGGACCTTTTCCACACCTTCCCCATCTCTCTTTAATAAGCATGTGTTTTCTTTTAGCTTCTTGCATATGAAATATAATTATAGTAACTGTTTTAATCTCCCACCTACAAATTCTTCCATTTTGTCATTTATGAGTCTTATCCTACAAGTGATTTTTCTCCTTACTGTGGGCCATGTTTTCCCACTTATTTGCATTCTGGTCACTTTGGATTGGATGCCAGATATTGTGACTCTTATCTTGTTGAGCGACGGATATTTTGTATGCCTACGAGGATTCCTGAGCTTTGTTCTGGGAAGCTGTTGTGTTTGATGCTCTTGGATCTTGGTGGAAAGCCTTGTTAGGCAAAGCCAAAGCAGCATGTGGTCTAGAGCAAATTTTGCCCACTGTTGAAGTGAGACCTCTCTGGGCCCTACATAATTCCCTGTTAATTATGAGTTGTGCCCACTCTGGCTGGGGAGAACAGCAATGCTGCCTGGTAGTGTGTAGGCTCTGAGGGTTGTTACATTTCCCTCGGGCTGGTTCTCTCCCCATTTTTGAGTGGTTTCCCCAAATGCATGCACTGATCATAGCTAAAAATTTGAGATGCGTGCAGGCCTCTGGGGCTCTCCCTGCACTGCTCTCTCCTCTCTGGTATTTTGCTGTGTGAACTCCAGCTGTTCTGACCCTCCTTGATTCCATGTCCATCTTCTCAGTGAGGTTGCCAGGCTCCACCCACGTCCCACCACCACTACAACCTGAAAACTCTCTCTAGGCGTTTGGCTGTTACAACTCTCATATCATCTGTGCCCTCCCCCCACCCCCACAAAAACCCAAGCCCTGCACTGACAGATGTCCAACATCTGAAAATCTTTTGTTTCATTTTTTTTTTTTCCATTTTTGTTTGTTTCAGATTGGAGGGTGATCTGGCCCCCACTGTTGTATTGTGGCAGGAAGCAGTCATCTCCCAGATGGGGGATTGTTCTGTTTCTCTCCTCCTACCCCTCTGTTTTTTAATTTTGTTTTGTTTTTTAATTTCCTTAGAAAGTTTTGAAGTTTAGGCCAGAACTCTTTCCAGAACAGAGAAGCCAGTTTTTGCTTCATTCTATCTTGGGATCTAATTGAGATGAGAAATGGAATATTTCCTGCCATATTGGTAAACAAAGATGCCACAGTCATCAGTGATTGCAGCCACAGCTGATGGTGAGGTGGTGAGCCCTGAGGAAACTCTGGAAGGAAAGAATACCTGCCATCTAGCAGCCATCAGACTGCAACCACTCCCCACGGTGAGGAAAACTCAGGATGTGGAAACACAGGATACTGGCCCCAGACAGCTGAGGTGCACATCAAAGGAATGATTTCAGTGAGCCCAGACTCTTGCATCTTTCCATATATTGAAAAGCACTACATTCCTTAACTTGGGATATCTGGTTTTCCTTAGTTAACAATAAGCTTTTTAAAAAAATTTTTGTTTATTTATTTATTTTTATTTATGGCTGTATTGGGTCTTTGTTGCTGCATGGAGGCTTTCTCTAGTTGCAGAGAGCCGGGCTACTCTTCATTGCAGTGTGTGGGCCTCTTATTGCAATGGCTTCTCTTATTGCGGAGCATGGGCTCTTGGTGCAACGGCTTTAGTAGTTGCAGTGCATGGGCTCAGTAGGTGTGACTCGTGGGCTCTAGAACGCAGGCTTGGTAGTTGTGAAGCATGGGCTTTGTTGCTCTGTGGCATGTGGGATCTTCCCAGACCAGGGTGCGAACATGTGTCCCCTGCATTGACATGTGGATTCTTAACCACTGCACCACCAGGGAAGCCCAATAATCTTTTGATGTTCTGACTACCTGCCCTTTGTTGCAAAGCTTCTATATAACCTACCCCCACCCCCAGCCCTTCGCCTTCTTGGACCAGTTCTTTCAGGGTTACTTTTTCTTTTTGGCAGCACCACAGAGCATGTGGGATCTTAGTTTCCAGACCAGGGTTCGAAGCTGTGCCCCCTACAGTGGCAGTGCAGAGTCTTAACCACTGGATCGCTAGGTTGGTCCCTTTTCCGGGTTACTTGAGATGCAGCCTCCCGTGCTTGAAGCCTTAAAAATTCCCGCTGAATAAAACATAACTCTCGGCTTTTAGGTTGTGAAATTGTTTTTTAGTTGACAGAGATTTATAGCAAAAGAACACAGAGAGACAAGTTTTTATAGATTAAATAGAAGGAAAATGGTTTCAACAGATGGACATTGTGTTTCTGAGAAAAAGGAGGCCGTTGGCCCATGGCTTCCCTTATATTTGGACAGGATTTCAGTCTGCCAGTGGGCAGCCCCAAATGTAAGTTCCACCACCCCAGGCCCTCAGCTCACCTCCTGACTTATCTTGCAGGGTCATCCCCCAGGACATACACGCCAGGACACCCCTGAAAAGATGACAGTGGGGGAGTCAAACCCAGCCCTCGAGCATTAGATCTGAGCTAGCTTGAAATCCCCAGAACCAGAGCGGGATTTCCAGGGCCCCTGGTACCTGCAGCAGCTTGGCTGGGCTGTAGGCAACCTCACCTGGCGCAAAGACCCCCCTCCCCTCCCCACCACCCCCTTTACCCCCTCCCCCACCGGCTGTGTGTGGAACATGGTTCAGTAGGGACATAGGCTGAACTGAAAAATAGAGCAAGGGCATCAAACTCATCTGGCCTGCAGGTGCTGATGGTGTGCATTCCTCCCAGATCTCACCTAGGGATCTGGAGGAAGTGGTAGGACAAATAGCCCCTGGTGGGAGCAGTCGAGCTCTGGATCTATTTTGTGGGTTTTGAGTGAGATCTGCTGATGGATTAGGTGCTGGTGTGAGGGGAGGAAGGGTCAATGTGTGTGGCCTGCGCACCTGAAATACTGGGGCTTCTATTTGCTGAGCTGGGAGATCTGGGGGGAGAAGGGGGAGAGGTTTGGTGGCTGGGGGCATGCTGGGCTTGGAGGGGGGCACCTGAGGGGTGCCATTGAGCAGAGAACTGGATTTGTGGGCCCAGTTCAGGAAAGACGTCTGAGCTGGGCTTCAAACTTTGGGAGCTGGTGTGTTCGTGGACTTGAATTAGCTCCCTGGGCACTGAGGGCTGTCGACTTAAAGAATATGCACAACCTAGACGTTGGGAGTTCTGCTTTACTTTGCAGGAATTTTTAGGTCTTCAAGCCCAGAAGACAGCATCTCAAGTAACCCTGAGAAAACTGCTCTGAGGAGGCAAGGGGTGAGGGCAGGTTATATGGGAGTTTTGCAACAAAACACCAGGTAGTTGGAACATCAAACGATGACTGTTAATTAAAGAAAGACCAGAAATCTCAAGTTAAGGGATGTAGCGTTTTTTTATGCATGGGAAGATGCAAGAGTCTGGGCTACCTGAGATCATTCCTTTGATCTGCATTTCAGCTCTCTGCGGCCAGTGTCCTGTGCTCTCCCATCCCGAGTGGCTGCAGCGGCTGTGGGCCTGAAGGTGGGCATCCTTCCTCCATCCTGAGTCCCCCTGGGGCTCACCAACCAAGTGGCTGTAATGTGATGGCTTGATGGCTGCAGCATCCTTTGTTTGCTGCTACGGCAGCAACATTCTTTCATTGACAGCCACATTCTTTCATTGACAGCCATAGAAAGAGATGTAAAGGCCCAGCCAGGCTCTCAGCCTGGCTCTGGCTCTTTCTGCTAAAAAAGGAAGATCAGTGAGTTTCTGAGAAGTCTCAAAGTCTCCCTGGCACCACAAACCAGGACTCTCCCATCAACTGCTCAGAAGGATCCATCGTCTCCTTCTTATGAGTACTTCTTGAGTGTCACCCGTGTGCCCAGCTCTCTGCCTAGGTGCTTGGGACACATCACGGACCAAACCAACTAAAATACCTGCCCCTGGGATTAGTTCCACTGGGAATGTTAACAGAATTGAATTGGGAGATTGGGATACCAAATTGTACGCTCTAAATATATGCAGTTTATTGTATGTTAACTGTATCTCAATAAAAGTTCTAAAATTAAAAAAAAAAGAATTGAATGGAGAACAGATTTTTAGTCATGTCAGCTGAAAAACATGCACAACCTAAAAGTTGAGAATTATGTTTTATTCGGCTGATTTCCTGAGGACGTCAAGCCCAGCAGACAGCCTCCCAGTTATCTCAGAGGGACGGCTCTGAAGAGGTAAGGGGGGAGCCAGGATATATGGAAGATTTAGCAACAAAGACCAGAAAGTTGGAACATCAAAAGGCTACCATAAATTAAGGAAAACCAGACATCTCCAATTAATGAATTTAGCACTTTTCTACATACTAGAAGACGTAAGAGTCTGGGCTCCCAGAAATCATTCCCCTGATCTGTATCTCAGCTCTCTGGGGCCAGTACCCTGTGTTTCACATCTGAGTTCCCTCAGGGCTCACCGGCTCAGACATCCTTTGTTTACTGATACAGCAGGAAATATTCCATGTCTCAGGCTCCCCAGAGCAAAGGTAGAGGCTGAGTTAAGGTAGAATATCACGCCGGGGGAAGATGGAGTGTTGGAGAAAATGGCACCATTATTTCACAGCGGCGGTGGAGGAGGGGCGGGATGAGCATGTATCTCACCCCCTCCCGTTACGTTCCAGATGGATCCATGATTCAACAATAGAAGGTGGGTCCAAGCTTGCTCTGCTCGCTACGCTATAGGCCAGTACCCGGGAGACGAGGTGTTGAGGCGAGGAAGAGGACTTTATGTGGAAAGCTGGGTTTCCGAGAAGATGGTGGACTAGGGTCCCCAAAAACTATCTTATTGAGGTCTGGATGCCAGTTTCTTTTATAGAACAGTGAGGAGGTGGAGGTGAGGAAGTAAAGTAAAAAGGCCATCAGTCTTGCAAAACATATCCCGGTTTGGCCAGCCTCGGGGAGGGGATGCGTTCATTTCTCCTTTTCTGCAGCCATCCACAGGATGTCTGCCTGTGAGCAGGACAAAGGCGCTTTAGTTTAACCTTCAGGCAGAGGGCCCGGTTCCCCGAGCAGGCCATTACGTATGCTTATAGCTATAGACAGATAGTAACAAAAGCAAAGGAGGCCAAAACTTAAAGTAAAAGAAACAATTCCAACATAGAGTCAGATTTTGCTCTTCCCTGTTACAGAATGATAAAAGCATACAGCAGACAATGGGTGACAGCAGAGCAGGGTGGATGAACTTTGTTACCTACACTAAAAAATTCTTTTGATTTAGTTAAAAATTTTTTGAATGTTTAATTGGGTAAAACCCTCATAGGCAAAGTCAAAAGGCCTCTGAAAAACTCTGAATAAGTAACAAACACAGAGAAAGACTCATTTCTCTAATGTATAAGGAGCTCCTATAAATAATAATCTTAAAAAAGAACCCAGCAGAAGCATAGGAGACTGAGAGAAGAAAATATTGAAAGGAAAGGAAGTACAGCTGAACCTTGAACAGCGAAGCGGGGAGGGCAGTGCTGACCCCCGTGCAGTGGAAAATCCATGCATCTCATTTTATCCCTCTAATTAGTAGAATTAACTACTAACAGCCTACTGTTGACCAGAAGCCTTCCTGATAACACAAACAGTCAGTCCATGTGGCAGGGATGGGATAACGGGCATTTGCTGTGTTCCCTTTTTAGTTTATACCCACGTGAGCATATTACTTAGTCGGGAACAACAAATTAAAATAAAGTAAGTTCCAAGAAACTCCATTAACAGCCACTATGGAAAACAGTATGGAGATTCCTCAAAAAATTAAAAATAGAACCACCATATAATCCAGCAATCCCACTCCTGGGTATTTATCTAAAGAAAATGAAAATGTTACCGTGTAGCGCTAAATTGGACTCCATGTTAGATCTGTTTCTTTGAATTTAACCTTTGCTTTTTGTTGCTTTTGTTATTGTAATCATACATGATGGCCTGCCTCCAGGAACACTGCCCCTCTGCTTGTTTGTTGAACTAAAGTGCCTCTGTTCAGCCCACCAGCTGACAATCTGCCCTGCCCACCTGTGTGAATGGCTGAAATTAACACATCCCCTCACTGAGGCTGGTCATTCCCAGACATCTTTTGTTAGACTGATGGCCCTTTCACTTTACTTCCTCACAGCCCCTCCCTCTCTGGTTCTGTAAAACAAACTAGCATCCAGACCCCAATAAGATGGTTTTTTAGGAGGCATTAGTCTGCCAACTTCTCCATTTGCTGGCTTTCTGAATAAAGTCAGATTCCTTGCCTCAACACCTCGTCTCTAATTCATTGGTCTGTCGTGTGGCAAGCAGAGAGAGCTTGGACTCAGTAACAAAAACACTAGTTCAGAAAGAGTCATGTCCCCGTAAGTTCACTGCAGCATTATTTAGAATAATTAAAATATGGAAGAAACCTAAGTGTCCATTGATAGATGAATGGAGGAAGAAAATGTGGCTTATGTGTATATATGCAATGTGGAACACCACTCAGCTGTAAAAAGAACGAAACCGTAAAAAGAATGAAATCTTGCCGTTTCAACATCGTGGACGGACCTAGAGGGCATTATGATAAGTGAAGTAAGTCAGACAGAGAAAGACAAATACTGTATGATTTCACTAACATGTGGAATCTAAAAGACAGGACAAACAAAACAGAAACCGAGTCATGGATACAGGGAACAGTCAAACAAGTAGCTGCCAGAGGGCGTGGGGGTGGGAGCGGGAGGGATATAGGTGAGTGAGGTCGCAAGGCACGACCTTTCAGTTACAAAGTAAGTGAGTCACGGGTGAAACCTACAATGTGGGGAACATAGCCACCAGTTATGTAGTATCATTGTATGGTGACCATAGCTACCCAGACCTAACACAGTGATCATTTTGAAATGTATAGGAATATGGAATCGCTAGGTTGTGTAACAGGAATGAACATCGTGCTTCAGTTTGAAGTCTACTTCAGAAACAAGCAAACGAAGTCACAGAAAAAGAGATCAGATCGTGGTTGCCAGAGCTGGCAGGTGCAGGGAGGGGGAACTGGATGAAGGCAGTCAGAGGGTACAAACCTCCAGTTGTAAGATAAATAAGTCCTAGGCATGTAATGTACTGTATCATAAAGATGATTCACGCTGCTGCACATTATAAGTGAAAGTTGTTGAGAGAGTAAATCCTAGGAGATCTCATCCCAAGGAAAAACATTTTTTTTCTATTTCTTTAATTTTGTATCTGAGATGATGCATGTTCACTAAACTTATTGTGAAATCTATCCTGGAGAATGTTCCATGTGCACTTGAAAAGAAAGTGTATTCTGTCATTTTTGGATGGAATGTTCTATAAATAACAATTAAGTCAAGATGGTCTAATGTGTCATTTAAAGCTTGTGTGTCCTTATTTATTTTCTGTTTGGGTGATCTGTCCATTGATGTAAGTGGGGTGTTCAAGTCTCCTACTATTATTGTGTAACTGTCGATGTCCCCTTTTGTGGCTGTTAGCATTTGCCTTATGTATTGAGGTGCTCCTATGTTGGGTGCATAGATATTTACAATTGTTATATGTTCTTCTTGGATGGATCCCTTGATCATTATGTAGTGTCCTTCCTTGTCTCTTGTAATAGTCTTTACTTTAAAGTCTAATTTGTCTAATGTGAGTGTTGCTACTCCAGCTTTTTTTTTTTTTTTAATTTCCATTTGCATGGAATATCTTTTTCTATCCCCTTACCTTCAGTCTGTGTGTGTCCCTAGGTCTGAAGTGGGTCCCTTGTAAACAGCACATATAAGGGTCTTGTTTTTGTATCCATTCAGCCAGTCTGTGTCTTTTGGTTGGAGCATTTAAGCCATTCACGTTTAAGGTGATTATTGACATGTATGTTCCTATTCCCAAATTCTTAATTGTTTTGGGTTTGTTTTTGTAGGTCTTTTCCTTCTTTTGTGTTTCCTGCCTCAAGAAGTTCCTTTAGCAATTGTTGTAAGGCTGGTTTGGTGGTGCTGAATTCTCTTAACTTTTGTTTGTCTGTAAAGCTTTTGATTTCTCCATCGAATCTGAATGAGATTCTTGCTGTGTAGGGTATTCTTGGCTGTAGGTTTTTTTCTTTCAGGACTTTCAGTATATCCTGCCACTCCCTTCTGGCCTGCAGAGTTTCTGCAGAAAGATCCGCTGTTATCTTTATGGGTTTTCCCTTATGTGTTATTTGCTGCTTTTCTCTTGCTGCTTTTAATAGTTTTTCTTTGTGTTTAATTTTCATTAGTTTGAGTAATATGTGCCTCAGTGTATTTCGTCTTAGGTTTATTCTGTATGGGACTCTCTGTGCTTCTTGGACTTGATTGACTCTTTCCTCTCCCATGTTGGGGAAGTTTTTGACTATAATCTCTTCAAGTACTTTCTCAGACCCTTTCTTTTTTTCTTCTTCTTCTGGGACGCCCATGATTCAAATGTTGGTGCGCTTAATGTTGTCCCCGAGGTCTCTGAGACTGCCTTCCATTCTTTTTATTCTTTTTCCTTTTTCCTGGTCTGTGGCAGTTATTTCTACCATCTGTCTTCTAGCAGAGTGCCAACTAAAGACTGATGCAAAGAAACAAAAGAAACCAACAAGAATGATTTAAAAAGAGAGAGAGAAAAGGGAAAGAAGACAGAACAACAAAAGAGCACATAGAAATGGAAATATATAAAAAAATCTTAAAAAGGAAAAGAAAAAGAAAAAAGAAAGAAAACAAACAAATGATAAACAAAACCCCAGAGAAATGGTGAAAACAAGAACCAAATATAACAAAGAGCAAGAGAACAACCAGATAGACTGAAGATCCCCCACACGAACTCAAACAATTAGAATTAAAACTAAGATAAAGACAAAACCTAAAGACAAAATATTCATTATTTTAAAAAATAAGTCATAGCCAACTGGAAATTGAAGACAATTTCTTTAACTTGATAACAGTTAGCTACCAAAACTGTATGGCAGACCCTATATTTAATGGTGAAATATGAAAAACATCTGTTTTTTTTTTTAATTAATTAATCTGGCGGCGTCGGGTCTCAGTTGTGGCACATGGGCTCTTGATCGTGGTGCGCAGGCATCTCTCTAGTTGTGGCACCCAGGCTCTAGAGCGCACGTGGGCTCAGTACTTGCAGTACACGGGCTTAGTTGCCCCAAGGCATGTGGGATCTTGGTTCCCCAACCACATCCCCTGCAATGGAAGGTGGATTCCCTTTTTTTTTTCTTATTAGTAATGTATATACGGCAATCCCGATCTCACAATTCATTCCCCCCCAACCCTCCCTGCTTTCCCCACTTGGTGTCCATTCTCCACATCTGCCTTGCAAACCGGTTGCTTTGTACTGTTTTTCTAGATTCTGCATATATGTGTTTTTTTTTAAATTTTATTTATTTATTTATTTATTTTATTGGCTGTGTTGGGTCTTCGTTACTGCACATGGGCTTTCTCTAGTTGCGTTGAGTGGGGGCTACTCTTCATTGTAGTGCACAGACTTCTCATTGCGGTGGCCTCTCGTTGCAAAGCACAGGCTCTAGGCGTGTGGGCTTCAGTAGTTGCGGCTTACGGGCTCTAGAGCGCAGGTTCAATAGTTGCGGTGCACGGCCTTAGCTGCTCCGCGGTATGTGGTATCTTCTTGGGGTAGGGATCAAACCCGTGTCCCCTGCATTGGCAGGCGGATTCTTACCCACTGCGCCACCTAGAAAGTCCTGCATATATGTGTTAATATATGATATTTGTTTTTCTCTTTCTGACTCACTTCACTCTGTATGACAGTCTCTAGGTCCATCCGTGTCTCTACAAATGTCCCAATTTTGTTTCTTTTTAAAGCTGAGCAATATTCCATTGTATATATGAACCACATCTTTTTTATCCATTCATCTGTCGATGAGCATTTAGGTTGCTTCCATGTCCTGGCCATTGTAAATAGTGCTGCAATGAAGGTTGGAGGGCAAGTGTCTTTTGAATTATGGTGTTCTCTGGGTATGTGCCCAGGAGTGGGATTTTTGGGTCATATGGTAACTCTATTTTTAGTTTTTCAAGGAGCAGAAAGTGAATTCTTAACCACTGGACCATCAGGGAAGTCCCTAACAGCATCCGTTTTGAACCAAGAGTATAACAAGAATGCCTACTGTTACTGTCTTTTTCTTCAATATTGACATAAAGCCTAGCTAGTCTAGAGACAAGTAAATCAATAAGTGACGGAGAAAAAAGTATAAGAATGTGAAAGGAAGGAGGAAAATTCTTATAATTCTCAGATGATATGACTATGAACACCCAGGGAATCTACAGGAAAAAGTTAACAAGAGAATTCAGCAAGGCACATTGAAAAAAGATCAATATACAACAATGACAATAACAAAATGAAATGCATTTCCACATCTAGAACAGCAGACAATATACCCTAAAAAGATATATCACTTACAACAGTAACAAAAAAAAAAGGTTTCCAGGTTCGTAAACATGTTTATGACATTTGTGGAGATAATCTTAAAAAATGTGTCACATATATAAGGAATCTAAAATAATGGTACTGATGCACTCAGTGGCAGGGGAAGAACAAAGACACAGATGTAGAGAACAGACTTGACAAGGGGAGGTGGGGAAGGGGAAGCTCGGACGAAGTGAGAGGGCAGCATTGACATATATACACTACCAAATTTAAAATAGATGGCTCGTGGGAAGCTGCTGAATAACACAGGGAGATCGGCCTGATGCTTGGTGACGACCTAGAGGGATGGGATGCGGAGGGTGGGAGGGAGGCTCAAGAGGGAGGGGATATGGGGATAGCTGTATACAGAGAGCTGGTTCACTTTGTTGTACAGCGGAAACTGGCACAACAGGGTAAAGCAATTATACTCCAAGAAAGATAGAAAGAAAAAAAAATGTGTTGAAAGGATTTAAATGAGACAAATAAATGGAGCAATGTCCCATATTCACAGATATGAAGACTCAACCCCGAGCAGGGGCTACTTCTTTCCTAACTGACCTATGACGTCAGTCTGACTGTGATCAATATCATGGCAGTTTTTCATGAAAATAGACAAACAGATTCCAAAATTTCTCTCAAAGAGCAATGTGGTGGAGAATAATCTTATGCTTAGTTAATATGTATCTCCTGTGTGTCCTGGCAGAAAGGAAAGAGGCAGAGAGAGGTAACAGACCCAGGGCTTTGTCCCAGCAGACAGCAAGTTACTCTGAAACCGCAAAGGCAGATGCCATGTAAAAGGTAGTTGTGTTTTATTTTTAGTCAAAGCACACACCACACACAGCTGGTTTTCTAATACATGCTGGTTCTGTTTGCTGTTTCCCAGACTAGAATGGAGACAAGATTTGGTTTGTGTTTATTCATTGCTGAATCCGGAGACACAGTGAGCTCACTTGGAAGATGCTACAAAGTATCACCTTGAATGAGGTATTGTCTCAAACTCCATTTCATACCTGACCTTACTTCTTAATAGAGTTTCCAGTAAGTCACTACCTCATGCTTACATTTTTGGTTTTAACCTGAGCTGGTCAGGAAAATATGTCACGTTTTAGGATGTGATTTTCTAACATGTTTTTTAGGATTTTTGCATTCCAGTGTGATTGGCCCATAATTCCTTTTTCTCAGCTGTCCCCTGATTTTGGTACTGAAGTTACCCTAGTCTCATAAGCTGTAAAACCAACTTACTTTCACAGCCACATGTGTGTAAGTTTGGAAGCTTTGATCTTTTATTCCCCACCACCCACCTCCTTGTGGTTATGTTGTAACTTCTGGTTTAACTGCTTCAATGCTGTCGAGACAGTCAGGTGTTCTTTTTCTTCTTGAGTCAGATTTGAGACAGGAGATTGCTGTGCCCCAGTCTGGGCAGCTGGATGTTATCCCCTGTGGACAGATATTCCAAGATAGCAGGAGCAAGAGAGGAGGCTGGACCCTGCCCAGGTAAGAGATAACAGACCACCTAGTCCTCATTCTAAGTCAAGGAGACTTCCCTGACTACACACACACAGAAAGGCTCCTCGGGGGTCAAAAAGGGACTGATGTCAACCTCCTCCAGGCCTCTTTGCTAGAATCCATCTTGGCTAAGAGATGCTCGCACACAGGGGAAGACCCTGAGACAAACCAAATACAGACTCAGAACCAGGCAAAGCAAGCTGATTGACCAGAGGAAACCCAGAAGAAATGCCCCATATAAGTGATGCGAAATGCCCCATATAAGTGATGCAACCTGCCACGAGGGCGCAACTCTTTATCTGAGCCCTTCCGTATGTCTATCCACACGTACCCTTTACCTCCTAATACACACGTTACTTGTTTCACTACTTTCTGTCTCTATATGGAAATTCATTTTCTGCAAAGCTGATGGTCCAGGGCCTTGTCACTGACCACTGGTCCCTGGTGGTCTGGGAGCTAGGATTCAGGGCTCTCACTGCCACGGCCTGACTTCAGTCTCTGGTCGGGAACTGAAACCCTGCTTCAAGCTGCTGCAGGCCGAGGCCACCTGAGATCAGTTTGATGTGATCTTTTGTGAAGTTTGTTAATTTCAAATATAGTTTCAAATGCCTTTGCCTGCAGGTGTTCATAGCATTCTCTCATTATTTCTCAAACTTCAGATGCATTTGTCTCCTTCCCCCCCTCCCTAAAATTGTAGATGTATTCTCCCTCTCTCTCTCCTTCTCTCTTCCTCTCTCTGATCTGTGAGCACTTCTAACGCATCTTTGTTTTCAATTTCATTAATTTTTACTGTATTTTTAACATTTTGTTTCCTACCAATTTAGGGGAGGCCTATCCCACTCTTCTTCCTAACTTCATAAATTAGATGATTACTTCCCTGAATTCAGCCTCTGTTCCCTTCCAATTTAGAGCTTTTGGTTTTTCTATAAGCACTGCTTTAGCAGCAATGACATCCTCAGACTCTGACACACAGTGGTTTCATCATTGCTTAGTTCCAGGTTCTTTCCTAACTCCCACTATGACTTGTTCTCAGGCCTCCAGCTATTTTAGAATGTCTTTTGTCTTTCAGGCTTAAAAATGCATTTTAGTTTATCTTGCTGTCGTTTTGATTTTTAACTTGCTATATGGTCAGAGAGTGGGGTCAATATGACACCAATTCATTCTTTAGGGGCTTCTTCAAAAAATTTTATTTATTTTTGGCTGCATTGGGTCTTTGTTGCTGCATGCAGGCTTTCTAGTTGCAGCAAGCAGGGGCTACTTTTTGTTGCATTGCACGGGCTTCTCATTGTGGTGGCATCTCTTGTTTAGGAGCATGGGCTCTAGGCACTCGGGCTTCAGTAATTGCAGCACATGGGCTCAGTAGTTGTGGCATGTGGGCTCTAGAGCACAGGCTCAGTAGTTGTGGTGCATGGGCTTAGTTGCTTCGTGGCATGTGGGATCTTCTCAGACCAGGGCTGGAAACCGTGTCCCCTGCATTGGCAGGCAGATTCTTAACCACGCACCACCATGGAAGTCCCCTTTATAGACTTAAATGCAGTTAATCGTCACAGATGTGAGCCTGAGGAAAATAATAACTCTCTAATCATCAGATACAGGGAACTATGTCATTCTGTTATATCAGGCTTGCTAACCTGTCATTAAACCATCTATAGTTTGGGTCTCAGAAATTGCACGTAGCATGTATCAGATTAGCCCTCTGCAGAATGCAATGATAATTCTGGACAAAATATTTTAAAAAACTCTTTAGAGGGACTTGGGAAGAGTCACAACCAAGCAGAAGCACACGCAGAGGGCCTGGTCCTGTGGGCCTCCAGTCTGTGCGGTGCAGGGGAGCTGGGGTCCAAGCAGAAAGTTCAGATCTTAGTGGATTTGTTACTGAGTCCAAAGCTCACTCTGGTTACTGCACAACAGGCCAATAAGTCGGGATACGAGGTGTTGAGACGAGGAAGAGGACTTTATTTGGAAAGCCGGGCATCTGAGAAGATGACAGACTAGTGTCCCCCAAAAAATATCTTATGAGGGTCTGGATGCCAGTTTCTTTTATAGAACAGAGAAGGGGAGGAGGTGAGGAAGTAAAATAAAAAGGCCATCAGTCTTGCAAAACATCTCCTGGTTTGGCCAGCCTCGGGGAGGGGATGCATTAATTTCTTCTTTTCTGCAGCTGGCCACAGGATGTCTGCCTGTGAGCGGAACAAAGGCGCTTTAGTTTAACCTTCAGGCAGAGGGCCAGGTTCTCCGAGCAGGCCATTACGTATGCTTATAGCTATAGACAGCATCCTTTTAATGGTTATAATAACAAAAGCAACAACATCAAAGTTTAAAGTAAAAGAAACAGATCCAGCGTGGAGTCAGATTTTATTCTTCCCTGTTGCATGTTCAGGTGTCAAAGGCTGGATTTGGAGGTGAGAGAGGTAACCCCTGATAGGAGGGAGCCCCAGAGAGGAGACCCCCAAAATCTGCACATAACTCACCCCAAATGTGGGCCCCTGACCCCTAAACCAAGTGTGTGCAGGAGAAAATCCAGGTGCCTGGTTGAAGCAGACCTGTCAAAAGATGACCCCAAAGAGATGGCAGAGCTTAGACCTTGAATCTCACCTCAGGAGAGAGTCTTGGATACCCCCAGGGCTTCCATCAAAATCCCAGAAGGGCCATGGCTTCAGAGCAGACTGTACCCCCAGAATTGGGATTTTCCCTAAGATTAAGGCTCAGGATGAAATGAATGTTTCTAACAAAGTGTGAGACAGAACCTCTGCAAGTTCAAGGTGACCACCTAGTAATTAAAGGCCCTGCTGGTAAGAAAGTCAATGCTGGGTACAAAGAACACCTTTACACTCATAAATTTGACAAATTGGAAGAAAAAGACCACCTAAAACCTCACAGACCAACAAACTCAACTGAGATGACATAGATCATCTGAAAAACCCCATAACTATTTTTTGGGGGGCATTTGCTTAACTTATTTATTGGTTGTGTTGGATGTTTGTTGCAGTGAGAGGGCTTTTTCTAGTTGTGGTGAATGGGGGCTACTCCTCGTCGCAGTGCATGGGCTTCTCATTGCAGTGGCTTCTCTTGTTGTGAAGCATGGGCTCTAGGCATGTGGGCTTCAGTAGCTGTAGCACACAGGCTCAGTAGTTGTGGCTCTCAGGCTTAGTTGCTCCAAGGCATGTGGGATCTTCCCAGACCAGAGCCTAGAACCCATGTGCCTGAAATGGCAGGCAGATTCTTAACCACTGTGCCACCAGGGAAGCCCCCCATAAATATTAAAGAAAGTGAATTTGCAATTTAAAGGCTCCTAACAAAGAAACCTAGAGATTTTCCTGGTTCAATCCCTAGGCCTCGAAGATCCCACATAGCGCAGAGCAACTAAGCCTGGGAGCCACAACTACTGAGCCCGTGTGCCACAACTACTGAAGTCTGCGTGCCTAGAGCCCGTGGTCTGCAACAAGAGAAGCCACCACAGTGAGAAGCCCATGCACCACAATGAAGAGTAGCCCCTGCTCACCACAACTAGAGAAAGCCCATGCGCAGCGACTAAGACCCAACACAGCCAAAAATAAATAAATAAATTTAAAAAAATTTAAAAAAAGAAAAGAAAAGGAAACTTCCATGCCCAGAAGGATTGGCCTCAATTTCCCATAATCTCTTCCACAATATTGAAGCCGGCAGGACACTTCCCACCTCATTTTGTGAAGCCAGTGTATCCCAGCACCAAAACCAAAGACAGTGCGAGCAAGTCCTCAAACTCTCAGAAGATTTGTCTCATAGAGTGCATTATCTGAACCTAGGAGAAATTAGAAATCAACTTTTAAAACATATCTAGAGAAGCCCCCCAAATATTTGAAGAAAAAAAAAAGAAAAGAAAGAAACCGCAAGGGAAATTTGAAAACATTTGATCTGAATAAGGATGAAAACTGAGCACACCAAAGTTTGTGGGAGGCAGTAAATGCTGTGCTTAGAAGGAAATGTATAGCTTCAAATGATTATATTAATAAAGAAGAGGGACATCCCTGGCGGTCCAGCGGTTAGCACTCGGCACTTCCACCGCCGGGGTCCAGGTTCAAACCCTGGTCAGGAAACTAATGTCCCGCAAGCTGTGTGGCTGAAAAAAAAAAAGGTTTAAAATTATGTGTTTAGGTTTCCACCTGACAAAGTTGAAAAAAAAGAAGAATCAATGAAACTAAGTTTAGTAGAAGAACTAAAACTAAGAGCGGAAATTGATAAAATAAAAGGCAGAAAAATAAGAAAGAGAAATTAAGAAATGGCTAAAACTCCCAGCTAAATTAATCAAGAGAAAAACAAAGAATAAATGTTACCAAGAGCTGGACTCTGAAAGGGGGTGTTGAGAGACCACCCTACATGGGCCCTCCCTCCTTTATTATTATTATTATTTGTTTTGGCCACACCGCTTGTGCATTTTAGCTCCCGGATCAGGGAATGGAACCCAGGCCCTGGGCAGTGGAAGTGCAGAGGCCTGACCACTGGACCTCCCTCCTCGGCACACTTGGTCCCAGACCATCTAAGATCATTTGTAGAGCCTACAGCCTTGGAAGACAGTGCCTCCCTGTGGGGGCAGAAGGCAGATTGTCCAGAATACAGTGGATAATATCTCCCTCAGGCCACAGTGGGTGGGTTTGCTAGCAGCCCCATGAAAATATCGGGGTTTCCTAAACTTAGCCTTAGCTGGGACGCAGACCCACTGCGTTTATGAAACGGTGGCAGGAAGGAAGGTAAAATCTGCTGAAGGAAATAAAAAACCTGCATAAGTGAAGAACCAGACCATCATGTCCAGTAACTGAGACTCTTGGTGCTGTTAAGATGTGGGTTCTCTTCAAATTCATCTACAGATTTAAGACAATTCCAGTAAAAGTATAAACAGGATTCTGCCACAAGTGAAGTGAAAACAGAGCTAGAAGAGCCAAAATAAGTTTTGGAAAGATCAAAGTTGGAGAAGTCTTACCACCTGGCACCCAGGCTTGCTCTAGGGCCCCAGCGACTGAGGCCACATGGGGTTAGTTGGTGGACACAACGGCTCCAAGGTCAGTGGGCTGGGAGGGGAGACCATCGATTGAGTTTTGACCAAGATGCAAAGTAAGTCAATGAAGAAAGGACTGCCTTTTTAGCTAGTGGTGCTGGGAACACCAGATATCACTCCCCCAACCCTTTCAAGGCCACGTGACTTTCGGGATCTTAGTTCCCCGACCAGGGATCGTACCCGGGCCCCCTGCAGTGGAAGCGCGGAGTCCTAACCAGTGGACCTCCAGGAAAGTCCGCAGACATCACCTTCAACCAAAGCAGATCAATAACCTGGAGCTGTTGCTCAACTTACACAAAAATTAACTCAGGGACTTACCTCGTGACCCAGTGGTTGAGAATCCACCTACAAATGCACATGGTTCAATCCCTGGGCCAGGAAGGTCCCACATGCCACAAAGCAACTAAGCCCATGCGCCACAACTATTGAGCCCACATGCCACAACTACTGAAGCCCATGCCTAGAGCCTGTGCTCCACAACAAGAGAATCTCCCTTGCACCACAACTAGAAAAAACCCGCTCACAGCAACAGACCCAACACAGCCAATGAATTAAAAAAATTTAGTAAAACAAACAAACAAACAAAAAGAAACCATTCCATGCCAAGTGCACTGGGCGCCCTCACATGCTGCCTATGAGCCTGGACGCCCTGAAGCATCTGGAGTGAGACAAGAGCTCAGGTTCACACAACCACCTGGACGGGAATGTGTACAGCGGCATTGGTCATGTCATTGCCACGAAGCACTGTAAACTGCCTGGATGTCCTTCAGCATGTGAACGGATGAGTACACTGAGAGAAGCACGGGACCGTCCGTGCTACCGTCCGTGCTATGCGAGGAACAAGCTAGCAATCTGGGGATGAACCTCGGATGCTTCCAGCCAGATGCAGAAGCCTGCGTGTGCTGCACGCTTCTATTTATAGAACATTCTGGAAGTGACAAACCTTGGGCCCGAAACCAGAGCAGTGGTGGTGGGGGGTTAAGGGGTAGAGGGTTGACAGCACACAAGACGCTGGGGACAGACTTGTGCTGTCTCTTGAATTTGGTGGTGGTTATATAACTCTTGCCAAAACTCACAGAACTGTACCCCAGATAAGTGCAATTGGCTGTCTGTAAAATTAAAAATGCATTAAAATATAATGTGTTCTTTACAATGTTTCCTGTTAGTCAATCTCTCAGCAGCCTTAAACCCCAGTCTCTCTCTCTCTCCTGATGTTACCAGCAAATATTCTATTTCCACTTTATCCCTACAGATTAGTTATTTATTATTTGAAGATTTGCTTAGTTCTGTATCAATGCTTACCAGTTAATTCACTCACCGTTTCTTCTTGCCTTCCCCGCATTCCTTGCGGCTGGAATGTCTTTCTCCCCCTGGTTGGCCCCCCAGCGGTTTCTTTAGCTCACAGTGCTGGGGGTACATTCGCGCTGGTGTGCAAGTCAGCGGCTTCATTTCTCCCCAGGTGCTGAGTAACCACTGGGTTGCACCTGTTTCTATGCTGCAGGTCTGTCCCAGGAACCGTCTCCGAACTTCTATTTTAGCTGAGAGACCTGCTCACGGCCCCCCTTGCTGGGTCACCTCCCTACCACCACCCTAAACTTTGTGAAAATAGTTTTCTTGCCTTTCCTTATAGTTACTACTTATGAATGCATCCCTAAATGACATTGTTTAGTTTCTCCTATTTTTCTTTCTTTTTTAAAAATAAATTTTTATTTTATATTAGAGTATCGTTGATTAACCGTGTTGTAATAGTTTCAGGTGTACAGCAAAGTGATTTAGTTATACACATACATGTATCTATTCTTTTCCCAGTTCTTTTCCCATTTAGGTTGTTATAGAATATTGAGCAGAGTTCCCTGTGCTGTACGGTAGGTCCTTGTTGGTTATCTATTTTAAATATAGCAGTGCGTACATGTCAGCCCCAAACTCCCTAACTATCCCTCCCACCCCCAACCATAAATTCACTCTCTAAGTCTATGAGTCTGTTTCTGTTTTGTAAAAAGTTCATTTATATCGTTTCTTTTTAGATTCCGCATGTAAGCGATATACGTCTTTCTTTTTCTGACTTAATTCTCTCAGTAGGACAATCTCTAGGTCCGTCCAAGTTGCTGCAAATGGCTTTATTTCATTCTTTTTAATGGCGTCTCCTATTTTTCAACTGTATGTAAACGGTGCTGTACTGTGTGCATTCTCTTTTCCTGGCGTCCTTTGCTGTACGTCTGGGCTGAGGTCCCTCGAGGAGGCTGCATCCTTAGCCCGTGTGTCTCCGCTGCATCGTCCTCATCACTGCAGCCATCGCATGTGGTCATCTGTCTCATTTCTGACTTGGGGCTGTTATGAACACACCTCAATGACCATTCACGGACTTGGGTGGCGTGATGCACGTTTACGTGAATCACTCCAGGCCCTTGTACCCAGGAGTGAAATTGCTAGATGGCCACAAGGAACGTGTATGTTCACTTTTCCCAGATAACGTCAAACTGGTTCTCAAGGTGTCATACCCGTTTCCATGGCAACAGCAAAGCAGGAGGACTCTGATCTTCACCCTTGGCAAAGCTCAGTTCAGTCAGGCATCTAAATGCTTGCCTCTCTTGGATGCTGTAAGGGCAAATCAGTGTGATGTTTTTACACAGCTTTGTCGAGATATAACCCACATATCATACAATGTGCACTTCAGTAGCACTTAGTATATAGATAGAGTTGAGCCACCATCACCGATAGGTACGTCCAGAGTGTTTTCACCCCCACCTCCCACCCCATGCCCACCTTAGCTCTAACTCCCATATCCTATCCCGTAGCCCCTGCCAACCACTACTTTTGGACTCTGTATACATTGGCCTATTCCGAACATTTCACATAAATGGAATCACACAACACAGTCCTTGGTGACTTGTATGTCTCACCCAGCATGATGTTCCCAGGGTGCCTCCACCTTGTGGTGTGTGGCGGTACTTGGTTCTTTTGGTTGTCAGGATACCACAGGTCTTGTTTATCCATCCATCAGCTGGTGGACACGGGTTGTTTTCACCCCACGGTTATCATGAGTAACACCTGCTGTGAACATTTGCGTGCACTTTTGTGTGTGTGGATGCAAGTTTTCATGTCTTTGGAATAGACCTAGGAGGAGAATGGCTTGGTCATAAGGTCATTCTATGTTCAACCTTTTGAGGAAAATCCCCACCCACCCCCCCCAAGTCCATGAGGATCCCAATTTCTCCACAGCCTCACTCACACTTGTAATTGTCTGATGTCTCAATTCTAGCCTCCTCCTCATGGGGCAGATGCCATATCTCATTGCGGTTTTGGTTTGTGTTTGCCTGACGGTTAATAAGGTAGAGCATCTTTTCATGTGCTTGTTGGCCACGTGTATGTCTTCTTTGGAGGACTGTCTACCCATCCCTGCAGTTTTAGTTTGCATTCCCTGGTTACATATGGGGTAGAATCTCTTTTTCATGCATTTACTGAGCATCTGAATGTCCACGCTGGTGAAGTGGCTGTTTAAATATCTTGCCAATGTTTCTATTGCGTTGTCTGCTTTATTTTCTCAGTGATTTACAGGCATGGACCATTTATTCTGTATACCACACCTTTGTGTTTCATACTTCTTCCAAGTGTATTCCCCCAGTTTGTGACTTTTCCTTGAACTCTTTTTATGGTGTCTTTTGATGAACAGAACTTAGAGAGTTAACTATTGAATACATTTAAATATAGCTAAATATGTTGATTCTCTTTTCCTTTTAGATATGGTTTAAGAAATCTTTTCCTGCCTTAGGTCATGGGAATATTCTCCTAGTGTCTCTTCTAAATGTCTTAGGGTTTGTCCACCTAAATAATGTGTGTTTCTTTTCATCCTCACAGGTGCCCTGTTGCTCCAGCACTGAATTCTAAGGGACTGTCCTTTAGTGCCAGTATTGCCACGTGCCAGTGGTTCGGACCTACCCAGATTGCTCCCCGGGGGTTTGCATTCCATTCTATCCTTACTGTTATCACTTAGCACACATGTAAATACCATTTTCTCTCAGCTGTGACGGTTCCGTGACGCCCTGATTGCTGGTTGGCGAGCTTTCCTGACTTCTTATTCTTCCAGAGTATTCTACTCCTCTCGGTCCTTGGCATTTTTTGTCATAAATATTAGAGTCAGTTTATCAATTTCCACAAAACACCAATGAGAATTTTGATCAAGACTGCGTTTAATCTGTGGATCATTTGGGGATGGACATCTTTAGAACATTAAAGATGTAAACAACTAGATGTACCTTCATTCAATCACTCCTTTATAAGTGCGACATATGCAGAAGAATGCACGAAGCACACATGTACAGTTTCATAAATTACTGTAAAGCAGACATCCGTGTGACCCCAGTGCAGGTCAAGAAACGGACTATTATTGCCTCTCCAGAAATCTACCCAATCATAATCTCTCCTGCTCACCTAGGAACCACTAGCTATTTTTTTCGGATCTTGATTGGCGTATAACTGCTTTACAATGTTGTGTTAGCTTCTGCTGTACAACAAAGTGAATCAGCTGTATGTATACATATATCCCCATATCCCCTCCCTCCTGAGCCTCTCCCCCACCCTCCCTACCCCACCCCTCCAGGTCAACACCAAGCATCGAGTTGATCTCCTTGGGAACCACTAGCTATTGATGGGTATCAGTTTTGATGTCATTCCAACACTGTATTTGCCAAAATCTTGGTAAACATCTAAGTATCCATCAGTAGTAAAATGGATAAATAAATGTGCATATTTGTACAAAGACTAATACAAGGCAAAGAAAACGGACGGATTACAGATGCAAACAGGCATCCGTGGGTGCAGGATGTGTGACGTGTGCAGATGTGTGTACATACACACACACGTGTGCACATGGCTCTTTAGTCAGTGTATACATGTACCCAGAGATGTGGGTGCATGTGTAGGCAGCCATATATTTTGTATACACACGTGCATGTACAACGTGCAGGTGTGTATATCTGTGCACACACGTACATGTCTTGTGCGCCTGCACACATGTGTGTATGAATGTGTTGCATACGTGTACACACATGCATTCATGTGTACATGCATGTACTGTGTGGATGTGTGTGTGGACGTGAGCATGTGCGTTGCATTGCATTGTGTCTGTCAATGGACATGCATGTTTTTGTGAATGTACAGTTACATGCATGTGTGCATTTGCGTGCCTACATGTACATCTATGCATGCATGTTGTGTGTGTAGAGTACTCATGTATGTGGTGTACGTGTATGTACACACACATAAATGCACACATGTGTGAAATGATCAATACCTGACAAAAGCTGACGTACGCAGATGGTAGTCTAACAACACCCCCCGGCTTTGCCAAGTGGACGCACAGAACAACACACTCCCAGCCAGGTGGGAGCATCTCGGAGGTTCCACAGCCTTCCCAATGCCCGGCATTTTCAGTCTTAAAGGATCGCAATCTGATGAGCGTGTGATAATTTGTTATTGTGACTGACACTAGCATCTCCCCCACTGTCACAGAGCATGTTTTCGTGTGTTTATTGGGAGTTTGCATGTGCTATTTTGTGAAGTACCTGTTCAGGGTTTTTGCCAGTTTCCAGTAGAATTATCTGCCACTTTCTGGTTGATTTTCAACAGTCCTTTTAAGTTACACATGTGGAAAATACCTTCTCCAGCTCCATACCATCTCTTTTCAGTGTTTATGGGAAATTTTTGTATCAGCTTTATTAAGATAGAATTAAAGACAATAAAAACACATTTTAAGTGTACATACAGTACAATTAGCTTTAGGAATGTATACACTCATTGAACTCTCACTGCATTAAGACATAAAACATTCCCATTTCTCTGTAACATTCTTTATCCATTCATGTGTTGATGGACACCAAGGTTTCTTCTACATCTTGGCTGTTGTGCTTAATGCTGCAGTGGACACAGGGTGCAGACAGCTCTTCAATATCCCATTTTCATTTCCTCTGGATGTATATTCAGAAGTGGAATTGCTGGGTCGTATGGCAGAGCTATTTTTAATTTTTTGGAGAAACATCCATACTGTTTTTCCTAGCAGCTGCATCGATTTGCATTCCCGTATAGCTCTCATGTTCCTTTCTTTTAAATATTTTATCTTCCACTTTACCAGTTCTGTTTCAAGCTGTGCCTAACGTGTACTGCATCCATCTAACTACCACTGCGGTCTTTGTGTTTCTAATTCTAGAATTTGCATTCTTTTTCATAATTTTTCTGCCAAATTCCTCCATCTGGCTTTTTAATTTCTTAAACATCATAATTAATTTTCTATTAAAGAGATGCCTGACAATTCCTGCACCTGAATCTTCTGTTGGTCTGTTCCCCCTGCTTGTTTTTTCCTGTTTTAGTTCTCGTGTTTTTCTATTCTTGCTTGTTTCCTATTTAGAACCAAACCTCTTATATACAAATCTCAGGAAGTGATCAGAAGCTCTGGACTACGTTATCACCCTCCAGAGAGGGTTTCCTTCTGCATCTATGAGGGGATCAGGCTGAGAGGATGGTTGTAATTTACTCAAGAATGGAGTTGACCTAAAGCAGGTTTCAGTCTCTACGAGGCAGGTGGCTTTCAGATCCCCTACCCCCTTGAGTGTGGTGTACCGGGGTCCCAGCCGGGACCTCCTGAGTGCACTCCGTCCCTCCGGCGGTGGGAGACACAAAACTCCCCTCAACCCCCCAAACTTTCAGCTGCTGAAACTGCTTTAGGAACGTGTAATCTCCCGAAGATTCTGCATGCACCACTCTTATCTTCTCTCCGAATCTTAGGCAAATAAATCCCCACAGCCCTGCTAAGCCCCCCTTGTCTTCCAAACCTCTTTTTTGTTCTTTTGATGTTTTCACCAGTTGTTCTCATCAGGGGAGGTCAAACAGTTTAGTCTGTCTTTCCCAGAAGCCAGATTCCTCCTCCCCTTTTTATTATCTGGGAACTAGTATTATTTTCTGGAAAGCTCAGGGCACTGTTTTAAAGGCTCATTGTTGAGCGTGTCTGGCTGCTTTTATGGGGGAGATAGTGAAGCTTTCTATTCTCCCGTGTCACTGTAAATTAGGTCTCTGCTTGCTTCCTGCAATTGCTTCCCAGAAGAATGTAGAAAAGATGTTTATACAGTCCTGGATCCTTTCGGGAAAAGAGCAATCATGGAGACGTGCTGTCTGGAGGGGTGTGGGTCGGTCTCAGTGACAGGTCGGCCCGCAGGCCAGGGGCCCTGAAGCTACTGCAAGTAAAATCCTCCCTTTTCACCTTCACCGACCGAGCCTGAACACAGCCCCACCCTCTCCATCAGGTGTCAGAGGACACGTGTCCCCCACCCGGGGGTTCTTCTCTGGCCTGGAAACTGGGAGACACAAGGCTGCCAGCTGTGAGCGGCACCAGGCGGGAGGGGCAGGGACCCAGGTGACAGCTGAGCAGAGTCTGTGACCCTGAAGTGTCAGCTAGGGCAAGCACGCCACATGAAGCTCCTGGGAGGCATCAGTGTGGACCACAAGGCAAGTTCCCGGGGGCCACAGCGCGAGGCCGTGCCACCTGCAGCCCAGAGCCACGTGCCTTTGGAGCAGCTGCCCCCATGCATCCCTGGGCCAGGCCACCACACCTGCCTGCGCCGAGTTCAGCTCTGTGCAAAGTGACTCAGGGACGGTGCGCCCAGACCAAGCCCGAGCAGGACCAGGGTGCACACATACTACGCAACCAGCTAGTCCAGAACCCCATGTCCCCCGCCATGGGGCCCTCCCCCAGCCATGCCTACAGCCCTTGGGACCAGGTAAGGGGAAGGAGGAAACCCGCACTTAGTGTCCCGATGGGCTGCTCCACACGCAGGTGCAGTTGAGAAGAATGGAGGCTGCATCGCACGCAGTCACAGGTGGCCTTGAAACACGCTGGAGAAGGAAAGTCACCCCGGTGGGTGGGGCTGAGAGCCATGCACCTGGCCATCCACCTGTGTGGAAGAGGATGTGGCCCAAGCTGAGAAAATGCAGATTCCTGGGCAGGGACCAGTGGCCAGGCTCTCTGATCAGGGGCCTGAAGGGAAAGCAGTGAAGATGGGAGACGGGAAGCCCCCAGGGGAGGAGTGGGGAGAGGCTGTGTCCCACACCACGTCGCGTGGAGCCCAGGGACAGTCTTGTAAAGGCATCACGGAAGCACCACTTGGAAACACAATGGTGGAAAGCAGTGTCATCCTTTGGAATTAATTACGTGCACGCAGTCTGCCACCTCTACACTGCTCCCCCGAAAGAAGGAGCCTGGGTCCAGGAGAGAGGGTGGGAGCCTGGATTAGTCAGGGGTCTCTCGAGAAACAGAACCAAAGGCTCTAGAGAGACATGAGGTTTATTACAGGATCTGACTCAGGCCATCATGGAGCCCCGTGTGCAGGCTGGGGAGCCAGGGGAATGGTGGGGTCACTCTGTCCACGTCCGAAGGCTGAGAAGGAGGAGGGCCAGTGTCGAGGGCAGCAGAAGACACGTGCCCCCGCCCCAGCAAGGAGTGCCTTCCCTTGTCCTACTTAGGCTCTCTGTGGGTTGGATGACTCCCTCCTGCACTGGGAAGGGCATGCACTGAGGCCATCCCGTCAAACACTAATCCCTTCCAGAGACACCCAGAAACTGTGTGTTACCAGCTCTCTGGGCCTCCCATGGCCAGTCGAGCTGATGCAAGAGGTTGACCATCACCTAGAGGGGTTAGCCACTGGCCATCACTTCTCAGGACCCCCTGGGGTACCACGTGCATCCTGGTCCCACTGCTCTGGGCTCAGCACAGATGGAGGTTCTGGTCCCCAGAGGAGGCACAACCTCCTGGGCACATTATTCAACCTTGACCTTCCCATGACCCCTGCCAAGACCAACCCACCTCCCACCCCTGCAGTTGATGTGGTAGGATGACTGAGTTCTGGCCGGTGGTTGTAAGCCCATGTCCAGCAGCTTCTGAAACCTTCCCTGAGAGACAGCATCCCTCCCTTCACTTTATGCTGGGGCATGGCAATGGACATCCTTGCCCACGATGTGAGGGCTAAGGCCTGGGAACCAGGGAGTGGTGAGCTGGGCGGACACTGGCTGGAGAGCCACTGGTGTGTTGTAGCCACCATGCACACCTGACTGTAACCCACACCTGCACCCTGGACCCAGGCCCGGTGCCAGAGCCCACCAGGGCCCAGCGACAGGGACCAGTGGAGACCAAATCCCACCTAAATGCTTTCATGCTTGTGCCAGTGGGCTCAGGCAGCCAGAACAAAGTCCCAGACCTCTACCCATAGACATTCCATGTCACCCAGTCCTGAACCAAAACCTCCTCTTCTCACAAGGACCCCAGTCACACTTGGTTAGGGCCCACCCTAGTGACCTCTTTTGCCTTAATCACCTCTTTAAAGGCCCAGCTCTACATAGTGACATCTGGGGTCCTGGGGGTCAGGACTGCAGCATATGACAGTGGGAGACACAGCTCAGCCCATCGCGTGACTGCTCAGCACACATGCAGGGACCGCAGAGGTGAGGGGATTCCTGGGTCCTCTACAGCCCAGGGCACCTGCAGAAGGACGCGGTGGGAAAGCTCGCCCAGTCCGGCCCCCTGGAGGGCTGCGGGCTGCAGGAGGATGTCTGGGAGGGGTCCAGAGCTCAGCGCCTGGGCAGCACCCACAGCTGCCCACCCCCCAGCACTGGCCTGGCTGCAGGGAGAGGAGAGGACAAAGCAGAAAGGTGCTGGTGTTGGGTGCTGGGTGGCCCCCGGGTAGCAACCATGCCAGGTGGCTGGGGGAGACTTTGGGTGCCTGCCTGAGCCCCCTGCCCCAGCATCTGGGAACAGAGACCTCCTTCCCCTGCAAGAAACAACCCCTCCTCCTCCACGGGGGCTGTCTTGGTGGACCTGTGAAGCTCCTGCGTTGTGGGTCTTGAAGGAAGGAGGCAGGAAGCTCTGGAGGGAGTGTCCAGGAACCGGGTCACCCGTCCAGCCTGGGCCTTGACCTTCGGGGCCTTCTGGGTTCTGCCTGCTGCCCCTCTTCCTCCCCTAAAGCCTCCTTTCCTTTCTTTGGTTCGGGGTGGCCGGTGACCATTGGTTATTTGTTACTGGAGAGCCTCACCCCATGCCTGGGGTCTGCGATGATTACGTCGGAATTTCCTGCAGGCAGTGGGGCAGGGAGGCGCAGATGCCTGCGGGCTACAGGCCAGTGGCCGGGCCGGGAGGCGGGGGCACAGGTGGCCCAGGCCTGAGCAAGCCCTGTCGCCTCCCTGCCGGCCGGCACTCGGGGCAGCCTTCCTCCAGGACGGCCGCCTCCTCATGCGCGGTGCGGTGCCAGCTCCCAGAGAGAGACCCAGACCCCACCCTGTGCTCTGCCTTCACGGGGAGGCACAGCATGTCCCCAGCCACGAGCGGATACGCGGTGTGTGCCGTCCAGGTGCACTGGGGCCCGGGCCCTCCTGAGGGTGGGCCACCATCTGAAACGGCAGAACTGCCCAACCATGAGCGCGTCACTCTGTCACTACTGCCCTTGGTGCCACGTGGGGTTCGTTCCCCTGGGTGGGGACCAGCCGCCGCTCCCTGGGTCCAGGCACGGAAAGGGGAGCTCCTGGGACAGAGCTGCCCAGACGGGAGTTTGGGGCTCCCGAGGACACAGGTGTTGTTCTGGGTCAGGGGCTTGGCAGCGGAGGACCACCCTGAGCTGTCTGGACACGCGTGGTCCACACACACCTCAGCCCTGGGAGGCCCCCGACAGGGGACCTGACCTAGGGAGGAGTTACGCCAGGACTTCTGACCCACAGAAATGCCAGGTCATAAAGACATGTGATTTTAAAACTTTAGACTGTGGTGATTGTCACGCAGCAATTAAAAACTATGACATGCATGAAATATATTTAAATACATTCAAATTCGTGAGTCCATCATAAGATGTGTGTGTGTGTGTGTGAAGTAAGCAGTATCTCTGGATCTTTTCCGCCTTCCCTGTTTCAAATATGTGATGTGGGAAAGTGTATCTTTATAGAAGAATTCTTACAAACAAATGCTGAAGAAACACAAGGTTTAGAAAACTGACTATTTGCAGCCCTGATGAAATAGTGGACCCAGGACCACAGGACCCAGGCTGGGGTGACTCTATCCCCAGAGCACAGTCAGCAATGCCTGGAGACAGTGTTGATGGAGACGGAGGGGGTACCACTGACACTGGGGCGGAGGTGGGGGTGCTGATGGACAAAAAGGGAATGGGAATGATGTGTCCGTGGTGGGCTGACCCCGAGCCACCCATCCTGACCCCACCCCCGGTTGTTCACACCTTCCTGCAACCCCACCCCCCTCGCGTGAAGGGGACGCGTGCCTTCTTATAACAGAGAGTAGCCAAGGGGCGGGTATCACTCCTGGGACTGGGTCTCATTGCCAAAGATGCTGGGGTCACTCCCTCCTGCTGGCCTTGCAGAAGCACTGTGTGCGAACAGCCTGTGGGTGGGCCCGTGTGATGGGGACCCGGGTACCTGGAGGAGGTGAGGACCTTCTGCAACCACAGGGAAGTGACTCTGCCCCCGGAGGGAGCTCGGAGGTGGACCCTCCCCAATCAAATCTTCGGATGAGACTGCAAACCCGCACCCAGGTCAAGCTGAACCACAGCATGGGGAAAGAATAACGCCTGTGGGGGTCTCTAAGTGTGCAGTGGTTCGTTTCAGCACAGAAAACGCACACACTGGCCTCAGATGCCAACACTGCCAAGGCTGAGCAACTGATCTCGAGCAATTATTTTTTCTGTAAAAGGCCAGGTAGTGAATAGTCTTGGCTTTTCCATCATCACATAACAAATGGTCATGGACTTAGCAGCCGAAATGACACCTGTTTCCCAGCTCGTGGTTCTGAGGACTGAGGTCCAGGTGGGTTCTGCTGGGTTCTCTGCTTAGGGCCTCACATGCTGAGATCAAAGAGAGCTCCTCCCTGCGGGCTCTGGGGGGGCGAATCCACCTCTGGGCCCATCCTAGTGGCTGGCAGAGTTCAGCTCCTTGTGGCTGCAGGACTGAGGTTCCCCCTTTCTGGCTGGCTGGCAGCCGGGGGCCCTCTCAGCTCCTCCCATGGGGCCCCCTCCGTCTCAGCCGTGGAGAAACCTCCCTCCTGTGAAACATTTTGCTTTGACTTTCTCCGAATTTCTCTCTGACACCAGCTGACACTCATGGGATTAGATTAGACCCACCCAGTCATCTCTCTATTTTAAAGCCAAATGATTAGCAGCCTTAATTACATCCTCAAAATCCTTTTGTTTAGTAACGTAACACAAGCACAAGAGTAATCTCTGTGGTATTCACAGTTCTGGGAATTAGGGCAGAAAATCTGGCCAGGGGCAGGGTTCTTAGAATCCAGCCCATTACAGCCATCGTAACAGGAAAGAAGCCCCATGGATGATTTGTGAACAAAGGATCAGGGCTGTGTTTCAATAAAACTTTATTTACAAAAACAGATGGTGGACTGGATTTGACCTGTGGCTACTGTAGTTTGCCAACCCCAGTCTAGAAAAGGTCACCAGTGGCTGTGAAGACCACGGCAATAGCCGATGGGGAGCACACGCTGCCCACCGATCAGTGTCACAGAGGAGACACGCCAGCCAACGCGTGCCTCCAGCCCTGTGCAACAGGACGCACCGTTTCTACTTTCGAAGTGGACTTGTCTAAAGATTTCACCTCAAACGGGTCAGGGCTAACGAGAAATACAGAGCGTGGAAACATATTATAATGTGGCCCATGAAATCCAGAATGTTGGAAATTCCCTGAAACAAATGACCTTGTTCCTTCAACAAATAGCTGCAAGAATTAAGGGGAGGGATACTTATATTTATTTTTTCTGAATGACTAAAAAGATTTATTCTGATGTTGTAATCTACTTGACAATAAATTCTTTGTTTTATTTTTTATTTTTTAAAGAACTTTTATTGAGATACAATTGACCTACAATAAGTGTCAGAAAGAGAAAAACAAATATCGTATATTAACACATATATGCGGACTATTGAAAAATGGTACAGATCAACCCGTTTGCAAGGCAGAAATAGAGACACAGATGTAGAGAACAAACATATGGACACCAAGTGGGGAAAGCAGGGAGGATTGGGGGGGAATGAACTGGGAGACTGGGATACCAAATTGTACACTCTAAATATATGCAGTTTATTGTCTGTTAATTGCATCTCAATAAAAGTTCTTTAAAAAAAATTCTCTGGGTTAAAGGAAAAAAATAATAAAAAAATAAACTGCCTGTATTTAAAGTGTACAATTTGGTGTTTTTTTTTTTTATTAGTAATGTATATATGGCAATCCCAATCTCCCAATTCATCCCACCCCAAAGTGGGGGGATACTTATAAGGGGGGCTTCAGAGACATGGCAGCAATGCCTGCATGAGTTCTGTGTGGATTTCGACTTGATAAAATCACCTGTAAAATCCATCTATGAGACTACTGGAAAAATTTGGACCCTGTCCACAAATCTGATGATATGAAAGAATTATTGATGCATTTGGAAGTGTGGTGATGGTGTGGGAGTCTTTTCTTAAAAAGAGGTCTTATCTTTAAGAGCCATGAGAAGGGGTAGGGACCCACAGACATTGAAGGGTGAGGTGTTTATGGATGAAATCATATATTGCCTGAGGTTTGCTTAAAAGTAATCTGGACAGTGAGGTAGGTGGGCATCAAAGACTCAAGCCTGGCTGTTGGCGGTGATTGTCGGTTCGGGTGAGAGTTACACTGTTCTCCGTGCTTTTGTACGTGTGCGAAATTCTCCCAACAAAGAGTTAGGAAATATCTGCCTTCTGATTACAGCACAGGTTTCAAATGGACAGGCAGGGGGGTGGGGGTGGGGGAAGCCCCTCGGAGCTGTGGGGGAGCCAGGCCCCCTCTCGTCAAGACACCCCAGGGGAACAGGAGCAAGGGCTTGCTGCAGGGCCCAGGCGCTGGGCGGCGGCCAGAGCTCCCCAGACCCTCATGGGGTGGATGAGTGTTTACAAGGTGGGGCCAGCATGTGTCTCACTGGCAGCCATGAGAGCCTTCCCCTCCGTGTGACCCCAAGGGGCATTTGCCCACGTTCCCAGAGACCATGGGCCCTGAAGCTCACCGGTCACTCCAGGACATGGGGGCTCAGAGCAGGGGTAGAGCAATCCCCATGCCTACACCAGGGGCATCTGGCAGGAGTAACAGCAGACTGGGGACTTCCCTGGTGGCACAGTGGTTAAGAATCCGCCTGTCAATCAGGGGACACAGGTTCAAGCTCTGGGCTGGGAAGATCCCACTTGCCACGAAGCAACTAAGCCTGTTCGCCACAACTACTGAGCCTGCGTGCTGCAACTACTGAAGCCCATGCCCCTAGAGTCCGTGTTCCGCAACAAGAGAAGCCACTGCAGTGAGAAGCCTGTGTACTACAACGAAGAGTAGCCCCCACTCGCCACAACTAGAGAAAGACTGCATGTGCAGCAACGAAGACCCAACGCAGCCAATAAATAAAAGAGTAAATTTATAAAAACAAACAAACAAACAAACAGCAGACCGGGCAAGCCAGGACAAGAGTTGGTGACCACCTCTTGCTGTGGGGGCCTGTGGTCAGCATCTACCTCCCTCACTGGTGGCTCACAGACCGCATCCCGGTCGCAGGTGGCTCCAGCATCCTCTGCTCCCCCAGGGGCTGCCCGGACACTCAGAGACCTTGTCGCCTCCCAGCTGGGTCCCCTTCAGTGCAGAGCCCTCACCCAGCTTAGGTTGAGCGCCTGGCCTGTGGGCAGAGCTGCTGTGGCTCGTGTGCCAAGCCCCACGTTCCCTGTCTCTTGCTGGGGATGGGGACTTGGTACTTCCTCTGCCTCATCCCTTGCTGAGCAGGCCAGGGTCTCAGCTGCTCAGCGATGTTGCCAAGCCTCTCGGCTGGACCTCAGGGCCCCATCTCCTGCCTCCCCAGTTCTCCACTCCCTCCAGGGTGGGGGACCTCTGGAGGCTCTGTCTGCTCTAGCCTCAGGGCTCTAGAGGGTCTCGGGGAGGCCGGCAGCCGGCCGGGCTGACCTTCGTGTGTCCCCCAGCGTCCAGCACCTTCAGCTGCTGAGGCCCTGGTATCTTCATCCAACAAAGTTGTAGGGGATCCGGGGCTTGAGAGGCCCCATTCCAGGCGATGCAAGTCTCCTGGGGGAACTGCTTGGCGACAGTCACTTCCATTGGGACCCCTCCAGACCACCAGAATCCTTGTGCACACGCTCTGTGCCCGGGGGGGATGGGCAGAGAGCTCCCGGAGAAGGAGCGAGTCTGGCCTTCCCCATCCTGCTGAACAAGGCTGATTCTGGGCCCCACGTACCTCGCTTGGGACCCAGGGCCATGTCCCAGTGGTTGATTAGGAGCAGAGGCACAGGGAGACAGACCCCAGCCCCCAGCCTGAGCCCTGCAGGAAAACGCTGGGCAGCCCGGCCAGTGTCCACTTGTGCCCGGCCGGAGGGCTGTCTGCTTCCGGGGTCGGGGCAGCACCGGCAGGCGACACGTGTGTGACTCTCCATCAGGGCAGTGAGGGTGTGTGGGAGCTGGTGGCCGCTGTGGGACCAAGACTCCTTCCTCCCATGGCAGGTGGCCTTGGTACCCCCGCTGGACAGTCCTTGCTGGTCCCCGGCCTGTCCTGGGGCTTCAGCGCTGGGTGACGTCCCCATGCGTCCCTGGTCCTGCTCTGCCCCAGCCACGAGGGTGACTCCACCGGTGGCCTTTGTTGCCTCGATGTGACCCTCTGGATGAGGCTCTGGGGGATGACCTGAAATTAGGGAGCTGAAGCTCTTTCCCAGATGTCCCCAGGTCTCCCAGTGTCCTGGCGAGCCCCACCCAGGGCCTGTTTGGGGGTGGGGGCATCCCAGGGTGGAAAGCGGCTCACAAGGGGCCTCGGTTGGGGGGCTTCTGCGCAGACCAGGCCCCCAGGGTGGGGGGCCTTTTATCCAGGAAGAGGGTAGCATCAAAACAATTCTGTGGGGAGGGGCCCAGGATGGAGAGCCCTGAACAGTGGGGCGGGCGGGTCCCAGGAGGCCTCTGGACCGCACGGATGGGGGCCCAGCACGAGGCCTGTGTACGGAAGGGGGCGCCCAAATGCCTGCCAGGGCACTGGCCCAGGGCTGGGCTGGCGGTAGGGCAGCAGGCGGAGCCAGGCCCAGCTGGCGGGAGGGAGCCCGGGGTCGGGCAGGAGCAGGGAGGTCAGGCCTCCTCCAGGAGCGGCCAGCGGACAGCAGGGGGAGCTTGGAACCCAGCTGATCTGGGCCCTGCCTGGGCCACCCGGCCACCTTGGCTCCAGGCCCTGCCACTCAGCCTCCCAGGCAAAGGCGCTGAGGGGCCAGTCAGTCGTCCCGGGTTACTCACTGCCCTGGGGGTGGCTGCCTGGGAGGCTGAGAAAGGCCCACGAGAGGGCACCTGTGGGGACGGATCCCAGACCGTCCAGTGCTCGACTCAGTCACCTGTAGACAGGGCAGGGGGCCCGGTCAGGGCCCTGCAGGACCAGCTGCACTCAGGGAAGGTGGCCGGGGAGCCCACGGTGGCCTCACAGACCCCCCAGACTCGAGCGGGGATGGGAGGGGAGTGTGGCAGGCTTCCAAGTGGCTGTGATCGGACCCCCTCTCTGGAGCTGCAGAGGGACCAGGACAGGAGCAGGAAACCTGTGGGCGGCCCAACTGCACCCTAATTCTCTGTTATGAGTCATCACGACAAAGCGGGATCCCCACAAACAGTGAGAGGTCCAGTCACCACAGGCTCAGGGGTCCCCTGTCCAATGTCCCCACGTGGCAGGTACCTCCCAGCATCCCAGGGACCCTAGAGGCGACCAAGAAGGGGGCCCCCAGCTGCAGGGCCAGCTGGAAGTGACACTTCCGCACGCCCTCCCAGGGCCCTGTCTGCACTCACAGCCCGCAGCCCATGCCATGGTGTCTGGGCTCACGGTGCCCACTGGGCTGGGTTCAGTGGGGCACCCAGCCGGCCAACATGCAGGAAAGCCTCGGATGCCCCCACCTACCCCCCAGGCCTGCTTGGAAGGGGCTCCTGTGCATCTTGTCATAAACCCGGTGGGCCCACAGCAGCACTGGGGAGCCGGGGGAGGGGTCGGAGGGCTGGTGGCCAGGCCCTGAGCTCCAAGTGAGCTGCTGTAGGGCCCACAGGGTGCAAGACTGGCCTGGATGGCAGTGGTGGGGGGTAGCCAGGGGTCCCCCAACCTGGGGGGACACCTGGACCTCCATATCCTGGAAGAGGGGACCCTGCCCCACAGGCCCACCCAGAGACAGCCCCGAGAATCCACCAGCCCCTCACCCCGAGAGCCTGGACAAACCCCCTCACACGCGGAGAGCTTGCATTCCATCTGACACTGGAGAGCTGGACCAGGCCCCTCACACGGGGCCCTGGAGGGTGGGGCTCAGGTTCCGGCCCCCATGGGGACTTCTGGGAAGCTGGGGTGCTTTTCCACCCCTCAGGACCCCCCGGGCAGGAAATGGTCACGTGCACATCCCTTCACATCCTGACGTGTGGTGGGGGACTGTGGAGCCAGCCCCAACCAGAGCCTGATGGGGAAGGGGCGCTGGAGCCAGGGGCCCGTCCCCCTGGGGCCTTGAGCGCTCCAAGGCAGGGAGGTGGCCAGCCAGCCCCCAGCCAGGGTCATGGCAGAGGTGGCATGCCACCAGAGGTGGCATTCCCCTCCACCCACCTCTGCTGCCCACTCTGGCCTGGGACCCTGGGTCCGTGCCCCAAGCCGACTTGGACCGTCTTGCCGTCAGAATGCTCCTATCCTTCCCGGCCAGGCAGCCAGTGGGCAGGCTGCAGGGCAGCCTGGTCAGGAAATGCCAGGAGCAGGGGAGGGTCTGGAATGTGCACCCCGCCGCCGGCAGCCTATCCAGGACACGCACCCTGTAGGGAAGGCTTAGATCGCCTGCTCCCAAACCCAGGGTGCCCACTCTCCCCTCCATGCCTGCACCCCAACCCCCACGAAGGTCATTCCCCAGCCCTGCCCCCACTTGCTGCTAGTGCCAGCAACACCGGGGTTTGCGTAGGCTTTCTGCCAGACCCCGGAATGTGGCTGCTGGCCACACGGCAGCTGTTCCTGGAACTGGGGCCACAAAGCACGCACTGTCTTGGAGACGTGGGCGGACGGGGCGCAGCCGGCCCAGAGCACCCATGAATAGGGCACAGAGATGCCGCGGCAAGGCTGAATGGGCTCACAGAGGCACCTGGGAACGGGCACCGGGCGTCCAAAGACGCAGTGGAACTTAGAACTGGCCGTGGGGGGCCCGAGACCTGGGATGAGGGCCTACGCGCGGTGTGGAGTGTGAACACGAAGGGTCCCTACTGCTAAAATCCCTGGTGAATGAAGAACAGAGCAACCCGAAACTCAGACTCACGGGCACATGTGACTCAAGCCCTCAGGAGTGGGGTGCAGGCTGCAGGGCCTGGACGCCCAGGTGGCCACTGGACATTCACAGTCAAGGGCATTCCGGGGACTTGGAGGCCGGGTTTTGAGGCCTTGGCTATTCATCATGATGGGGTACGAGGACCCAGAGCCTTCCATGCACGGGGTTCACCCCCTCAGATGCTCCAGGGATTGTGGAGGCTTCAGACTCCCAGGGAAGGGGCATAGGACCCCACGCACTTGGAGGGCAAGGAGCAGCCTGCCTGGACTCACGGGTGAGCCCAATGGAGATGCCGGGACAGGGGTGACTGGACTCACAGAGGCCCAGACACCCACGAATGGGCACCAGGCCTCCAAAGATGCCATGGAGCTTGGGCCACCGGGGCCCAAGACCTGGGACGCGGGCCTACATGAGAGGCAGGCGGTGGGGCTTAGGCTCCCAAGAGCCCAGCAGACAGGAGATTCAGGGAACGTGAGGACGGGGTGTGGGTGCACACGGCCCAGCACTCTGGAGGGTGGGGGAGGCTGATGCCGGGACAACGCGGGGTGGACCGCCCAGAGGCCCTGGAAACTAGGGGGCAGGGTACCCATCAGATTGATGGTTGGAGTCCTTGTTACCAAGGTGATCAGAGGACTGGGATGCAGACTGCCCAGGTACTCAGAAAACCGTGGACCTGAACCTTGCGAGGGAGCCATGGGTTTCTGAGGCCTGAGGCTTTGCGGGGAGGTAGTACAGACTGCAGCTAGACCCAGAGGGAGGGGGCAAGCAGTCTGGACCCAAAACAGAGGAAAGGGGGGATCAAGAACAGAGGGTAATGGGTACCTGGTCCCATTTCTTCAGATGTACAGGTGAGATCTGTCAGCCTCAGGTGAGCTGGGTGCAGAGACAGGCGAAAATACGAGGCCCCCTGAGGGTTTGGGTACACACCACACAGAATCCGGGCAGTGGAGTGCCAGCTGCACCAGCTGAGATTCCAAGACTGGGCAGCCAGACCCTTGGATGGAAGAGCGGGGGACAGCTCATCTCATGGGGCTGGGCTGTCCCAACTGCAGTTCCAGTGCTGGCGACAGCGGGCACCCAGACACTCAGAGTCTGTGTCTGTGCTGCCCTAATGCCCAAACAAGTGGGCGCCAGGTCCCCAGCTTCTCAGTCTTATGGGTGTACGTCGTCAGCGTGAGAGAAAGCAGAGAGGACTGGGTGAGGAGGAAGCCAACCTCATTCTCTAGGGAACGGGGTACAGGCCCCAGGGCCCCAAGAATAGAGCCTGCAAGGACTCAGTCACTGAGGTACCCCCAGGCTGTAGATCTTAAGGAGTTGTGGACTGAACAGTTCCGCTGTCTGGCAGAGTGGGGTACAGGGCCCAGACACTCCATTAATGGAGTAAGGGGCGCAGACACTCCACTAATGGGGTACAGGTCTCAGACACTCCGACTACTAGGGTACAGGTCCCAGACACTCCAACTATTGGGTAAAGGTCCCAGATGCTCTGACTATTGGGTACAAGACCCAGACACTCCAACTATTGGGGTACAGGTCCCAGACTCTCCAACTAGTGGGGTACAGGACACAGACACTCCAACTGTTAGATTACAGGACACAGACACTCTGGCTATTGGGGTAGAAGACCCAGACACTCCACTAGTGGGGTACGGGACCCAGACACTCCACTAGTGGGGTACAGGACCCAGACACTTCAACTATTGGGGTACAGGGCCCAGACACTCCACTAGTGGGGTACAGGACCCAGACATGTCTCTTGTTTGGGTCCAGTCCTGGGAAGCGTAGGTACAGTCCCAGATCCCTGGCTGTAGGAGAGGCAGGCACCCAGCTTGGGAATGAATAGTACATACAACCAGAGACAAGGATGAATGGGACACACTTGGGGTGGGGGGGGTGCAGGGAGGGGCACAGGGCAACCAAAACCACAGGAGTGAGGCTGCAGGCCCTGGCCTGGCACTCAGCCTACGTGTGACGTGTCGGGGGGACTCAGGCACCCAGGGACCAACAGATGGGAACAGGCTTTCCTGGAACCAGGTGACCACAGAACTGAGAGTCCTGGTGTCCAGACTAGCAGGGAGCACACCCCCCACACCTTGGGTATGAGGGGAGAGGCTGCCCTGGGGCTCAGCTGGTCAGATGGGTCTCCAGGTATCCCCAGGAGTCGGGAAAAGATCCTCTGACAGCAGGGGTGCCCTGATGAATAGATACCCCGAGAGAAGGTGAACGGGGCCCCCAAAGCTGCAGAGGAACCAGGTCCTGGCCCAAGGGGTCCCAGAGGCCCTTGGGAAATGCAGTCAATGCAGGGAGGTGCCAGCAGCCCCAGGAGGGACCCTGATGCCTGGGTCACGGAGAACTCCGGTTCTCTGACATGGGTGCTGGTGAGTGGACTACACACTACACCTGCAGTCAGGTGCTGGGGTAGGTGTTCCCTCAGTCTGCAGGTGAGTGGGGTATAATTCACCCAGATGCTCCGAGAAGCAGGGTTTGCATCCTTCGGAGATGCAGACTCACAGCCACCAGGCAGACTCTCAGGAGATGGAGAGAAGCTCAAGAACTGGCACCTCGAGGCCAACATTCAGAGGAGGTGTGCACTTGGGTGACAGGGTGCAGTCTCCCCGGACACTCACGTGACGCGCACAGGTGCCCTAATGCTTGGGTGACAGGGTGCAGGCACCCAGGAGTGGAGGGCATAGTTAGCCTGAATCTAGGACGGCCGGGGCACACACAGGCTGGGACCCAGTGGATGGGCACAGGGTACCCCAGTCCGCGGAGACTGGAGAGCTGAGCTCCCGGGCCCCACTGCGCAGGGCGCTCCTGGCTGAGCGGGACGTGGTGGTGGGTCAGGGCGGGCAGGGTGCACGTGTGCCGTCCCAGCACGTCTCACGGTCCCTTGCCAGAAGCCCCCGGCTCCCCCAGGCCGGCCATGGCCATGGGTTCCAACCTCAAACATTCCCCAAGCAACCTCAAAGGATGCGCCCCCATCCAGGAGCCCCACCAGGGTCTCCGTGTGGCTCTTGGCTGCCAAGCCGCCGTCTTGGGGGCCGTGGGGCAGGCCCGGGGCTGCCAGCTCTGTTTGGTTTTCCCCTTCCTGCCCTGGAGCCTTAGACGCCCGTCCTGCCGTGGAGGCGCCCAGATCCTGGGAAAGGCACAAAGGCCCTACACAGGCAGGCTGAGGAGAGCCACACTCAGGGCGGAAGCGCCGCAGGCTGGCCCCGCCACCAGTGCACCCCCAACACACCCACCCATGCGTGTTGCCCCTGCAGCATGGGAGCCTGCATGCCCTGCTGCCCCCCAGCAGGCCTCCTCTGTGGCCCCAGAGCTGCTCCTTCTAAACCCCCATCCCTGGGTGGACAAGCAGAGGGACCCAGGCCTTGTACAGGGGAACATGTGCCCACAGGGGCACACACGCCCCCACGTGCCATATGCCCCCAGAGCCAAGGGTGACCAGCAGGGGCACACACGTGCACGCGTGTGCACGTCCCGCCTGTCGTGTTCCCAAAGCAGCCTCAACCTGGGCTGCGTCTCCCGGAAGTTCCGCCCTACGAGCTAAGCAGTAACCAGCCCCGCGTCTGGCTGTCCGCTGATAACGGGTTTGGGGAGACACCCTGACCCGGGCGAGCCCCTCAGAGCTGGGTCCAGTGGAGGAGCCGGACCTGGAGTGACCGGACCAGATAAACTGGCCAGAGCAGAGCGGAGCTCAGATTACAGGCCCTGCTGGGCCCACTGAAGCAAGAGGTGCTGAGGGGAGACTGCAGCAGGACTTGCGCCCGCTGGCTGCACCAGCTGGGGCCAAAGGCATGGACAGAATGACCTCCAGAAGGTCCTCTAGGCTCCAGAAGTCCACAGCAGCAGGGCCACACAGGCCCCGGTAGTCGCCCAGCGAGAGTGCCCGGCCCCACTCACGGCAGCTGACCCTGCCGGGCACCAGGCCTCCTTGGGCCGCGTCCCAGCGGCACCAGAAAGCTGCTCCCCACCAAACCCAGACATCTTCGTGACCCAGGACAGCCCCCTTGGGGTGTAGAACCTTCACAAACCGAGTCCAGCCTGACCTCCTTCCTGCTGCGCCACCGAAAGTTCAGCCCAAACGGGCTAGCACCTCCTCTGGCAAGGCCTCTGGAAGGACTTGAGAGGCCCTGGCCCCAGGAGAGCACTGCAGGTGAGCCCGGCTGCCTGGGTCTCGGGAGGGACCCTTCTCCCAAGGGAGTTCCCGGCTCCCGAGGGCCAGCGTTCTGACCCTGAGGTGGGGCTTCCCAAAGCCCTGCCTCCTGCAGCCCCTCCCCCCACCAAGGAACGTTTCAAGCCACTAGAGGCCACGCAAAGCCACAGGCTCCGAGCACGGTCCTCCAGTGCCCAGGGTCCGAGAGGAAGGCCTGGGGTCTGGGGGGACCACAGGAAGTGCAGGCATCAGGTGAGCGTGTGCGATGCTTGTGGGGCGGGGGGGTGGGGTGCTGCCATCCCCAGCACGTGGGGGAACCTTACTCTTTCGGAGGGAGGCCCACAGAAACTTGGTCCCATTGAGGCATCAAAAGTACCAGTTAGAGCAAAGGTGGAAGGGGTCGGTCAACCCAGCTTTACCAGGTGCCCGGCCCCAGGCTGGTAGGGGAGGGGTCCCCCCCCCCACCCTGGGAGAGCTGGCATTCCTGAAGGCGGGGGAGGACACAGGTGGAATCCAGCACTACTCAGGCAGGTCTGAGGGCCGGGAGTGACCCGGGAGGGCTTCCTGGAGGGCTTCCTGGAGGAGGTGGGACTCACTCTGGTCTCCAAGGTCAAGGGGGAGGGGGAGGGGGACAGGGAAGGTTGTGGAGCAGCGGGTGGGAGCTAAGCCTGGCAGCTGCAGGAACAAATCAGCCTGTGCCCGGAGGTGGTGAGGAGGAGGCCGTCCTGCCAGAAGGGGAGAGCAGAGTGGCCGGGAGGGAGCCCCAGAGGAGGGGGCTGGGACCAGGACTCCATTTAGGAAGGACGCCCGTCCCCGTTTCCTGGGAAAACAGCCTTAGCACCTGCAGGGTTTTACCCCAGCTGGGTCCCAGAAGGTAGACCCCAGAAGGGACTCCCTGCCTTCTGAGGGGCGGGCAGGGGTGGTCCCACCCAGGGGTGGCCCAGGCAGGGAGGGTTTCCAGAGGCAGGCACAGAGTCCGGGAGAGGTGGGCAGCCCTCGCAGGGCCTGGTGGCCGCCCCGGGGCACCTGCCTGCGGGAGCTTCTGGGAGCCTCCCCCCCAGGAGCCGGGCCTGGAGCCAGGCCTGCAGCCGGGCTTGGAGGTGGACAGCGGCCAAGCCAAGGCCCATGGAGCAGATGGCGCCACCTGGTGGCCGTGCACCAGCCAGCCCCCTCACCACCAGGCGGACAGGCCGTCCTGAGGGACCCCGCATCTCCCCGGGCTTCAGGGACCCCGCTGCTTGTGGCTGGTGTGCCCAGGGGCCCAGGGTCCTCTCGGGCCAGCTCCCAGGCACCCCCTGCGGTTCTGGGGCTCAGCCTTCAGCAGGCTGGCCTGGGAATCCTGCCGCCAGTAGCACCAAGTCGCTGTGACTCGAAGACCGCCCGCCCCGGCCAAACCGAGAGGACAGCAGCTGCGCAGAGGTGCGGGGAGAGGCACCCGTATGCACCCACCCACAAGGACAGCTGTGCACACGTGCAGGCACACCCGCATGCAAAGATGGACATTCTGTGCTGACAGTGACAACTGACCCCACATTCTCAACCACGGAAATCGCGAGTGAAGCTATCTGAGTTCCAGAACACATCTAGATTCTGACATTTCCACAAGTCAGGGTGGGCCTTCAGTCCCGCACGGGCAGCCAGGCCTCCCTGCCTCCACCACCGGGTGGCTCCGAGGGACCTGCGGACCCTCGGCTCTCAGGCCGGCCCACGCCATCAGCCGCCTCCAGGGGCACTTCGCCGGCTGCCCTGGGAGGGTCCTTGGGAGGACGTGGAGGCAGGAGGGCGGGCAGTGGTCAGAGAGGCTGCCGAGGGCTGTGAGTCCCGGGAGCACCGCCCCGCTGCGGCTCAGGGGCCTCTCCTGGAGGCCCCCCAGCCAGGACCTGCTGCATATTTGCAGGGCCCAGGCAGGAAACATGCAGCCTCTTCTTCCAAACGGTTAGAACGTCAGGTTGGCTGTGGCAGGTGGTAAAGGAAGCCAGACCCTCCTTCTGAGCCTGGCCCAGAGCACAGGCTGCCTTGACGTCCCTTCCTTGTGCGTGCGTGTGTGTGTGACACCCCAGGCCTGGCCTCTGCCCTGCTGCGAGCCTCAGACACTTATTCACCGAAGACAAGACCCTCATTCTCGAGAGAAGGGGAAACAGAGCCGGGCCTGGGAGGCAGGACACCGGGGCCTGGGCACGCCCTGTGAGCTGTGGCCCCTCCTTTGCACAGGCTGGGCTGGTTCTGCCGGCAGGCACTGATGCCGCGTGTGTGGGGATGGGGGGGTCGTTTCTGGGATCACAGTGGAGCTCCTTCAGTCCCTCCCCATGCTCAGCACCAGGCTGGGCAGGGACGCAGAGGAGCGGGGATCTTGCTTGCTCCTGGAGGCGGGAATTCCTGGGCTCAGCCCTTGTGACTTGGCCGCTGGTGGTCCCAAGAGGAGGGGGAGCCCAGGAGAGGCTGAGCCAGAGAGACTCACCGTGGACCTGGGGTCCCAGCACGCAGGCTGTGGGGGTCCCTGCCGGGCGTGCTCCTCCTTGGGCCCCAGGCAGGTAGGCCGAGCACGCCCCACCCTCCTTCCCACCCACGAGCTGAGCCACTGAAGGGCGGCAGGGCAGGTAGAAGGCAGGAATGTTCTGGCCTCTCCCAGCTACACCGCCCGCGCCTGCCCCCACCTAGCCCTCTTCCCCTGGCGCCTCTGGGGGAGGCCGGCATCAGGAATGCACCTTCGGCCCAAACTTGCTCAGACGAGCTCCCGCACACCCACCCCTGCTCCTCAACCCCCTGCCCCCCATGACCCTAGCAGAGCCCCTACCCCTCAGAACCCCTATCCCCAAGCTCCCCTGTTGCTCTGGGGACCCATGTGGAAACACGCTCCACCTGTGTCAGTGGCATACCATGGCAGGCCCAAGACTGGGGGCTGCGATGGGACCCCAGCGGTGACCGCCAGGAGGGCCTGGGGCCTTAGGAGAGAGGCCAGGAGGGAGGGGGCTTCCTGGAGGAGGAGGTCCTGTGGTGAGGAGGGGGAGGGCTCCGTGGTGAGGACCAGCGAAGGCAGGGCCGGGCTGCCCAGGCCTGGCCCGCTCAGCTGGGCTGGGGGCTGGGGGCTGGGGCGGGTGGCCAGGAGGCCAGGCCTGCAGTAGCTAAGCCCACACTTTGGCCAAGGCCCAGCGCCTGCCTCCCGCTGGCGCCACTCAGAACCCTTGCCCCCGGCCAACCTGGACTGCCTCCTTGCGCAGGCAGACGGAGCTGGCTGCGCTGGGCAGGTGGGATAGTGGGCAGGGGCCCGAGGGGCCATCCTCACAGGTGACCTGGCTTCCCTGGCTGTTTGCTCCAGGCCAGCAGGGCGAGGAGATGGGGTGCCCGCCAGACCCCCGCAGCACCCGGGCCCCGGCGGGCACCATGGCTGTACCCGGGCTCATTCCGGACCTCTTTGCCCGGATCCCCTGGGAGTTTTGGGACCTCCGAGAGAGGCGTGGGCATGGCCCGGCCAGGTGAGGGGCAGCCGCTGTCCATGGCTGCGTCTCAGGTCCGTCTCTGTGCCTCCCCCCCACCCCCCCACCCCAGGGCTCCGTGGGGCACTCATTGCCGCCGCGGCCGTGGCGGGCATGCTCATTGTTTCCTGCCTGCTCTGTGCCATCTGCTGCTGCCACCGTGGCTGCCACAGGAAGAAGCCCAGAGACAAGGAGACCGTGGGCCTGGGCAGCGCCCATGGCTCCACCACCACCCACCTGGTGAGACGGGGGCGCCAGCTCCCAGCTGGGTCCGTGCCAGGGGCAGCTCAAGGTCCAGGTTCGGCGGGGAGCACAGCCCCCAGATGGCCTGGTCCGCCCAGAGCAGAGGCGGGGGGCCCTCCTGGAAGCAAGGCGATAAACAAAGTACCAGAGGGCATGGGCCGCGGCAGCCACAGCGGTGCTTGGAGAAGGCAGTGGCGTGAGAGGTGGACTTGGGGCAGTCACAGCCGGTCTCGCAGAGCAGGGCTGGGGTGTGAGCCCTTCTGGTGGCCTGGCCTGGAGGTCGGACCCACCGCGGACCTGCTGCCTGGGATGCCGGGGCTCTGGTGGGGACATGGTCCTGGCATCACCTGTCACCAGCCCCTGCGACACCACCCAGGTACAGCCGGATGTGGGCAACATGGAGCCTGACACTGGGGGGCCGCGGCAGTGGGGGCGCCTGCAGCTGTCCATGGAGTATGACTTTGGAAGCCAGGAGGTGAGGGGCCCAGAGGCTGTGTGGGATTTCGGAGGGACGATGCGCAAAGGGTGAGCGCTGGGTGCTGGGTGGCGTGGGGCTGACCTTGGAGAGGCCCTGGGCTGAACCGCCCCCTGGCTCCTAGATCAAGGTGGACCTCAAGCAGGCTGCGGACCTGAGGCCCAGGGGCCCGGGCGGCACGGCGGACCCCTACGCGCGTGTCAGCCTCTCCCCCGAGGCCGGGTGCAGGCACGAGACGAAGGTGCACCGTGGCACACTCTGCCCCATGTTTGAGGAGACCTGCTTCTTCCAAGTGAGTCGGGGCCGGGTGGTGGGAGGCTGGGGCCGGGCAGCGGGGCCCGCTCACACCCCTGCCCGCAGGTGCCCCCCCCGCGGAGCTGCCCCGGACCACCCTGCAGGTACAGGTGCTGTACTACAGGCACTTCTCCCAGCACGAGCTGCTGGGTGGCCTCTGTCTCCCACTGGTCCCCGTGGACCCACGGCACCTCCTGGAGCTCTGGCACCCACTGGGCCCACCCGATGCCACCGCCGAGGTGAGCCCGCTGAGCCCCAGGCTCCAGCCCCGCCCGGCCCGGTGCACCGGCAGCCGGGAAGCTGAGGCCGCTCTCACCGCCCGCAGCCTGAGCTGACGGGGGAGCTGTGCTTCTCACTCCGGTATGTGCCCGGCTCGGGCCACCTGACCATGGTCATGCTGGAGGCCCGAGGCCTGAGCCCAGTGCTGGCAGGTGAGTGCCAGACCCGCCCCTCCACGTGGACCAAGGGGACCCTGCGCTCGGGCTGCGCACCTGGGACGCCCTCTGACCCCTTCCGCTTGCCCAGAGCTCTACGTGAAGGTCCAGCTTATGCTGAACCAGAGAAAGTGGAAGAAGAGAAAGACGTCTGCCAGGAAGGGCACGGCCACCCCTTACTTTAATGAGGCCTTCACCTTCCTTGTGCCCTTCAGCCAGATCCAGGTGGGCTGCCTGGAGGAGGGGGCAGGGGAGGTACCTCGCTCAGGGCTAAACTGGCTGCTGTCTTTCTCCCCTCCCACCGCACCTCTGCCTGCCTCTACCCAGAACGTGGATCTTGTGCTGGCTGTCTGGGCCTGGGGCCTGCAGTTCCGGGCCGAGCCCGTGTGCAAGGTTCTCCTGGGTGCCTGGGCCTCTGGCCAGCCCCTACAGTATTGGGCAGACATGCTTGTCCACGCCTGGCGGCCTGTCGCCCGGTGGCACCGCCTGCAGCCAGCCGGGGAGGTGGACCGGGCCCTGGCCTTGCAGCCCCGCCTGCACCTGCCCTGGCCTGGCTCCTGAAAGCAGCCCCGGGCCTGGGTCTCCCCGGGCTGGGCCGTGGGCCCCATGCAGGTGGTCCTGGGGATGCACCATAATAAACATCTTCTCCCCCCCGCACTGTGTGTCCTCCATGAGCCCCCCGGACACAGCAGGGCCAGGGGCTCCACTGACATGGCCATGGCCCCCTCCCAAGGACAAGGAGAGGGTCTCCTCTGCAGGCCCATCCAGGCCTTGAGGCCTCTGACCTACGCCTAACCCCTGAGTGAGGGTAAAGGGGGATGATACCGGGAGACAGGGAGCCCTCCCGTCTGCGGAGCCTGGAGAGTCAGGGACCGTCCCCTAGGGACACGGTGGGCGAGTGGGAGAGGTTCGGGGGATGGTGACAGTGGACGGAGGGGACCCCAACCCCAGGGACCGGCCCAGCCCCCGAGAGGCCCCCAGACCCTCTGGACAGTGACTGCGGGGCCTCCCCTGCAGGAGCAGCAGGGGGCAGTAGATGCCTTCGGAAGCCGCCCCTGGCCTTTGGGGGCTCAGCCTGGCTGGGAAGCAGCTCTAATCCCTGCACATCTGGACCGCTTTAGCTCTCCCTGACCCTCCCCACGGCCCGAGAAGCCGGCAGGGCTGGGGCCGCGCACCCCCAGCTCACAGGGTGCCAAGTCCTGGTTGTCCAGATGACTCTGCTGGGCGGGGGCCCGGGCAGGGGGCGCAGGCCTGGGCTGGGGTGAGAAGGGCAGTGCCGGGGCTGCCTGAGCAGCCAGGAGGGCCCCAGGCGCCCTCGGATCAGGGAGAGGTTCCCAGGTGGGTGGCACTGAAATCCTGGGGTTGAAGGGTGTGTTCAGAGCGTGCAGGAGCCACACGAACAGGGGGTCCAGGCAGGGCTGCACGTCTTCCCCGGGAGCCCCCATCCTGCTGCTGGGTGGGAAGCCGGGATCCCGCCCACGGAGGGCAGCCCCCGCCCCAGACACCCTGACCACCGCTGCAGGCCCCAGAGGCTGTGTTTGGGGGTCTGGCCTCGCACCAGGTCAGCTTGGGGAAGGGTGGACGTGGCCAGCTCGTGCCTGAGATGCCCACCGGGCTAGAGGAACGGAGAGCAGCAGAGTGCAAGGCGGCTGCTGTTCCCAGGGGGCCCAGAGCAGCGCGGACCCTGACTCAGGGCAGGCGGGGCGGACGAGGGTGGCCCCTCGGCTGACCCCGGAGCTGTGCACGGCGGCTGGCAAGGCCGTCACGCGGTCCTCAGGCTCCTTGCAAGACACAGGGAGGCATCTCGAGCTCGTCACGGAGCCCTAAATAGACCAACCCAACCTCACGGCTCCCCCACCCCCCCACCACCAAGACTTCTTGGCCTGGACGACAGCACGAGGCTGGGCTGGGCCAGGCGGCCTGGGCAGGTGGGGAGGTCCCTGTGCCCCCATTGGTCTGAGGCATGCTCCATGCCCTTTCTGAGCGGGGGCCCAGCCTGGGGGAGGCCATTTATACCCCTCCCCCTGGGCCCACCAGCCCAATTTGCCGCTGCCGGCCTGACCTCGCTCCTCGCGCGGCCGCCCAGACGCGAGGTGAGGCCGGCCCTGCCAGCCGAGGCCGGGAAGGCACTGCTCAAGCTCACTTGCAGGAGGCGGGGGCCTGGGGGCCTGGGGGCTGGGGCCGCAGCCAGCAGCCTCTCTGGGGGGCTTCCACGGAGCGGGGGCGAGAGGGAGATGCACATCCAGGGACGGGCTGGGGGCACCGGGGTGCAGGCAGCACCCCTACGGCCAGGCCTCACCTCTGGGACACGGAAAGGGATTTAATGGGTTGAGGGACCCCAGGCCCGACGGGGATGCAGCTTCTTGTATGCACTTGGGCCAGAAGCTGAAGGAGCAGAGCTAAAAATAACGGGTGGCTCTGATGGCCACCTGTGCTAGCTGGACCACCCCCTCACCCCCACCCCCCCGCCGCCGCCAGGGACAGCTGCAGTGAATCCAGGCCCGCCTGGGACACTTTGGGAACACTTTCTTCTCTTACTTCTCTCCCCGGGGGAATTCCAAGACATGCCCTCCAAGGAGGTGGGGGCTGAGGCGGGGCTGCTGGGGGCCGGGAGAGTGCGCGGTGCGGTGCCCGCTCCCCAACGGCTGGCACCCAGGGCCGTGGCCCTGACACCCTCTGACCTTTCTTTCCTACAGGCTCTAAGCCCAGGACCTCAAGATGGGGGAGTAAGTGTAGCCCCCAAGCCTGGTGCCCCCCCCCCCAGTCCCCGCCATCCCACCACCCCTGCCCCATACTGCTGGGCGGGGGTCTCCACATCTCCCCAGCTGGCCACCTCCCGCCCTTGCCCCATCACACAGCCCCATGGTGTGGCCCTAACCTCTCTTCTCTCCCCATCCCCCCCACCTGCCCTCCTGGGACAGTGAGGAGGTGAGTACCTGCTTGGGGAGGAGTACGGAGGGGATGGGACCCCCAACTAGGATAGGTCAGAGGTCGGAGTTCCAAGGCCCAGGGAGGCTACCAGCCCTTCCCGCCCCCATGAAACTGCCCCACCCCCACCCACCGAGACACTGACAAACAGAGGAAGTGGCTGTGGGTGCCCCCTGGGGCAGGGGAAGTGCGGCTGTGGCCTGGTCACCGGGGAATCGCTTCTTCTTTCTGACGGCTGCATCCCCTCCCTCTGACCCCCCGGGCCCTGCCAGCATCCTCCTGGCTCCCAAGCACTGCCTCTTCTCCTGACCCCAGTCCCACCCCGAAGGGCCACCTGGGCAAAGGGTCACCAGGCAGCACCGTGTCCTGGGCCCAGCCTCCCCACCTTGGGCAGGACCCCCCGGATGGGCAGGTGAGCGTGTAAGGATGCGGGGTTCTGGGGGCCCTGGGCTGGCCCTGACTCTGCCTCCTGTCTCCTGTCCCTGCCCTGTAGAAGCGCCACAGGGCCATCACGGCCCGCAGACAGCACCTGAAGGTAGGTGTGGGCCTGGACAGGGCCGCCTGGGGGTCTGCGGGCGGGCGTGCTGCGGCCCCTCACCACCTGCCTGCCTCCCCCCGCCCCCCCGCCCCCAGAGTGTCATGCTCCAGATCGCGGCCACGGAGCTGGAGAAGGAGGAGAGCCGCCGTGAGACGGAGAAGCAGAACTACCTCTCCGAGCACTGCCCCGCTCTGCACATCCCTGGCTCCATGGCTGAGGTGCAGGTACCCAGGCCCCACTCCCCGAGCAGCTCTTGCCCACCGCCCAGTCTCCCCCTTGGTCCAGAGGGCGAGCAGGGTGGTCAGGGCAGGGGGAGGCCTGGTGCGGGGATGGCCGCCCACCCACGGCCCCCCACGGCCCCTGCCACCAGGAGCTCTGCAAACAGCTGCACGCCAAGATTGACGCGGCCGAGGAGGAGAAGTATGACATGGAGGTGAAGGTCCAGAAGAGCACCAAGGAGGTGAGTGGGCTGGCGGGGGATGGGGCGTGGTTGGGGGCGCCCTGACGGACCGAGGGGGCCTGGCCCCGCCGCCCCCGCCTAACGTTGTTGCCTGCCCTGCAGCTGGAGGACATGAACCAGAAGCTGTTCGACCTGAGAGGCAAGTTCAAGAGGCCCCCGCTGAGAAGGGTGCGCATGTCGGCGGATGCCATGCTGAAGGCGCTCCTGGGCTCCAAGCACAAGGTGTGCATGGACCTGCGGGCCAACCTCAAGCAGGTCAAGAAGGAGGACACCGAGAAGGTAGGGCCCCCGCCGCCGGCCAGCTCAGGCCCCGGACCGGTCTGCAGGGAGGACAGGACGCAGAGGGGGGAGCGAGGCGGGGCGCTGGGCCTGAGCCCCCTCGTGGCCCTGGCAGGAGCGGGACCTGCGAGACGTGGGCGACTGGAGGAAGAACATCGAGGAGAAGTCGGGCATGGAGGGCCGCAAGAAGATGTTCGAGTCCGAGTCCTAGGCCACCTGGCACTCCCAGCGGGGCCTTCCGAGGTCGGATGGGCCCCTGTCAATAAAGGATTCCAATCACCACGACTGCTCTGCTCTGCTCTGCTCTGGTCTGGTCTGGTCTGGCCCGGTGCTGCCCCAGCCTCTCCGCCCACAGGCTGCCCTGGAGGCCTCTGAGACTGGGGACCCCCAGGCTGGGGGTGGAGGAGCCACAGGTGGGCTTCAGGGGCTTTCGCCTGGGCTGGGAGTGCCGCTCCCACGGCAGGAACCCCTCCTCCCCATCTGCCTGTTGGGGCGACTGGGTGTTGGTGGTCTGACCCCACAGGCCTGGACACAGGTGGCCCAGGCCACATCAGAGTCACTTCCCGAGATGACCATTTGTCCATGGTCACTGTCACCATGACGGTCCCCATGGGGCCCAGGGGCCCTGTCCTTGGGGCATGCGTCCAGGCAGGGGCCTGGCGGGCCTGCCTCCTTGTGCCCTGCAGCAGCCCCTTCCTCCCAGGCTGCTCCTCCCCAGGCCCCCCCCCCCCACAGCGGGCAGGCGGGCAGTCTTGAATCAGGGGACCCTCCTGGGGGTCTTGAGCCTAGGGGGCAGGGGCACACCAGGCTGGGGTTCGTGCTCCCACCAGAGACTGATGACAGGCCAAGCCAGCCCCATATCGGGCCCAGCAGGAGGCTGGCCTCTGCTTTCCGCGCAGCCCCCCACCCTGGCCCACCGCACACATCAAGGGACGATGTCCCCAACAGGCCCAGACACAACTGTCACAGCAAGGCCACTGCCAGCCGCCTCAGTGAGGGATGATGCCTGGTTCGCCAAGGTCCTGCGCTCAGATCTCGGGTGGGGAGCCCAGGGAGGCCAGAACGCAGCCCCTGATGGAGCGGCCGTCCACCCTGCCCTTGACCCCTGGAGGCCCCAGCAATTGATGTGCCGGGGCCGGAGCCTTGAGCCTCAAGGGACAGACGTCAGCCTGCCCTGCCGGCCTTGGCCAGCACCGCTCCCCGCCCCGCGGTAGCCCGGGGACCAGGCTGGTCTTGTCCAGCCCTTGGCCCCAGGCCTGGTGCCTTTGCTGCCGCCCCTGCTCCCGGAGGCAGGGTGTAGGGGAGCCCTTGACGTTCCGGCTGAGGCCCAGCCCGTGTGGAGCCCAGAGCAGGCAGGTCAGGCAGTGAATTCAAGGAGTGAGTGGGTTCTGCGTCCGGAGCTCCCAGTGACAGAGACCTGGCAAGGTGAACAGGGCGGCTATGCAGGGGCTGTGCCTGCGAGGAAAGGGAGTGCGGATCCATCCCCAGGGCCGTGTGGTGGCTCAGGGACCCCAGGGAGGCAGTTCCCACAGGCAGGACCCAACTCCAACAGGTGTGGGGAATGACCTTCCTTTTAAAAGACAAAGATGTGAACCATGAAATTCCAGACAGTGACTCCCTGGGGTGGGGTGGGGGGCCGAGCCGGGGCAGCTGGGGTGGAAACACCCAGCAGACAAGGTTTGGGGATGATGCTGTAATTCTTGGGCGGGACCGTGGATTTATGGCGCTGGTTACATTTTCCAATCAGTGAGTGAAATGAAAGGGGGCCCTGCGAACCGAGTGAAGCCAGCCCCACCCGGCCCGCGCCGGTGGTCCGGCCCCATGCCCCCCACTACCCCCTGACAGCGCCCTTGCTGGGCGACCTCGGTGTCCCTCGGCTGTATGGACGCGGGGCTGAACGGGGCGATTCTGGGGAAGCACATAGTCTAGCGCCGGGCACGTGTTGAGGGCTCTGCCTTCTAGAAAATCTCTGCAGGGTGGAGCACAGGTGAGGCTGGAGGCTGGAGAGGGGAGAGGGGCCACTGTCACCTCCTGGTGTGGGGCGGTGGTGGATGGAGAGACATTCAAGAGGCGGAGGCCCCAGGACTTGGTGGAAGAGGGAGACGGGGAGCCCAGGCTTACGCCCAGGGGGAGAGAGGGGAGGGCCGTCCTCCAGGGCAGGAGCCCAGAGCAGGCGAGGCTCTGGCTTTGGGCTGAGATTTGGGTGGTGGGGGGGAGCTAGGGAACGTGGCAGTTCCCAGGCACAGACAGCTGGGTGCAGGGGTCTGGGCTGGAGATGGGGTCTGAGCGTCCTCAGACATGAGTGCTGGGCCATGGCCCTGACGATGGGCGGGGCAAGGCAGCAACTCCTGGAGCTGGATGGGGCCAAGGAAGGACCCCCAAAGACAGGAGGCAGGCAGCAAAGGTGCAGGGGATTAGGCGAACCCTGTGGGTCATGCCGGAGGTCAGGGAGGGGGCGCGGCTGGGCTGGGCTGGGCTGGGCTGTGATGGCGGGCCAGGCTGGCGGGCTGCTCCTGAGAGGTGCGGGGCACAGGCGGGACGGTGCCGGCAGCTCTCTCCCCGGCCAGCCCCTGCGAGGTCCAGCAGCAAGGGCCGCCCAGCCTCCAGGCAGGGACCAGGGCTCTGGGAGGAATGGCTGACCGCAGGGGCAGCCGGTGCACACCCGCCCTCCACGAGCCAGACCAGAAGTGGGCAGAACGAACGAAAACCAAATAAAGTCCCGGAGGAGAGCTGGTTACAAGGACACAGGCTGGCCAGCGAGATGCCTAGACTGAGGTTGGTGTCTGTGCTGCGGCCAGAGGAAAGGGCGGCTCCAGCTTTAGGAAACAGGCCACGCTGACCTAACCAGTAAAGGTGGGGAGAGGCGGCAGGCAGCGACTGCAGGTGACGGGGTGGAGGACGTACAGGACGTTCTTTGTGTTAATCTTGAGACTCCTCTGTCAGTTTGAAATCATTTCCTCCCAATTAAAGTCTTCTTTAAATGTCAAAACAAGAACACTCTGAAGCGACCACAAAGTAGATGAAACAAAATCAACAAAGATGCACCCACCCGGACTTCCGGAGACGGAGGTGCGGGCAGATAAGCCCAGAGAGCTCCAGAGGCCGAGGTGCCCGCAGGCTGAGGGCCAGGGGACCAGGCTTGATGGTGGGAAGCGGGGGACCCAGACAGGAGTCTCAGGAGTGTGCCAGACGTGCCCTTCTTCAGTGGCTTGGGTGAGTGCAGTGGGCCAAGGAGCTGGGGGCAGGGGGCGGTGCCAGCCTCAGGGATGGGGTGGAGTCAGGGATCCACTTGGAAGTGGGCGGAGCCTTGAGGACTAGTTTGTTGTGTGGTCCCTGGGTTCCCTGCTGCTGTGGGACAGGCCTCCCCGCCCCCTTCACCTGCACCCCCACCTGGCCAAGGGGAAGCCAGCGCAGCCGGAGGACACAGAGCTCCTCCGAGAGCATCTACCTCCGGGGCCCACAGGCCTCACCATCTCTCCAGTTTCACCTGTGACAATGTTCACACCTGTCCCCTTTGGTCCTCAAGCTCCGTCTGGGCCCAGACCTGCTTCCCCTAGCCTGTGACCAACGAGCCACGAGCCTCTCTGTCACCCTCCTGCCCGACCCCCGCTCACTCTTCCTCACAGCAGCTGGGTCTCAGTTTACCCAGCTACAAAATGGGTGCTCAGGTGAGTGTACCTGCCTCACAGGATGGACAGGTGAGGAGGGAAGTCTGGCCTCTTCTGGGAGTTGGCCCAGCTCCCCCCAGCTCTCGTCCATGCCACGCCCGCCTCAGCGCCAGCCTGCAAACATCTCCTGGGCTCTCTCTTGGCCGCCTCCTCCCCACCTGCTCCAAGAAACCTTCCATGAGCCCTCAGCCCTGAGGGCCTGGCGTGTGGTCTAGGCCACGATAACCCTGTGTAGAGGCGAGGCGGCCCTCAGGCGGGGCAGGAGTTTGCGTGCCCACTGTCCTCGCTGGGCCCCCAGGGCTCTGCTCACGTCTGGCCCCACCTCCTGGCCACTCCCATCACCAAGGTCCTTGCTGGACTCCCAGCCTTTGACCTCTGTCGTCCTGGGGGGCCCATGGGAAGACCCTCCGGACAGCTTCTCCCCGCTGTGCCCGTGGCGGTCATCATGAGCCCTCCGCCCTGTGGCCCCTCCTCATAACTTCTCTTGCTTCTAGAGCCAACCCCCTGGTTCCATGGGGGAGTTTCTGGCAATTCCAGGCTCACGGCAGCTGCCCCTTTCCAGGGAGACCCGGCCAGGTGCAGAGGGTCCCAGCCGCACCCCTCTTCCTGACCCCCAGCCTCCATCGGGGACACGTGTGTGCACAGACGTCCTTATCTGCTCACCGGTCTCTTCTGCTGTCCCATTCCCTGGGGGTTCCCATAACCCACCTGCCGCCCCTGGGGAGCGCACCTTACCTGGCCCCTCAGTGCATCTGCTCAGTGTGGCCACTCCCTGCCTTCCCATCGTCCGTCCTCCCTGGCCTCCCTCTGACCTGTCCGCCCCAGGCCTTGCAGACTCCCTGTCCCTATCTGTCCCCAGCCTCCTCGGGCTCCCAGGCCAGGACCCCCGGGCCCAGTTCACCTGATGGGGAGCACAGAAGGAGCTACACCAGCAAACTCCCTGGTTCCTCCCCAGGGCACAGCTGGTCAGCATATGTGCACCTCCACACCTGCTGAGGGATCTGCCTGGGAAGTCTGAGCACAGGAACAGGGTCAAGCTCCAGGCAGAGACCCCGGGCATCCCTCCAGCCTGCTGACCCGCCAAACACCTCCCTCCCCGTATCTCCGTGCTCTGCCCACATACACACAAACACCCTGGATGCCTCTGTTTGGTCCCGCAGCACCTCCAGCCCCGGGCGTCCACATCCAGATCCTCTGTCGCCCCGACCTTCTCCCACTTCTTGCCAGTGCCTTGATGGTGCCCCTGGACCCCTAGCACATCCTGGGCACCCTGACTTCTTGCTCCCTGGCCCCGCCCCTGCATCTCGCAGTGGCAGGAGCTGGCTGGCGGCCCACAACACCGCCTCCCTTTTCCTCCTGGGCAAACCCCTTGAGGACAGGTGAGGCCAGGGACCCCCTGCCTCCAGCCTCCCTCTTGGTCTCCCCGCCCCTCCCCTGCCAGCTGGGACCCTGAGGTCCTTGGAAGGAGGAACCTGGATCCCAGAAGGAGTGGGGACCCCCTCCCCACCTACTCTGGCCTGGACTGGGTGCAAAACCCCCAAGTGTAGGGTGTTTTGTCGCAGCAGCTTCTTCCTTCCCTGACTAGCACATCCCTGTGTCAGTGTCCGAGACACCTACAAAAGAGCACCACATCCAGAGGTGGGGCGGAGAGGAGGGCCTCAAACAACAGCATTCACTGTCCCCCGTCCTGGAGGCTGGAATCAGAGGGGTGGGCGGGGCTGGGTCCTCTCAAGACCTCTCTCCGCGGCATGTAGACGGCCGTCTTCCCCCTGTGTCCTCATGGGGCCGTGCCTCTGTGTGTGTCTGTGTCCTGACCTCCTCTTCTCATAAGGTCACCCGTCCTATGGGATGAGGGCTCCACCCTGGTGGTCTCATGTAACTCATCTGCAAAGACCCCATTTCATTAGAAGCTCACAGGTCCTTCACATATGCATTTCTGGGGGACACAATTCAGCCCATAGAACTCCCAGGCCCCCCTCTCTCTCCAGCCGTGCCCCCCCCCCCCCTCCGCCCTAGGTGTCCTCAGGGCCTCAACATTTCTCTCCTGGATCCTGACGACGCCCTCCTCCTCATCCGTCTGCCTCTCCCACGGCCCTCCCCCCACCCGCAGAGCCCTCGCTGAGCCCCCAGGTGGCTCTCCTGCAGCCTCTGCCGCCCCTTGGCCCCGGGGGGCCGCATCCCGCCCCGCAGCAGCCCGCCCTTCTCCCCTGGCTGGCGGCCTCACGCCCCTGCTGGCCGACTGTGCCCTCCGCGCCCCAACCAGAAAAGACGTGCGTCTCCCTCGTCTGCCTCGACCTGCCCCTGTGCGGACCACGTCCCTGTTCTCGGCCCCTCCTCCTGGCTCACTCCGCCCACTCTCTCACATCCCCTCCCCAGCGTCTCGTCCCCCAGTGTCACTTTGTCACTTGAGGGTGTGGTCCTGACACAGCTCTCCCTGGGACCCCGTCCCACCTGGGCCTTGGAGGCCTGCTGGTCCACGGACCCAGCCGCCCAGGATGGTCCGCCTGGATGTCCCACAGGCAGGGCAGAGTCAGCGCGTCCCGTGTCCCTCTGCCCTGTCTGCCTTGCCCAGACCTCCTCCCGGCCAGCCCCTTGGGGCCTGCACCCCTCAGCTCAGCATCTCCGGAGCCAGAAGCCACCCTGTCCTCCCACGGAGCCTGCTGTGTCCGGGCCTTGGACTCGCTTGTCATTTGCTGTGTCGCTGGACACTGCCCCGGGTGCGGGAGTGGGGGGCCACAAGACGTGCTCTCTGTCCTCCGACGGCCCCTCTGGTTTGGGTGAACGAAGCCAGTTGAACAAATGACGGGGTATCTGCTTCTTGGGTGGACTCTTAGCTCTTCTGAGGGGGGCTGGCTCTGCTTCACCTGCCGCCCAGCAGGGCACAGGGGCCCTCACACCTGGACACTGGGTCCCCAGGGATGCCTCTCACGGGGCTGGAGGGAGGCGTGAGAAGGGTGGGTCCAGGGTGCTTTTGTTTGAAGACGTGAGAGGTTGGAGCATGCAGGCGTACACACGGAATCGATGGGGGAGCAGAGGCCTGGAGGATGGGAAGAGGGGCTGACCAGCAGCAGCTGGCACGGGCACCTGTGGGGCAGCCGCGCGCTGGGAGAACAGAGGCTCAGAGCAGGAGCTGGATCTGGGGGGATGGGGGCCGGGGGCCGGACGGCGAGATGGGAGAGGAGGACGAGGAGGGGAGGCCGGGCTGACCATGGAGGGTGCTGCGTCTGGGCCCACAGCACTCCGCAGGCCCCCGATCCCCAGGGCGTCCTCGGGCACGGCCGCCGTGCGCCCCCACCTCCCCCGCGTGGAGAGTGCCGTGTCTCCCACTCTTTGGCCCCAGCAAGTGTCGGGGCCTGTTTGCTGGGCACATAGCAGGAGGGAGGGTGTTGGTGTCCCGGGGCGGCCATAACAAAGTCTCCCAGACGGGGTGGTTCCAGCACCTCCCAGTCATGGAGGCCAGAAGTCATCCTGGGCTCTGAGGAAGGACCTGCTCTGGGCCCCGGCTTCTGGTGGTTTCCTGGGGACCTTCGGTTTGCAGACGCACCACCCCCATCTCACTTTCATCCTCACACTGCGGCAGCGTCTCCCCGTGGTGAGGCTGCCTCCGCGTTTCCTCTTTTTATAAGAACACCAGTCATATTGGATGCGAACCTACCCTGATGACCTCATCTTAACCGATTACAATGGGACCCTATTTCCAAATAAGGTCCCATTCTGAGGTGCTGGTCCTCAGGACTCCAGCCCATGAATTTGGGGAACACAGCTCTGCTCTTACCAGGAGGGATCAGTTGTTTCTGGGCCTTTGAGTGTGGGGATAGGCAGAGGGGAGAGAGCGCATGCTTCGGAGGGCCCCGGGGTCTGGTGAACGCTTGGTGGGTGGGGGTTGGTTCTGAGCCCCCTGAGCATGGGGGGGTGGCAGAGTCCAGGAGCCCAGAGAGACAGGGGACCCCAACCGTTCAGGAAAGCAAAGGAAACGCTAGGAGAAGACATGGGGCCTTCAGACAGGGCAGCTCATGGTGGGCCCCAGACATCGCCTGGAGAGCACAGGCCAGCAAGGGGGGCGCCAGGCGATGGCCTGAGGCTCGTGGGAAGGAGCGTCCGTGCTCGGGGCACCCAGAACATCTCCATCCAGAGAGGTCACCACGCGTAACGTGGGAGGCTCAGGGACCAGGATGGCGCCCCGGGCTTGGGGACACCAGCCACACACAGGTGGACTTCAAGGCCAGGGCTACAGGGGGCCCAGGGGAGCATGGGGGGGCTCACGTGCGGGTGTCCCAGCCTCCACACACCCCCACGCCCACCTCTGCCTCCACACGGTCCCTCTCTGCCCTCCAGGCCCCTGCCACTTGCTTAATGCTTCCTGATGGCTGGTGGTGGTTTTTTTTTTTTTCCTCTCCTCTTGCAGCAACAGATTAAAAAACAACACCCCAACCCAAGCCCCGATGTGTTCCAAACCTCAACCTGCAGCCGGAAGGGGGAAGTGAAACCCGGCTGGGGGTGGGGGCTCCGGGGCAGCCACCCCAGGAAGCACCAAGAGCTGCCGCACACACGCATAGCACGGACCAGCCCGACACCAGCCTGATGGCGGAGGCTCCCAGCGACCCTGGCTCCGAGGAGCAGCAGGAGCTTCTGGTGGAAGAAGGCGCAGGGTAAGGCCCAGGGCCAGGCCGCGTGCGTGCTGCGGTCCCCAGAAGCCTTTGCACGTACACGTTGGGTGGGGGGGTGCTTAACCCGGAGGTCGATAGCACCCTGGGGGCTCAGGGGAGGCACACAGGCTGCAGGGCGCCTTCTTGGGACCCCGACTCACCGGGGGCAGGTTAGTGCCTCTTCTGCCTGCCTCTGCAGCTGGGCTTCCCTGGGAGAGTCTGGATTCCCCCACCAGCTAGTGGGACGCTAACCAGGGGCGGGAAGGTTGGACACCTGGTATGGGACCCAGGACGTGGCCTGCACACCAGGGAAGAGACCAGGCCATGGGCAGGCAGTGCCAAAGCTGTGAGCGCAGGAGCTGGGAGGGCCCAGGAGGGCTGGCCAAGAGGGGATGCAGCCCCGGGATCCTCGAAGCCTGTGCTTGAGGCCTGGCCGGGCCCCTCCCCTGGGCGGGCCCCTCCCCTGGTGGTGATACGGCCAAGGATGCTGTAGGTTCTGAGCGCCAGGCCGGCGCTGTTGGCTGGCGGTGGGCCGTGAGGGGACACCAGCAGAGGCTGTGTGGTTGCCAGCAAAAAGGACCCCCGTGTGGCCACAGCCAGAGCTGGCCAAGAAACTGTGTGACCCAGGCCTCCTCAGGAGGCAGCTGTGCTCCCTGGGGCCGTGCGGCCTGTGCAGGGACGGGGGGGTGGGGGGGTGGGGGTCCCTGGTTGGGGGAAGAGCTGAAGGGGAGGCATCCAGGCTGAGCCACACCATGGGATCCGATCTCCCCAGGGTGCAGGTGCCGGACAGATGGGAGTGGTCAGGGCTTGGGGACGGACAGACGTTCTGACGGACAGATGTTGTGACAGTCAGGGGATGGGAAGCTGTGTGGAGAGAGACCACCGGTCCAGGAGGAGGACAGTGGGGGCTGTGGCCCAGGCAAGTGGAAGGGGAGGAGTACAGGCCCCAGACCGGGGGTGGGGTTGGGGGGAGCAGGTGAGATGCTGGAAGCCACAGGACTGAGATGGAGCCTCCGGGGCCCTACTCCCACTTGCCCCAGAGCCGCTGCTGGGAGAGTGGTGAAGGGAGGGGAGGGGAGGGAAGGGGGGAGGCCATTAGGACCCCCACCGAGCCCCACGGGCATGGCTCCCCCCAGCCTCAGGGTTGACTTGCAAAGTGGATTCTAACCCCAGCTCTTCTGCTGTGGGCTGGAGGCAGCGGTACCTGATTCTGTGATGATGCTTTCATGGATAATGAGGTGAAGGACGGAAATGTCTGCAGGCGCGCGTGTGTGTGAGGGAGGTGGAAGGTCATGCGCTCCTTGCTGAATCCCACCGGGGGACCCTGGTGTGGGGGCTTCAAGGGGCTGAGTCCTGGGGGAGGGGGAGCTGTGCAGCAGCTGTGCAGTTGGGATCCGGGTGGGCGTCAGGGTGTGCGTGCCAGCCCTGGGCTGTCGGGGCTGGGGTGGGAAGGGGTGCTGGATGAGACCTGTTGCTCACCGCCAAGGCGTGGCGTGGGGCACGGCCCAGGCTCTGTGCCCCTGGAGATGGCCCCGTCCTTGGGGAGGGGCCAGGTCGCTGCACACACAGCAGGTGACTGGGGAACAGCTGTGTCCCCGCTCAGAAATGGCTCCGCACGTCAGCGCCGTCCGGCCCTGGGCTCCTCCGGCTGCTCATGCCCATAGAAGGGCATGGCTTGAGCGGCCTGGCCGCAGCCTACCCCTTCCTTGGCCCCATCCTTGACCCGCCTCCCCACCAGCTGTCGTGAATGCCAAGGAGAGGGAGGAGGCGGCGGCGGGCACGGCCACCAGCCCTGCTCCGGGCAGCTCTCTGGTGCCTGTCCCTGGGGCTTGGGCTGCCCCTGCACGGGGTCTGTTGGGAGCTTGCTTGGAGAACTGGCTGGATGCACCCCCGGCCCCTGGAGACTGGGCAGCCCCAGGACATCACCCTGATGGTGGGGCATGCGACCCTGACCTCTCTGAGTGAAACTGAGACTCAGGGCGGGTGGTGTTCTCGTTTCACAAGGTGACTAAGGGAAGCGGGGATTTTCCTGCCCAGGGTGAGGGAGAAGTCCCCGACGCCCAGGCAGGGAACACGGCTGGGAAGCCCCTCCCAGGGGCCCCCAGGAGGGCCAGGGTCAGGTGGGGTCTGCTGGGGCGGGAGCAGAGCAGACAAGGTCTGCCCCCAGCAACGCCCCCCCACACTGCCCATGGGGAGCTGTCAGGTCTAGGGATCCAGGGCAGGCCGCGGCCCTCCAACTGGCCAAATGGGCCATCCCCTCAGATTGCCCGAGGCCGGGTCCTGCCCCCCTCAGACTGCCCCAGACTCCTCAGAGACCCCATGTGCACCCTGACCCTCCGCCAGGCCAGACCAGACCACGCTGGGCCCTTCCCTTGTCTGCACCGCACGCAGGAATCCTGCTGCCACCTGCAGACAGGCTCGCCGGAACCCTGGGGCGCCTCCTGCTGCAGCCCAGCCCCTCTCTGGTTGGCCAGCATGACAGCGTGGTCTCCCGGGCCCTGCCCCGCCATGCTCTTTCTCTGCAAAGCCAGCAGACCATGTCCGTCCACACGTGGGACCACTCACCACGGAGCGGTAGAATCTGTGGCCGCTCCAGCCGGCCCCGGCCACGCTGACCTCACTTCACCCCACACCATGGCCTTCCCAGCTCTTCCCAGTGCTGGAAGGTGCCGAAATCAGAAATCATCACAGGCCCTTCCTCAACCTACCTGGCCCCCCACCCCCTCTCCAGGCTTCTGAAGTTTCCTCTGACCTCCCCTCGCCCTAAGGTGGTCCCTACCCCAGGCTCCCTTCGCATCTGCCACTGCCTGTGTTGGGGGCCAGCGTGGAGCCCTGAACTGTACCCCACCCCCCAGGGCAGGGCTGGGCTGCTCTGGCCCTGGATGACCTTGTCTGAGGCGGGGTGGGCTAAGCAGATGTCCCTCAGGCCTCTGAGCCCCACTGCCAGCCAGGCAGGGTGTGGCCCCTATGCCTAGGTGACACCACCTCCATCACGCCTCCGTGTGCTGAGCTCAGGGGCCAGGCAGGGTGGGGACAATTTGTAGGGCCACCCTGAGCAGTGTCCCCTTCTGGGCCATCTGTCCCTGCAGACCCTCTTGGCCTTGTCCTCTGGGCTGCAGTGTCCTCAGGAGAGAGGCCACAGGTCCCTGCGGGGCTGTGGGTGGGCAGCTGGCAGCTGGAGGAAGGGGCTGAGCCTCTGCCCCCCTAAGGGAGCTGGGGGTGGGAGGAGACTGTGGCACGGGAGGGGCAGAACCCCACGGGTGGGAACCCCCCAAGCAGCCAGGCACCTGGTGGCCTTCCCACCTACTTACTCTCCCCGTGGGGCCGGCACCACCTGGTACAGCCGGGCATGCAGCCCTGGAGCAGCAGGCAGTGCCAAAGGCCACTCAGGAGGGCAGGCAGAGCCAGGCGGCATCAGGTCCTGGCCCTGGCAACGGGCTGCTGAGGTGGAGGGACTGGGGGCCGCACGCTGGGGCTCCTTCCTCAGCCCCACCCAGGGTCCAGACCCAGAGGCAGCACTCAGAGCTGGGTCAGGCCTCGGACCCCAGGTGGGCCTTGTCTCCTCCTCCCCCAGGTCAGGGGTCTGGGGCGCCCGGAAATTTCCCGGGGGAGAGGGAGGTTGAGCTCAGCCCAGATGATGGATGCCTTCCTCCTGCGCCTCCTCCTGCCTCCATCTGGACCCTTCACATTCCCTCCTTGGGTGGGGGAGAGGGAGAGGACCTTCACACACACTCTGCAGGGCCCACCCTGCCGATTTGGGAAGCCGGAAACCCTTGCCTGCATCCCCACCCCCTTCCTGGTCCCTGTCTGCCTCCTCATAAAACAATACTGGAGCCACACGAAGCCAGGAGGGTTTCGGGGCTAGAATGAGCGGTGCCCCCCGCCACTGTGGGTCGGTGCAGAGCTTCCCTCCCTCCACGACTCCCCCCCAGCCGGCCTCTGCCTCCGCATCCCTCAGAGGGCCCCAGAGCAGCGGGCAGCCCTCAGTGGGGAGGATGAGGGTCCTGGCCATGGCAGGAGGCCTCTGGGACTGGCAGGGGTGGGGTCACACCTGTCACCTTTGCTTTCCTGGGCTGAGCTCTGAGGGCAGGCCGGGGGAGGTGGGCAGGCAAAGAGCCCCAGGGCAGACGGCATGTGCTGCTGCACCTGGTCTAGTACTCTCTGGGGCGACTGCGCCCCCTCCCCCCCGCCCCCACCTACCCTGGCCTCAGTTCCCCATGTGCCCAGAGTCATAGGTGCTCAGCCCTCACGGCTGCACCAGCCTTGCTAAGCTGTGCAAGTGATTTGTACTGTACAGCTGGTGAGGCAGATGCCAGGGCCTCCCCTTATTTATTTATTTATTTATTTATATTTTAATTTTTTATTTATTTGGCTGCCTCGGGTCTTTTTATTTTTAATCAATCAATCAATTAATTTTGTATTTGTTGGCTGCGTTGGGTCTTTGTTGCTGTGCGCGGCCTTCCTCTAGCTGTGGTGAGCGGGAGCTACTTTTCATTGCGGTACTCAGGCTTCTCATTGCGGTGGCCTCTCTTGTTGCAGAGCACAGGCTCTAGGCACGTGCGCTTCAGTAGTTGCGGTACGCAGGCTCACTAGTTGTGTCTCGTGGGCTCTAGAGCACAGGCTCAGTAGTTGCGGTGCACGGGTTTAGTTGTTCCACAGCATGTGGGATCTTCCTGGACCAGGGCTCGAACCCGTGTCCTCTGCATTGGCAGGCGGATTCTTAACCACTGGACCACCAGGGAAGTCCCCAAGTCTTCCCTTTCCAAGGGCAGAAACCGAGTCCTAAGGGCCAAACCTGCTGCTGGAGGGCTGCTGGCCATCGGCTGGTGGCATGTACTTCCTAACACTGCTTCCCCACAGGGGCTCCTTGGGGAGCCCAGCCCCCTGCAACCCTGAAGGGACTCGGGGAGACCCAGGGGTGGCTGGGCTGCCCCTCACAGGCACTCAATAACCCCACGCACTGCTGCTCCCTGAGGTTCCCATGAGGGTGAGGGCCACCCCAAATAAGGCACAGCTCGGGAGACACCCTTAGGGACCTCCCTCAAAGCAGAAATGGAACTTGGCATGGCCAGAATGAGCTGGTCTTCTCCAGAGCCACCTGGAAAGGAGCCATCAGCTTCGCTTTCAGGTCCCAGCCCCCAGCCTTTTGCATCAGGGGCTCCGCTTTCCAGGGCAGCCCTGGGCCACAAGGCAACCAGAGAAGGAAGTTCCCAAACCTCCCCAAACCCTGAGTGCCCCCAAGGCAGACAGTCAGGCCCCCTCTGCCCATGATGAGTTGACACTTAGAGGGGAAAGCACAGGCAGGGTGTGCAGCGCCAGGAGACACCTGGCCAAACAGGAGTCCAGGCCTGTGGTTGGGAAGCCACCCTGGCCTCTGCCCCTGCCCCAATACCCATGACCCAGAAGGAAGGGGGCTGGGTCCTGTGCGGGTGGGGAGTTTATAGGAGATAAGGGGATTGAGAAAATCAGGCCTCCTACCACTGCCCAGTCAGCACGGGCCTGCAGTGCTAGACACAGGCAGATAAGGGGGTGGGGGGTGGTAGGAGAGGAAAGCCCTGGCCTTTTCCTGGGGACAGGACAGTCTGTCCAAACTCCATCAGCTAACTGCCTCCAAGCTGGGAAGGTGGGAGTTGGGGGGGCGGGGGTTGGCATGAGGAGCACTGTCTGGTCCCACTGGTTGGCAGGGAGGAGCTGTCTGGGAACCTAGGAATGGCATCCACCTTACCCCACAGGAGTGGGAAGGCCTTGGGGCTCTGGCCTCAGAGCCTGGAGCAGGGCCAGCTCTGGGGGTGGGGAGATGCAGAAGTCATCAGGGAGAGCTGGCAGGGGGTGGGAGTGACAGTAAATGGGGGGTAGTGGTGGTGGGTACAGCCTCGACTTCCTCACTGTCCCACGGGCTGTGGGTGAGGACCAGGAGAGGGTCACTGCCCTGATCTATGCCTAGCAGGTGGGATCTCAGGCGCTGCTCCTTTCCACTCTCAGGGAAAAACAAAAGCCCCTCACTCCAAAGGTGTCTGTGTCCTTCCTTCCTGGCGAGAGGAAACTGCTCTCTTGATGGTTTCCCTTCTGAGGTCCCAAGGCTGTTGGCTCACCCTCTGCTCCTCTCCCAGGTGCCTCCCTTCAAAAGTTAAATGGGGCCCGGGAGAGATGGATCTAGGCAGTTGATTCTAAAGGAATCTGGAAAGAAGCCTTCAGCCTTTCTCCTGGTCCCAGCCCTTCCGCAAATCCCAGCGTCATCGCTGTACCCACCACTGCACCACCCTGGCCCCTCTCCCTTTGCTGGACTGAGGCACACATGAGACAGATGAGTACTCAGAAACATTGCCCTACTCACAGTCACCCAGGAGCCACTGAGGCCAACAGCCCTGGCCCCTCTTCCGCACCCACCCCCCATGGGATCTCACTGCTTGATGCACCTTTCATTCGGTAAGCATGGGTGCATGCATGTGTGTGTGTGTGTGTGTGTGTGTGTCTGTTGAGAATGTCTGAACAAGAGAACAGAGCCCTCCCTCTCCAGCCCCTATTTAAGTTCTATTGTGGCACTCAGCCTACTGGAGAGAGCATATGTTCTCTTATCTTCTTCAGCCAAAAGCTTATGAACTGTGTCTTAGTCACAGAAGAAACAAAAAAGGAAAACAAAAGACTCACCAAGAGAGAAAAGTATGAATGAAAGGAAAAGTAGATGAAGAAAGTTAGGGAGTAGGAACAACAGGATGATGGGTGGATAAATGGATGGATGGTAGGTGGATGGATGGATGGATGCTGAGTAGCTGGATAGATGTATGGGTGGGTGGATGGGTGGACGGATGAGTGGGTGAGATGGATAGGTGTATAGATGGGTGGATAGATGGATATGTGGATGGGCAGATGGAGAGATGGATGGATAAGTGAATGGAAGGATGAGTGGATGGATGGGTAGAAGGATGATGGATGGGTAGATGGATGGAGGGTGGATGGATGAAAGAAAGATGGATGGATGGAGGATGAATGGATGGAAGATGGAGAGATGGATGGATGGATGAGTGAATGGGTGGGTGAATGGATGGGTGGATAGGTGAATGGATGGATGAATGTTGGGTAGACTAATGGGTACAGAATGAAGGGATGGTTGGATGGATGGATAGATGAGTGGGTGAATGGAAAGATGGATGGTTGGGTGAATGGATGGGTGGATGAATGGAAGAATGGTGGGTAGATGAATGGGTGCAGAATGGTGGGATGTTTGGATGGATGGATGGGTGGATGAATGAGTGGGTGGATGGATGGATGGGTGGATGATGGGTAGATGGATGGATGAATGAATGAAGGGATAGATGGATGAAGAATTATGGGTGGAAGGATGGGTAGATGAAGGGATGAGTAAATAGATGGATTGATGAATGATGGGTGGATGAATGGGTGGACTCATGAGTGGATGGATGACTGTATGGGTGGGTGGATGGAGGGATGGGTCAATAAATGAATGGATAGATGGATGTGTGGATGGATGGGTGGATAGATGGATGGATTGGTGGTCATATGGATGGATGGATGAGTGAATGGGTGAATGAATGGATAATGGGTGGATAGGTGGGTGGGTGGATGGATGGATGGGTGGATGGATGGGTGGGTAAATGGATGAGTGGATAGACGGATGGATGGATGAGTGAATGGATGGACAGAAGGATGAAGGGTGGATGGATATGTAGATGGATGGAGGAAGGGATGGAACCTGGATAGATAGGTGGATGGATGAATGAATGGGTGGGTGGATGGATGGATGGATGGATGGATGGTGGGTAGCTGAATGGATGTATGGGTGGGTGGATGCGTGGGTGAGATGCAAAGATGTATAGATGGGTGTATAGATGGATAGGTGGATGGATGGAGGGATGAGTGGATGGATGGGTAGAAGGATGGTGGATGGATAGATGGATGGAGTATGGATGGAGGATGAATGGATGGAACCTGGATAGATAGATGGATGGATGAGTGAATGGGTGGGTGAATGGATGGGTGGATAGGTGAATGGATGGATGAATGTTGCGTAGAATAATGGATACAGAATGAAGGAATGTTTGGATGGGTGGATGATGGGTGGATGGATGGGTAGATACGTGAATTGATGGACGAATGGATGGGTGGATGCTTAGATGAGTGGATGAATGGAAGGATGGATAGGTGGATGGTTGGATGAATGGATGGATGGATGCATGGAGGAATGGTGGGTAGATGAATGGATGCAGAATGGTGAGATGGTTGGATGGATGGATGGATGGGTGGGTGGAAGGATGAGTGGATGAATGAATGGGTGGATGGGTGGGTGTAGAAGGGAGGGACGGTTGGTTGGATGAATGATGGGTGGATGAATGAGTGGATGGGTGGGTGGAGAATTATGGGTGGATGGATGGGTAGATGGAGGGATGAGTAAGTAGATGGATTGATGAATGATGTGTGGTTGAATGGGTGGATTGATGAGTGGATGGATGACTCTGTGGGTGGGTGGCTGGATGAATGGATGGGTGATTGGATAGATGAATTTTGGGTAGATGGGTGTGTGGATGGATGGGTGGATAGATGGATGGGCTGGTGGTCATATGGATGGGTGGATGAGTGAATGGATGGATGGATGGATGGATGGATGGATAAATAAATAGATGGATAGATGGAGGTTGAGTGAATGGATGGGTGGGTGATGAGTGGATGATGGGTGGGTATAAGGGTAGATGAGTGAATGGATGCATAGATGGATGATGGGTGGATGGATGAATTGGTGGATGGACATATGGAATGAATTATGAATCAGTGCATGGGTAGATAAATAGAATGTTACAGATTAATGAATGGACAGATGCATACAGATGGATATGGATAATGAGTAGAGTTTTAGATGAACAGATGGGCAAATATAGAGATAGAAGAATAAAAGGATAGTAAGTAAATAGATGTATGGCTTGGTTCTGGATGAACTATGGACTATTGAAGAGAAAAACTGGTGAAGAGTCACACCTAAATCAGGTTCACTCACTGTTCTCTCTTCCTAGAACACTTTCTCCCATCAATGTATGTAGCTATTATTGTCAAGTGTCTTTACAAATAAGGACAGGCTTATTCCTCCCCATAGGCTTTCTTTGACTCTCGTATATAAAATATCAATCCCCTCCATAACTCCATATCCTCTTACCCTGAATTCCATCTTCTATAGCATTTACCATCATCTGATACATTACAGTATATATTTCCTTGTTTATTTTTTTTTGTTCCCACTAAAATGTCATTCTGTAAGAACAGGGACATTTAAAATTCTGAACTCAAGAACCTAAAAAGTTAATACAGTCAGTTTTCAAGAAATTTGTTGAAAAATATATGGAAAAATATATGGATAAGTGGACAAATATGTAAAGATAAATTTAGAGATGAATGAATAGGTGGTTGGTTGGACGAGATATGGATGAAAGAATAGTTGGATGAAAATGATAGTAACTAACATTTATTGACAATTCACTATGTTACAACAACTGTTTTAAGTATTAACTCGTTTGGATGGGCAAAATAATGGACAAATATGTGTATGGCAGGACAGACATATATGTATTCATGCACAATTGGATGTCTGATGATAGGTGAGAAGATGGGTGGACATATGGATGGATGAATAGGCAGATATAAGAATGGATGTATGAATGGGAAGAATCAACAGTAAAATATTTATTTTTTTATTTTTTTTTTATTTTATTTTTTTTTATTTATATATTTTTTTTTGTGGCACACGGGCTTAGTTGCTCCGCGGCATGTGGGATCTTCCTGGAGCAAGGATCAAACCTGTGACCTCTGCATTGGCAGGCAGATTCTTAACCACTGCGCCACCTAGGAAGCCCAACAGTAAAATATTTATATGAATGTAAGGACAGTAGAATATTTGGAGAGATAGAAGAATGAATTAAAGAATGAGTAGATAGTTCACTGGCTGGGTAGCTGGACATATAGATATACAAGTTGATGAATACATAGATAATAGTAATTAACATATATTGAGTAGATATGTTCAGGGCAGATGGATGCCTAGTTAAATGCTTCTTTTAAGTGTTTTACATGTATGAAGACATTTAAATAACTAGATGGATGGATGGGTGGGTTGGTGTGTGGATGGATGGATGGAGGGATAGATGAGTGGGTGGGTGGATACTTGCTCAATGAAGAGATGTAGAGATAGGGATGGACATGGACATGGGTATATATGTATTGAATGGATTGCATGAATTGATGGAAGAATATATTGTTCACATGGTCAATTGAATGGATAGATATATTGAGAAATTGATGGATTCATAGATGATACATGGAAAGACAGACAGCTGTATAAAGAGGGTGGATGGAAGATGCATGAGTGGATGGATGGATGAATGGAGAATGGATGGATGCATGATGGATGGAGGATGGATGGATAGATGGAGGATTGAGGGATAGATGATGAATGGAGGATGGATAGATAGATGATGGATGAGTAGATGCAGGATGGATGATGGATGGATGGATAGATGATGGATAGATGGATGGATGATAGATGATGGATGGAGGATGGATGGATGGATGGGCAGATTGACAGATGGATGGACTTATGGAGGGAAGATGGACAAGTGATGGATGGAGGATGGATGCACAGATGCATAGATGGATGGACAAATAATGGTACAGTTGACACCAAATATTCTGCCTTATTGTTCCTGTTGGGACATGCCCTAGTTGTGAAACTGTGAATCCGGACCACTGCATATGAAGATCTGTTCTTGCTACTTTCCACCCATCAGTCTGATAAATAATCACGTGATGCTAGTTAAGTTCTAGCGACAGGAAACTCCCGCCACCCCAAGGTAGACCTCTTTCCTGTGGAAACATTTTTCCTTCTTTTGAACCAAAATATGCTTTGGCACATTTCATTCCTCGCCTCTGTGACTGGCATTCCAGAACTAGGATCAGGAGGCAAGGAGGAGACGGGCAGGTTGAGATAGAAATGAAACACCCACTTACTTTCCCTGGGCCATCTGGCTCAGCCTGAGGCCTGGCCCTGCCACACTCCCTCCTTCCTCCTCCTCATCCCAACAGAATCCTGAGGTCTCCACAGCTCTGGCTGGAGGCTGGGATGGGTGGGGGGCACACCCCACATTCTCTGGCTCCTCCTGGGTTGTGCGGGGGGAGGGGGAGGCTGTGGGCCACAGGACACAGCCCAATGTGTGTGGGGGCGTCTGACCTGGACGCCCTGACCCCCACAAAGTCTCTACCAGCCAGTCACCACCTGAGTCACTGTGGACCTGAGGGCCACGTGGAATTTTACTGACAGTTGCCACCTCCTCCAACATACAGGGATTCTCCCATGTGTCTACCTGCTCGCAGGTCTGAGCCTAACCTCACCCTTGTCCACTCACACATCCTCAGGTGCTCCCTGGCGCTGACCGCCTGGCTCAGCCAGAGGTCAGACTAGCTGGGGAAGCAAGAGGGCCATCTCTCTGTGGCTGTGGGATGGAAGGCAGCAGCCGAGCCAGTGCTGGGGTGGCCAGCAGTCGGCTTTTCGACCTCGGGTACCCATCTGAGCCTCGGTTTCCCCGTCTGGGATGTGGGTAAGGTGGCGTCTGCCTCTCAGGATGGTCACAAGTGTTGTTGAGCCTGGTGAGCCCCTGGACATCAGACGGCTCAGCCCCGAGCTGGCCCTCGGCGACTGCCCGCTGAGTCCGGTCCCTCCTGGTCGGGCCACTCGCCTCTCGAGTTCTCCAGTGAGTCACGGTGACTCAGCCCAACCGGAGAAACAGTGGGCTGGGCTGCTCCTCCTGGGGCCTTGGCCAGAGCCCGGGGCAAGGGGGGCCGCTGGCCAGGCCACCACACTGACCTCGTGCCACTGGCCACTTCTGGGTAGCATGGCTCTCCCATGCCGAGGGGAGAGGCTGTTTTCGCCTTTGTCTCACGGGGCCTCGCTGCTCTGACCTCCCAGTGCCATCTGGCAGGGGGCAGGGAGGGCAGCAGCCTCGCCACTGGGGAGCAGACAGGATTCCTGGGGTGCCCCGGCCTCCCCCCTGAGGTGATAACAGGAGCAGAGGGCTGGGAAGAAACAAAGGGAAAGTGGAGAACAGGAGGGAGGGGAGAGGAGGGAGGGGAGGAGGGAGAAGAGGAAGGGAGGGGAGAGGAAGGGAGGGGGAGGGAAGGAGGGAGACAGAGATAGAGACAGAGACACCAGAGGGAAAAGAGGAGAGAGGGGCCGAGTGTGGGACCAAGGAGGCTGAGGGGCAACGGAGGAAGGGGCTGAGGGGCCAGGCAGAGTCGGGCGGGGTGGGGGAGAGGGCCAGAGAGCAGCTAGGCCAGGGCCGGGCAAGGGGAGAGGCAGGCAGGGATGGGGAGGCAGATGTGGGGACCAGGCACCAGCGAGCGATGGAGATGAGATGCAGGGAGGAGGAGCTTGTGAGGCTGGGAGCGGCCTGTGAAGGTGGCGAGGGCAGGGGAGGGGGGAGGCAGGAGAGGAGGAGGGAGGGGGGCGGCCGCCTGCCCATCACAGGCCTCTGAGGTCCTGCTAGGCCCCCAGGCTGCTGGGCTGCGAGGGTTTTCTCTCTGACATTTTTACTAGTCTCAGAAGGAGGGGGAGGGGGAGGTGGAGGAGACCGAGGGGGGCGGAGAAGGGGGCTGGGGGGGAACCAACGGGAAGCAGCTGCTGGGCGTCCTGGAGCAGGAGAGGGCCCGAGACCCAGAGTCCGAGAGGCCGCAGAGACGGGGACGGGGGGCACTCGGACAGCCCGGGGGCAGCCAGTGGGGAGCCGGCCCAGGAGACCCCCAGGTGCCAGGACGGACAGACACAGGGTCACAGACCCACAGACAGAGATAGGAGACGGGGAGGGGGTGTCAGAGCCTGAGACCAGCTGGCCAGACAGTGGGAGAGACAGAGTGAGAAGGAGGGAAGGGAAGGGGGGCAGGAGAGAAAGGGGAGGGGGAGAGGGTCCCAGTGGCAGGAGGAAGGGCTGGAGCAGGGCAGCCGCCGAGGGCCGCAGGCAGGAGCCTTTGAAGAAGCAGCCGCTGCGTCCAGGCCCCGGGGCTGGGGTCAGGCCAGGTCGCCGGTGGCCAGGCGGGCGGCCGCCAGCGTCATGAGCAGCTCTGCACTCCTGAGAAGGAATTCTAGCAAACAGGGCCTCGAGAGCCTCCTGAGGTAGGTCCCTCCGCCCAGGCTGGGGCGTGGAGGGCAGGGCAGGGTGCCCACGCGGCGCCACCCACGGAGGACTAGCACTGTCTAGCTTGGGCCGCCTGGGCCACCTGGGCGTGGGGCTTCCCAGCCTCTCCTGGGAGCCCGGCCCCAGCCCAGCAGCTCTGCGACCCCTGTGCTGCGGGCAGAGTGCGGGGTGCACCAGGCTGAGGCCAGGCCCGCGCCCGTGCGTGTGGGTGTGTGCACACGGGCCTGTCTCCTCCTCTGCGCCCCAGTGTCTCTTCCACCTCTCCCACCTGCAGCACCCACTGGGCCTCAGGCAGTGGCCGCTCTCTGCTGGAAGACCCTTCCCCAGGTCCTGGGTCTCTTCCCCAGCTCCATGCTCCTCAGGTGAAGAGCGCAGCCCCTGCACGGCCTCCCAGGCCTCCTCTGTCCTGCAGGCCCTCAGGAACCATCCAGTCACCCTTTACCTTAGAGATGACGAGACTGGACTTGGCACCACACTCACTACCCCGGCCCTTAGGGCACCAGCCCAGCGTGGAAGGCGCCGCGGGCCTCTGAGCACTTGAGCCTCAGAGTCGGATCTTCCAGAGCTGGAATCCTGGCTCCTGCATCCTCGGGCCTGGGGCCAGTGCCCTGTCCTCTCTGGTCTCAGTTTCCTTCTCTGTAAAATAGGGATGTGGTGTCGCCTGCCTCACAGAGTCCTGGAGAAAGAGCGGAAGCCAAGGGCCATAGGTGGGCTCGAAGCCACTGTGCTCTGTGGGCCTTTCCCCACCTCCCTCTGAGCCACTTGCAATGCCCTTCCTCCTCCTCCACCCTTCCAGGCATCTAAGACCCAGCTGAAACGCTGCCTCCTCCACGCAGCCAGCCTCGGCTCCTCCTGAGCTGGGAGGACCAACCTCTTCTGCCAGGCCCGCGGGCTGGCATGGCACACGCTGGGCAGACTGCCAGCTCCTGGAGGTGGATGGGCGTCCCTCAGCATCCCCAGGTCCACCCCAGCCCTGACTCTGGGAGGAGGAGGGGCAAGGTGTGCGGGTGGGCTCAGCAGCCTCTGAGGGGGCGCGCAGGGTCTCTGCAGTCACAAGGTGATGGCTCTCCCCCCGCCCCACCCTGGCCTGGCCCGAGGGCTGTGACCCCAGGGTGAGGACCAGAGAGAGGGTTTGTGGGGCTGCCCGCTCTGCCCACTGAGATGGCAGACCCCCGCGAGTCATCTCCGGGGCTTCACACCTGCCCGATCCCACGCATCTCAGGTGGGACTTCTCGTCCCTGCCAGCTGGGATGTGTCCTCCCAGGAGTCATTGCTGTCCCCCGTCCCCAGCCTGTGGCCCTGGAACAGAGGCGTGCCTGCTGGCTCGGTCCCCAGGGCTCCCCAGCACCACGTAACAAATGGGGGAAACCGGGGCCATGGGGGGCGTGCAGCAGCCCAAGGGGGAGGGCAGGGAGGGCCCCAGGGCCTGGCTGTGCGCACACCTGTTGTTACAAGCATCCGTCCAGGTACGGCGTTGGCTCAGTTCCCAAACCCGGTGCCAGGTGGCTGCCCTGGGCCACAGGGGGCGCGCTGGAGGTACTGCCAGGGCTTGGAGGGTGCCGCTGGGCTGAGGGTGGGCGTGGGCTCGGGGGCCAGCCCCGAGGACCTGGACAGGGGCAGGTGGGCCTGTGGGTGGCCGGCCAGGAAAGGGACAGAAGGAAGCCTCCCTCTGAAGTCCCTGGGAACTTGGCTGTGGGGGCGGGGCAGGAGCAGGGGACGGTCCCTTGCAAAGAGAGTGGCCACGCGGAGCAAGCCCCCCTGCACGTGCTCCTGACAACATGCACAGACCCACACACCCTCCAGGCCCCTGCCCCAGCAGCCGGCAGGACCCCACACACACACACACGCACACACGCACACACGCACACGCGCACACGCACACACACACGCACACGCACACACACACACACGCACATGCACACACACAGATGCTGCTTCCCGCCATCCTCTCTCCCGAATCTAACGGGTCTGCCCGCTGATGGGCCCCTTGACCCTGGCTGGCCAGACTCAAAGAGGCTATGAGTCCCCTCAGGCCCCCTTGGGAGCGGGGAGCCTGCCCCCCTCACCCACAGCTTCGGCCCAGTCCCTCACCTTGGACGCCTGGGTGCAGGAGAAGGGCGGCAGCAGAGGGGACGTGGTCCGCTTAGGGCTGAGCACCAGAGGGCTTTGCTGGTGCCAACTGAATGCAGTTTAAGCAGATTAAAAGCGACCCTATGGGCCAGTGGGGGAATATCCCCCCCCCACACCTGCCCGTACTCCTCATCTAAGTCTGGCTTACTCTGGGCTACAGCCACGCGGCCGCCGGGACACCCAGCAGGAGGCTTCCGGCTGGCAGGACCAGATCCCAGGGCTGACCCCCTCCCCCTGCGGCACTCCCATGCCAAGCTCTGCCCCTTCCCAGGTGGTGGGGAGTTACTCGCCCGCCCCCTCTGGCCACCCAGGCCCACCTTGGGCCCGGCCAGTGTTAGGGACCATGGAGGGACAGTGAGAGGACCCTGGGCCCGTTCACTTCCAGAGGACATTTGGCCACCTGCTGGGTCACGCGGGCCTTGAGGACCTGGCTTTGTAGGGTGGGGGCCAAGCTGGCACAGTGCAAGGGGACTCTCGGTCCCCCAGGAGAAGCTCTGGGGCCAGAGGAGCCACCTGGCCACTGCTGTCAGCACGTGTCCACCTCGGATACATCGGTGATCTCCGTGTCCGGCTCTCCCACCCTGGGCAGTTCGTCCCAGGAGGCCTCTGGGGAGCCTGGGTTGGCAAACAGGCAAGGGATGCTGTCAGCTGCCTGCCGGGCTGGCCCGAGGGGACTGGGGGAAGCCAGGCCTGAAACCACAGCATCCGAGGGGCTTGGCTGCCTCGGGCCCACCCATGGCCCCACATGGCGGGTGGTGGGGGGGAGGTTGGGATGGTCCCTGCCCTGGCAGAGCTAGGTGTCTGGTGGGCGGTGCTGCCACGGGTCCGGGTGGTCTGGCTTTCAGAGCAGGTACTGCCTTGGGAGCCCAGGCGAGCCAGCAGCAGGGGGTACAGGGACTAAGTGGCCCAGCCCCCTGGGCAGGGTGTCAGGGCTGAAACCCAGAGCGCTGAGGTTCAGGCCAGGCTCCAGCCCCAGCCGCAAACCAGAGTGGGACAGAGCGGCCAGTGAGTGGTGGCCGACATGCACTGGGCACATGGAGGGTGGCACCCCGTCCCTGCCAGAGCCTCGAGAGGGTGCCTGGTGGCTCCTGGGCCCCGAGCAATGGCCGGACAGGGCGTGGCCCCCAGGAACACCTCATTGGGCTCAGCGCGGCTCAGCATAGGTTGGTGGCGGGGGGATGACCCACTGCAGGTGGGAGCTCGGGAGTGAGAAGCCCAGGTGGCCCAGGGAGAAGGGTGTGGGGCCCCGGCCTCGGGCACTGAGTGGGACCAGATCCTGACCCACCCAGAAGGCAAGAATGCTGGGGATGTGATGGATGGCTGCTGCCCGCGATGGGCAGGGAGGTCCTAAGGCTTGTGGAGGTGAGGTGGCGGCCAGGGTGCGTGTGCTCTGTGGACCCTGAGGCTCTCCCGCTGGGATGTGTCCTTCCAGGTGGTGGGAGGAGGAAGGAGCAGGAAAGACAGAGTGGAGAGGGTGAGGGGCAGTGGGAAAGAGGACGTGTGGGGACAGGACGGGATGAGGGGAGGAGATAGGACAGTGGTCAAGGGGAGGGAGAGGCTGGACGAGGCAGAGACGGGGATGCTCGAGGGGTCCCGGTCCCCGGCTGCAGATGAGGGAGGGGGTCCCTGGGGCTGGGAGGTGTGGGCACCAAGTATTGGAGGCGGGCACAGCACCAGCTACCACCTGCCCTGATTCTCCTGGGAAGGTGGGGGAGGGCAGGCAGGTAAGAGAAGGAAAGAAGGGGAGAAAAGGGAAGGGAAGGTGGAGAAAACCCAGTGAGGGGAGAGAAGGATGCAGAGGGGCCTGAGGGGGCATCCTATCCCTGGGCTGAGCCTGCCTGGATGGTGACCTGGGGGCTGCAGGGTTGGGTCCCCGGCTATGCCCTCTTGGGGTGGGGGAGCACCCAATGAGATGCTGCATCTCTGAGCCTTGGTTTCCTTGCCCATGGAGGGGTCACTTTGCCCCTTTAATGGGGTTGTTCCGGCCAAGCCCCCAGCTCTTGGTCGAGGCCTTGGGGACAGAGGACCAGGGTCTGGTAGGACATCCAGAAGCACAGTGCCCCGCAGGACCCTGGAGGCTGGCCCCATCCCCCATCTGTGTGGATAGGGAGGCTGAGGCTTGGGGAGGGTGGGGTCTTGCCCCCGCCCTGGGGGACAGGCAGTGGGGTCTGCAGAATCAGAAGACACACAGCCGGGGTGGCATGACAAAAAGTGACTAGGGCTGGTCCAGTGGCAAAGCCCCTGCACCCCCAAAGTGTTCAATCCTGAGGGGTCGGGATAGAGCACCTCGAAGGCGGGGCTGCGGTGGCAGAAATGATGTGGAGAAGTCAGGGAGAGGGTCTCGCTGCTCCATGCCCTTGGGGGCCCAGGGCTCCCTGGGAGGGCGGAGCCAGGAGCAGATGGACAGGTGGTCAGATGCCAGGCTGTGCCTCCCGCCCAGGTGGGCGGCCAAGTTTGAACAACGTGCAGACCCTGGGGCTTTGGCACCGACCGCGGGCAGAGCTGTGCGTGGGGCCTTGGGGAGTGGGAGGTGGACCCGGGGCACCGTGCAGGGGGAGGGGGGAGGGGTGGCAGAGGCTCCAGCCGGTGCCAGCCGCCGGTCGCGTGTCTTGGAGTGTGCCAAAGCCTGGCCTCGTGAGCGCTCTGAGGGCTGTGCCAGGCAGTCCCAGCTGGGCTCGGCAGCGTCCGGCTCTCCTGGAGGGCCGTCCGGCGCCAAGAGGAGACTGGGATGGGCCCGGGGGTGCGGCTGGGGCTGCCGCTCGGTGGGGGTGCCGTGTGGTCAGCCCTCGGGTTTCGTCCCCTGGGAGGTCGGCCCGGGCGATGCAGTGTGTAGGCGTGGGGTGGGCAGGGCGACTCACTGATGTGAGGGATGGGGCGGGGGCGCCCGGGGAGGTCTCCTGGGCTGCCTCGGCACTCGGCCCAGGCCCCTGCAGTGCTGTGGTCAGTGACTCGGAGGAGAAAGGAGAGCCCTGCATGCACGGAGCACAGGGCGAGCACGGGGAGGCGAGCACAGGGCCAGCTCTGGCCATGGCCACTCCAGCCACCCCAAGCCCAGGCAGGCAAGCTGGTCTGAGCAAATGGGGGCAAGATGTAGAAAAGCCAAGGAGAGGAGGCTGACCACGGAGCACATCACAAGAGGTAGGACATCCAGCCAGAGGGAGGTGACGTGCTGGGCGGTGGGACATTCAGCTCTGCTCTGCTCTGGACCCCACTCTGGGGACCCAGCCTTGAGGACCCAGGGGAAGCCTGAGGTAGAGGGGCTCAGGGGCCCCAGTGCCCACCTTCCAGCCTCAGCAGGGTCTTCAGGGCCTGAGGAGCTCTATGGGGCCGAGCTGTAAGAGTGGGTAGAGCCCCTATGAGGAGGGTGACAGACCCCCTTAGCAGAGCTGCTCGTCAGGACGTGGGCGCCCGGGTGGCAGTGCCTCCCATCTCGGCACCCTTCCCATCTGCCTGTTTGAGTGGATGGTGGGGGTCCGTCTGACCAGCTTGGACGGCTTTGGGACCAGTGGTGTGACGGTCAGGCCTGACCTGTGTTTGCCCCCCCCCCCCAGCATCGGCTCCTGGCCCCCCCAGGAGCTGCCACTGCGTCCCAGGTCTGGGGTGAAGGATGCAGCAGGAACCCAGGGGTCTGGCACTGCATGGTGGGAGCGGCTTTTGAGGGAGGGCTGGGGTCCCCTCCAAAGGGCAGGGAGGGGTCTTGCTCCTCTGGCATGGGCAGCTCTCACGGGGTGGGCAGCGGGCGGGCAGTGCCGGGGGACCGGGAAGCAGCTCCAGACGAGGGGGTTGGAGCAGGTCTGGGACTGGGCGGGTCTGGAGCAGGATGTGGGAGCCAGAATCCATGGGAACAGTGGCCCCTCCCACACCACTCTCTCCTAGAGGTGGGGGGAGGTGGGAGAACAGGGTGCGCCTGTATGGGAGGTGCCGCGACTGTGGGTCACCCAGGAGGGGGTGGGCTTCACCTCTGGCCTCGGGGGAGGATGCAAAGAGAGAGGAGGGGCCGTGGTGGGGGTCCCGGCTCTGTCTGCTGCGCCCCTGGGTCTCCGTGTCCTCTCGGCCATGATCCCCTAGGTGGCCCCCAGCAATTCGCTGCCCCTTCCTCTGTCCGAGGGCCTCCTCCCACCTTGGCCCCTTGGCCCTCCAGTCTGGGTGCAGGCACAGGGCAGCTCACCTGAGAGGACTTCTTGCCAGCTACACCCCCCCAAAGCAAAGCTTGGGATAGGGCTCCTCTTCTGGGGCCCTTGAGCCACACTGTGGGGTCAGCACTGGTGTTCCTGGTGGCCTCTAAGGTCTGTAAGGGCAGGGAGGAAACCTCATTGCTGGGTCCGAGCACCTGACAAAGTAAAGTGCTGGCAAAGGGAAGGAGGGGGAGGGGAGGAGGAGGAGGAGGAGGGGATGCGAAGCGGAGATGAAGGGCGATGAAGGGGGATGGAGGCACGGTGAGGACAGAGGTCATCTCAGGCCACCTGAGGGGAGCAGGCTGGGCTGTCTGGGAGGTTGTGGGGCAGTTCGCAGATGCTGGGGTGTCACCCGGGGGAGCCTGGCTGGGGAGGGAGGCTGCGGTGGTGACAGGTGGCTGTGGCTCCCCTGCCTCCCCTTCCCTGACACACCTCAGGCTCTGCAGCGTCCCCTCCCGCCCTCCCTTCAGCTGTAAAGTGGGGAGCAGGGTCTGGAGCTGGCAGGCGTGGCCCCCAGGGCCGGGGGCGGGGGGGTGAAGGCCCAGGGGATACCGAGGGTGGGGCAGGGACTTGGCCAGAGGGATCCTTGGTGGCTGGAGGGCGGCGGCAGAGGCGGCCTCTCCCTAGTTTGCCCCAGGGTTGGCTGGAAAATCATGAAGAAGGGGGTCCTTGCCTTTGGGGGCTCTGGGCAGGGCAGCGAGGGGTCCCCCCAACAAGAGGACCCCACGTGCTGCCCCACTATGGGTAGATGCAGGGGTGCCGGGCAGGGAGGCCACAGTGATACAGAGGCTCGGGGGAGCTGTGAGAAGGGCGGTGGGTGCCCCAGGGGCAGGAGGCTGTGCTGGTGTGGGGGGTTCATCCCCAGGCTGCTCTGGCCTCTTCCCTGAGGCCACCTGCCCAGGTCACAGAGCCCTCTGCTCCCAGGGGCTGGGGAGCTGCTGCGGTCCTGGGGCGGGCAGGCTGCTCTGGACTCATCTCTGGGCCGCCCTAGGGTGCTGTGGCCTCAGGGCAGGGCGAGGGGAGCCACTGCAGAGCTGGCCTCTCTCCTGCCAGCTCTGGGCTCCCAGAGGCCGTGGCTGGGCCCCCTTCCCCGGGCTCCGGGCCGGGTGCCCTGGAGACACAGCGGCCCCAGCCTGCGCCCTTTGGGGGTACCATCCTCCTTGTGGTTGTGGGAAAGCCAGCTTTGCAAGCAGGTGTCCCCTCATCCAGGGAGGCTTCCCAGATGTCACTTGCCCACGGGGCCACGAGGGACATGGTGCGGGGTGTGGGCCGGGCCCAGGGACTTCAGTCTCCTTCTTGGGGACACAGGTCTGCCGGCAGTGCCAGCCGTGGAGAAGTGGGAGCTGGGCCCGCCTGGTTGGGGGGGCATCTCAGTTCTCAGCCTGCCGAGTGAGGTCAGCACCCCTTTTTACAGCTGGGGAGCTTGAGGCTGGGCCTGGGGTCTCACTCCAGGGACAAGGTCCAGAGAGACAGGGTAGAGCCACAGCCTGGCTGGCCCTGCCTCTCTCCTCCCTGGAGGGGCCAGGCTGCTTCCCAGGCCCTGCAGCTGCCCCTCCCCCGGCGGCCTGGGCCCTCCCTCCTCCCGGTGACTGACAGCCAGCCCTCCCCCCTCCCGCCCCGTCCCTGTGGGGGTCCCCGAGGGTGGCAATGGGCTCCCTGCACTCAGGTCTCCTCCAGTCGCCCTGCTTTTCCTTGCTCGAAACCTTCGGTCTCCCCCGCAGACCCACAGCTTAGCCTTTACACCCAATCTTCCCAGGTCCTGATGTCACCCGGGGACCCCTGAGTCCTGACCCACGGTGCTGGGAGTGACAGCCGTGGGGGGGGGGGTCAGGAAGAGCGGGCACCCCCGCACGCCAACAGCAGGAGACCTGAGGCCCCCAGTGGAGGCTGCTGCTACAGGAGGCACCTCAGTCATAAGTCCTGCGCCCCCTCCCCTGGACAGCAGACCCTGGAGAAGACCTTCGGGGTGGGGAGGGGCCACAGAGAGGGCGGCAGGAGGCGGCCTCTGGCCTAGAGCCTCTAGGGGCTTACTGCCCCCAGCCTTTCCCTCTCCTGGTCCCCACGGCTCCCTTAGGGGTTATTCATCCCCAGGTGGGCCAGGGCCCCTCCCTACCTGCTGACCCTCCCTACTGACTGTCTCCCCAAGGTCCCCACACACCCCGTGCATCCAAGCTCAACTCTGTGACACCACCCCCCCCAGGCTGGCCCCCTCCCAGGTTTCTGCCTCTCCCCTCCTGGGGAGCTCCGGAGGCCTGTCTCTTTGCCCCTGCAGCACCTGGCCTGTGGCTCCCCCTCCTAACCCGTGGTGTCTCCCTTTCCCCACGTTGCTCTGACCGCACCTGTTCTGGTGCCGGCTTGCCCAGGGCTGCCCACAGGGGACACAGGGCACCGCCCAGAGCCACTGCTCCCTGGTCCCGGCTGCTCTGAGCTCTCCCACCCATTGGCTCGGCCTCTGCTCTTGCCCTCAGCCTCTGGGGTCCAACCCCAGACCCCTGCTCGTATTTCAGGCCCAAGTTCAAGTTCGATTCCTGAGCTTCCCTGGACAGTGGGGCGGGGCTTGCCCTGTGGTGTGTCTCCCTGGCCTAAGAGATGGGGGCACAGACACACCCAGGAAGATGCTGCTGAAAGCAGGCGGGCGGGAGGGGTGCTGGACCAGCGCCAGGGCCGTCGAGAGGGCAGGGGGGCCTGGTTCCCAGCAGCTGCCGCTCCCGAGCCCACACCCCCCGCCCCGGGCGGCCGCCCGCACCCTCTGCCACCCCATCCACCACCCACCTGCTCGCTTGGGGCTGTCTCTCTGCTCCCGGCTCGGCCCTCACAGCCGCCTCTCTGCACGGATGAGTGACAGCCAAGCACCCTGGCACCCCGGTGGACCCCTCCCTGGGCTGCCTGGGTGGGACCTGCATGGCACACTGGTGAGGGGCACCCCTCGCGTTGTGGGGTACGGGCGCTGCTCAGCCACTGCTGCCCTCCGTGAGCGCCCCGCGGGGCCCGACCTCTGTGCTCAGGGGCTGCTTAGGGTGGTTGGGGGAGGGCGCTGTCCCCCAGCCCCAGAAGCCAGGCTGAGCGGCCTTTCTGGGACCCCAATCCCCCACACTCTGTCCCTTCACCCGTGGGCTCTGTGGTCACTCGAGGTTCTGGCAGCTCAGCACGTGTCCACCTCGGCGTACAAACTCCAGGGAGGGGAGCGGACACCTTGGTAGTTACGGGGGGATGGGGCCCCTGCTGTGGCTGGGTGGCCAGCCCAGGTCCTCAGGCCTCTGGGCCGGCTCCCGCCTGTGGTGTCCAGGGGGCAGTGGCCAGGAGGGTGCCCTGCGGGTCTAAAGGGGAAGCTCCCCATGTCAGGCCTGGTCCGGCCTGGCCGTCCTCCCTTGGGCCCCGGCCCCCCAGCCGAGCCCCAAGCTCTTCAGAGGGCTCTGAGCCAGGCTCTCGGCGCTGGGAGGCTGGCGGGGCGGCCACAAGCTGCCTGCAGGGGGCAGAGTCGAGACAGGACTGAGCCTGGATGCGCCTTCTGCAGCCGCGCGGCAGGGGAGGAGGGAGGTTGGGACCGCTGAGAGGGCCCGACCAGGCCAGGACGGGCACCACTGAAGCCCCGGCGGAGACTGGGGGGCTGCGGAGGAGGGAGAGGAGGGACCTGTAGGTGGTGGGCGTGGCCAGCAGGGGCAGCCCCTGGACCTGGGGACCCCCATGGAGCCAGAGCCGGCCCCTGGAGGTCTGCGCATGCTCATGTCCCTGCTGGGGTGAGGCCCCACGGTGGAGCATGACACGGGGGGCGGGGGCGGGGGCGGGCAGAGCCCCACTCCGCAGCCCCTGGGGCTGAACCCTGGGCGCGCCCAGAGCCAGAGCAGACGCAGGAAAGAGATAATTGCGTTTGTGCAGGAACACCAAATCCCTCGCAGCTGCGCACGGGCTGCGCCAGGGCCACAAGGCGGGCCGGCCGACGCCAGCATCCTGACAGTTCCGCCGAGCGTGCCAAGGGGTCTGGGCCGCCGGCCGGGGGCGCCTTTCCCAGGCCAGAGGCCCCCACCCCACCCCAGGAGAGCCGCCCCCCTCTCAGTTCCCAGAACGAAACCCAGCTGTGGAACAGTGAGGGGGTGAGGTCATGGGAGGGGCCAGGAGGGGCCGCATTACTCACATCCTGGGGCGGGCGGGCGGGAAGGGAGGAGGCCGGGAGGAAAGGGGCTGAGTCGGCTCCGTCCTTGGGCCGCAGGGTCAGGGGCTGGGGGCCAGCGCAGCCTCTGCCGGTGCGGGGCTTTGGGGAGGCCCCTGGAGACCCCTACCCTGCACCCCCGTTCGGCCCCCCTAAGCTCGCTGCCCCTGAGGGCTCGCGGGTCACATGCAGATGGCAGGGCATGGGGGTGACCCTCCGAGGGGCCGGCTCCTCAGGAGTAATGTTCTCAGAAAACATGCCTTGGCCTCTGGCCAGGGCCGTTGGCATGACGACAGCAGGAAAACAGTAAACAGTGTGTGGGGCCCCCGGAGGGGCCTGGGGGCCTGGGCCTGCCACCTTGCCCTCACCTTGTTCCCGTGCCTGAGTCTGCGAGCACGTGGACATCCGTGCACACACCTGTGTGCACATGTGTGCCTGGTGGAGGGAGTTGGGACCCATGCGTGGACAGTGGGTGTGTGTGCCTAGGCGGGCCTGAGTGTCAGGCTCAGGAGAAAGTGTGGACATACACATGTGCGTTCCTGCCACGTGTGCGTGTGTGTGTGCGTGCACGCTAGGCAGGCCCGCTGTGCGTTGTGGGCCTAGGATGGGGGTTGATTGCATGCCTGCGTGGGGCTTTGGTGGCCGGGACACAGTGCCCTACCAATGGGGTGAGCGGATTGTGTGGCCTCTGCGTTCAGCTGTGCCCATGAAGGGTCCCTGGGGCTTGGGGAGGGGTCTGGGGAGCAGGAGCTATAGTCCTGAGAGAGTCCCCACCTGGCCCACCCACCCCTCACCTGGGCCCATCACATCCCACCTCGGCCCATGGGCACACCCCATCTGGGCCTATACACACCCTATCTGGGCCCATCACGCCCCACCTGGCCCATCACGCCCCACCTGGGTCCATGCACACACACCCAGGACCACACATGGACCAAAAAATCCCAAATGCCCAGCACACCCTTGGGCGTGTGCAGCTGGGCATGGCAGAGAAGGGGCACCATGCTGGCCTCACCCCTCTGAGGAACCCCCCGGGTGCCCCCAGGCTGCCCCGGGAGAGGGCTGTGGGCACCTTCTTTCCCCCCACCCTGCAGCCCTGCTAGGCTCCCACCATCCATCTGGAAGGGATGTGGGTGGTCATGGTGGGGAGGCGCCCCGGACCCCAGATCCTCAACATCCCCGAGATCACCCCAGGCTCCTCCTCCCCAGACAGGATGCAGCCACCCAGCCCCCAGCCCCCAGCCCCCAGCCAACGGCCCGGAGCCGGAGGCTGATGGGAGCCAGGTGTGGGGGGTGAAGGGGCTCCCTGGGGCCCGGTGGGAGGTGGGAGTCGAAGGCACTTCTGAGGAGTGGAGGTGGGCGGATTGGGGGTGCCGAGGGCTGAGCAGGCGGCTTGGTTTGCGTGGCTGGGGTCCCACATGGCTGCTGCGGGGGGAGCGGGCCCCGAGCTGGGGCTGTGCAGGGGCCTGGCTTTTGTCTGGGAGGCTCCGGGGAGACCTGGGGGAGATTAGATCATGCGCTGGCAGGGCCGCCGGGACCACAGAGCCGGCCCACCCTGGCCAGGGGACGGGGGCCCTGACGGAGTGGGGTCAGGCGGGGGACACGGCAGGATGGGGCTGAGACCCCAGCTTGGGGCACTGAGCACAATAGAATAGAGACTCCGGACCCCCCCCTCAGGCTCCGGGGAAGCTGGGACAGGCAGGCCATGCCAGCCGGCTGAGGCCTGTGGTGCCCACTGGACGCCGACAGCCTGAGATGTGTTGGGCCCAGCCAGGGTGACCAGGTCCAGACCCCGTCTCAGGCCGATCTTGTGTAGCCCCGAGTGAGGGACCCCGGGAAGTGTGGGAGTCAGCTCTCCTGTGCCCGACTCTGCGTGGGCCTCAGTTTCCCCATTGACAGCATGGCCCAGAGAGACTCCACATGGGGTCTGGGAGTGGGGGTGGTGTTGGGTGAGCTGGGGGATCAGGCTCCGGCTGAAGGTGGCCCCTTCTGGGGTCCTCTGGCAGGGCCACCAGTTCCCAATATGCTGTGCTCTCAGAGGGCAGGAAGGATCACCCCCGCTGGGGTGGTCGAGGTAGGAGCATGGCCGCCTTGCTGGGCAGCCTCTGGCCTGACCCCAGCCCAGGCCACCAGTGCCCACTGGCCGAGGCTACACTCACTTGACTCAGGTAGAATGAGTGACCCTAGCTGTCCGGCGGCCACAGCGAGCTCTGTACACCTCAGCCGGCTCTTCCTGTGCCCTCCTGGCCCTGCCTGGGGCCAAAGCTACACTGGCCAGTATCCTGGCTCTGATGAGGGCCAGGGAGCCAGGCTGCAGGAAGAAGATGGAGGGTTCGGTCCCATCCTTGGGTTTCTCCAGGCCTGTCTGACACTGGGGCACTCTCATCACCAGGAGGCACGTGGACCTCCAGAGGCCAACAGAGCCCTGGGACCTTCCCTGGCCTGAGGGCACCTTTCCGACCACCTCTCATGCTCTCTGCTTTAAAGGTGGGGAAACTGAGGCCTAGGGAGGCCTGGCTGGGGCCTGCTGGGATGGGGGAAGTGGGGTGCGGGCCCTGGTGTTGACTATTTCTCCGTGTCTCCCAGGCTCACCACTCAGTGGAGTGTGGAAGATGAGGAGGAGGCCGCCCGGGAGCGGCGCCAGCGGGAGAGGGACCGGCAGCTCCAGGCCCAGGACGAGGACGAAGGGGGCCAGTCCCCGGAGCGGCCAGAGCAGGAAAAGCTGTAAGCCAACCCTGCAGCTCGCCAGTCCTGCACCCCTGGGCAGAGGGGCCGCTGGGGGTCAGGCCCTGGGCTGGAGGCCCCCGAGCAGATGAGATGAGGAGGGAGGGGCCCAGCCTGGGAGCCCCGGTAGGGGTGGGGGTGTCCTTAGAATGAGGGTCGTCCAGCACCACGTGCCAGTGGAGCCTGTTGGACACCTGGCTGGGGACCCGGGCAGCCGCCCCCGCCCGGCCAGCCTCCCGGGGTCCTGACTCAGGCCCCGGTCGCCCTGCACGGTCCCCCTTACTTGGACCGACTCTGAGCGCAGCTGTGGGGCCCCGGCCCCCGAGCCCCCTGCCCGAGTCCTTGCTGCCTGTGACTCACTGAGTCCACGTCCAACTTGGCGGCCGAGGGCCAGCACGTTCCCTCTCGGGGCCCAGGAGGCCGCTGTGGCTGGGCTGGGCTGTTTTTCCAATAATGGCTCCCCTCCTCCCGGCTCTGTTTTGTTCCATTTTCTCCGAGTCAGCAGCTCTGGGTGGAGTGGGGGTGCTGTGGCGGTCAAGGCCCCTCGGGCCAGGTCCCCGGCCTAAGCAGGAAGGGGCCGGGGGCAGGCAGGGGCCGCCAGGGGCAGGCAGGGGCTGCCGGGGCCAGGACCACAGGCCTGCATGGGGGGCAGGGTGCGGGACTCACCCTGCTGCCCGGGCAAGGAGCCTGGGGGCCAGAACCCTGCGGCTCAACTGGGACAGCGGGGGAGACTGTCGCCCACACTCGGGACCCTGGGTGCAGGGGGGAGGTGCAGCCCAGCCCTTGGGGAGCCCCAGACTGAGGGGGGAGGCACAGCCCTGTTCTTGGGGAGCCCTAGACTGGGGGGAGAGACACAGCCCTGTTCTTGGGGAGCCCTAGATTGGGAGGGAGGCACAGCCCAGCCCTTGGGGAGCCCTAGACTGGGGGGAAGGCACAGCCCTGTTCTTGGGGAGCCCTAGACTGGGAGGGGAGGCACAGCCCTGTTCTTGGGGAGCCCTAGACTGAAGGGGGAGGCACAGCCCTGTTCTTGGGGAGCCCTAGACTGAGAGGGGAGGCACAGCCCTGTTCTTAGACTGAGGGGGGAGGCACAGCCCTGTTCTTGGGAAGCCCTGGCTGATAGGGTATGGCCCCATCTTGGCCTCAGGTAGCTCCCGTATGTGGGGAGATGCAATCCTGCCCTCAGGGCTTGTCTGACAACGGGGAGACTTAGCCCAGCTGTGGGGTGCTGCCCCTGTGCGGATGAGGTCTCCTGTACTTGGTGCCCAGGGTCTGAGAAAGGGACGCAGAGTGGACAGGGGCGTCAGCCCTCTGCCCCACATCTGGCCCAGCCCTGAGAGCCTGCCTGCTCTTTCAGTCTCAGCCTGAAGCCCTCGGAGGCCACTGAACTGGATGAAGATGAGGGTTTCGGTGACTGGTCCCAGAAGCCAGAGCAGCGGCGGCAGCCCTGGGGGGCTGGGGAGACCACGGACGGCGGGGACCCCCCTCGGGACGAGAGTCCAGAGGGGGAGCAGGAGGAGGACAGGCAAGTGGGGGTCAAAGCATGGAGGCAGGGGGCTCTCTCCTAGCCCCTAACCTGTGTCTGAGCAAGGTCCTCTGCTCCCCTCCCCAGCAGCCCCCCAAAAGGCCCCCGTGGCTGCGAGGGGAGAAGGAGGAAGAGTGCGAGACGGCAGGGCGGCGGCGGCGGGGGTGCTGGTGCCGCGGGAGGGGCGGGAGGAATCTCATTCCTGGGCTCCCCGGGGCCCCCGGGCCCCATCCAGACCAGCTGCGGCCGGCCTCTTGCTCCATCAGCACATCTGCAGCCCGCTGACGTCAGGGAGGCCCTGCGCCCCCGCCGCGCCCCTTCCTCCCTCGGGGCAGCGAGCTCCATTCCCACGGAGGGGAGCAGGTATTTCCAGATGTGCAGCCATGCGTCGGCCTGGGGGGACAGGCTTTCCAGATGTGCAGGCGCTCTGAACCAGGGCGGGCAGGGGGAGGGGGCCCCTGGATGGGGGCTGCTCCCGTAGCCTCCCCCTCACCCTACCTCAGGGGTCTGAGCTGCTCTGGGCACCCCGCAAGCTGGGCTCCAGGCCCCCCACTGTGGTCAGGGGCCTGGCTCTTCTCAGGAGCTCCAGCCTTGGGGCCCTGTGGCCACGAGTGTCACCAGGCCCCCTCTGAGCCACCTCCCGTCCCCTCCAAGACCTCTAAGCAGCCCCGAGCTCTCGCTAAGACCCCTCCGGTCACTCAGCCACCCCTTCCCATCCTGCAAGCGGGGCCCCCACGCCCAGAGACAGTTGCCTGGCCAGGGCCCTGGTCCTGGCATGGTCCTCTGCCCATGGCCGCCCTCCAGGCCTCAGTTTCCCCGTCTGTCTCTGGGAGTCAGAGCACACTCTGCGTATCTGAGCTGGGCCCGGGTTGTGTGTGGCGGGGGATGCAGGATGGCCCATCCACTGGCGCTGGGGTGGCCACAGCCCTGCCGGCCCTGTTCCCTTCATCCCCAGCCGGCCGCCCAACAGCAGGGGGCACTATAGCTCTTCCGTGGACCCTCCTGCTCCCGCCAGGCTACCCTGCCCCCCCCGCACCTGCCTGGCCGCGGTAGCCGCAGCTGAATGGGCCCTCTGTGAGCCTGCTGCTGGCTCGGACCCCGGCCCACCTTGGGTGGTGGGTCTGGGTCTTGGCTGGCATGAACACCAAGGGGCCTGAAATCATGGAAAATGCGAGAATTTCCTATCTTCTCCTCCAGGTTCAGTCCCGCTCAAATGCAGAGCCGCGCAGGCTGCCAGCGGCTGGCCTCCCCTCCCCGCAAGCCAGCCCGGTCAGCCCGGGACCTCTGGGCTGCAGTCCTAGCTGTGACCCCAGCCATTGCCTTGTCCCCCCATTGCCCAGCCCCCAGACCACCCTCACACCCCATCTTGCTCCCTCCCACTCGACGCCCAGGCCCACTTGCCCCCACACAGCAGGGCAGGGGGCAGGGGGTCCCCAGGGGACCAGCCAGCCTAGGCCAACACTTACAAGCAAAACATGGGCCCGGGCCAGTTCTGAGGGGCTGACCTCCGTGTGTGGGTGGCCCTCTGTCAAGAGAGGCCTGCCCAGCAGGGATGGGGCAGTGCGCGCTGGTGGCCAAGTGGCCCCGGGGACAGAGGGCTGGCTCTGAGGTCCTTGGGCTCACTTCCCGAGAGAGGCTGGGGTCTCAAGATTCCTGGGTGCTCAACTGGTCTGACCGCCCCATCTTACAGATGGGGAGACTGAGGCTTGGAAATGGGAAGGGACTTTAAGCCATCAGTCAAATGACCCTCGATCGATTGGCTCGCCTCCCCACCCCCACAGGCCCCCCCAGCACGCCTGCGGGAACCAGGATGCCGAAGACCAGGTGAGACCAGCCGGGGTCTGTCTGGAGGAGCTGCGTCTGAGCCCCGACTCGGAGCCCCAGGAGGGGCTGGGACCAGAGGACACAGAGCCCAAAGGCCCCGAGGGGCCCGTCCAGGGCAGCCCAGGGCCGGCAGAGACCGAGGAGGCCGATGCGCAGGTGCCGGCGGTTCCCCGCAGGGTCTGGGCACACCCAGCCCCTGGGCTGGTCCCCATGCTACCTGCGTGCTCTGTGGGTCTTGTGGGGACTGGCCTAGAGGGAGCCAGCACCCCCACCGGTAGACTGTAGACCCTGCATTCGCAGAGGGTGGTGGGGTTGGTGACCCTGCCTGGTGGAACAGCACTTTCCAGGACTCACCAGCTCCTGCTGCAGAGAATTCCAGGACCAGGGGCATGCCAGGGCGGGAAAGGACCTGAGGCCCAGGGAGGGGTGAAGCGGGGGGGGGGGTGTGCAAAGGGGGAGATCGTCCAGACCCTGTAACCTCGGCTGTTCTATTCCCAGCACCAGAGATGCCAGCAGCCCAGGACCCCCAGCCCCTTGGTCCTGGAGGGGACAGAACCGGGCTCACCCCCGCTGAGCCCCAGCACCAAAGTAGGTTAAGCCCCAAAGCCTTGTCCTCTGTCCCAGACTCATGACAAATGGCAGCCCCAGAGAGGCAGCCCCGGGGCAGCCCCAGCACACAGAGCATGGCCTGCGCCTTCTCTGCCACGCCAGCTCTCAGCAGAGCCTGGGACGTGCACAAGCCGGTGGGGGGAGCAGCTGGGGGGGTGGGGGGTGGCCTGGGGGCCCCGCTCCGCTTCGGAGGCTTAGTCCCCACCTGCCCCCCACAGCTCAGTGACAGAACCGAGTCCCTGCACCGCTCCATTCAGAAGAGGTATGTCTGGCTGCTTCCCCAGGCAGGACTTGGGGATCTCCAAGGGAGGGGGCCCAGCAGGTGGAGATCTGGGGGCCCGGGAGAGCTCTGGTGGGAGCCCAGGGTAGGGTGTAGAAGCTGCGTGAGAGGGCCTGGGCCACGATCCTTCTCCTCTCCTCCAGTAACAGCGTGAAGAAGTCCCAGCCAGCCCTGCCCATCTCCAAGATCGATGAGCGGCTGGAGCAGTACACCCAGGCCATCGAGGTGGGTGCAGACCCCTCAGCTTCTGCTGGATCCCTCCGCCACTGACACACCCATTCCTCCATCCAACCCATGTCCCTCCATCCAACCAGCTCCTGTCCATTCACCTACACTCTTCCATCCGACCAACACCCCTTTATCCTACCAACCCACTCCATCCAACCAAGATCCCTCTGTTGATCCTACACCCCCCTATTCAACTAACACCCTTTTAGTTAACTAATACTCTTCCATCCAATCTACACCCCTCCATCCAATCAAAACCTCCATCCAACCAATGACCCTCCAGCCAACCAATACCCCTCTATCTAACCAACACCCCTTCATCCAACCAATATCTCTCCATTGATCCGACACCCGTCTATCCAATTAACACCCTCTTATTCAACTAACACTCTTCCATCCAATCTACACTCCTCCATCCAATCAATGCTACTCCATCCAGTCAACACCCCTCCATCCAACCAACACCCCTCCATGCAACCAACACCCCTCCATTCAACCAATGTCTTTCCATTCAATCACTATCCTTCCATCCAACCAATACTTTTGTTTGAGCAATGTTCCTCTGTGCAAGCAACACCACTCGCTTCAACCAACATACCTCCACACAACCAATGCTCTTTCATCCCATTAACTCCCCTCCATCCAACCATCACTCCATCCAACCAACACCCTTCCATCCAACCCCAGATCCCACGCAGGCAGCCCCACCGCATCACCTGTGCTCTGCAGAACAAGGGGGTGTTCCACGAGTACACTGAGTGGAGGAAGGCACGTTTTTCCAGAGTGCCTTGTTCCAGCCCTGTGTTGGAAAAGCAGTCCTGGTGGGGGACAACCACACAGAGGACGTCATCTGCGTGCTGAAGCAACCCACACATGCCCTCTGATGTGTTCCACGTGGCTGTCCAGTAAAGTGGTCCTGGGCTCTGTCTCCTCTGCAGACCGCCGGCCGGAACCCCAAGCTCGCCCGCCAGCCATCCATCGAGCTGCCCAGCATGGCCGTGGCGAGCACCAAGAGCCTCTGGGAGACGGGAGAGGTGCAGGCTCACTCCACTGCCAAGGCCCCCTCCTGCAAGGTAGGCCCCCATCCTGTGGCCAGGCTGGGCTCCCTAGGGAGGTGTGAGACTGTCCGGGCTGAAGAGTGGGCAGAGGGCACTGTGGCGGATGGGGTCGCCAGGCGGGCCCCTGTGGAGGGCTGGGTGGGAAGGCTGCTGGGCCAGGTGAAGGTGGACGCTGTCGCCTTCCCTCCCTGGCCGCTTCTCCTGGCCTCTCAGCCAAGGAGGCAGGTGGGCGGCCCAGGGGCCCTGGCCCTGGAAGGCCAGGCAGGAGAAGTAACCAGGGCTCCGAGCCCCAGGCCAGGCTCTGCCCCTGTGACGTGGCCTCCTTCTGCCTCCAGGACATCGTGGCTGGAGACATGACCAAGAGGAGCCTCTGGGAGCAGAAAGGAGGCCCCAAGGCTTCATCAACGGTTAAGGTAGAGCCGGAACCTGGTTGATGCGCGAGGGCGGGTCCAGCGGCTGAGAGGCAAGAGGGGCTGCCCTCAGCACACCTGGGAGGGCCTCCAAGAGGCGGCGCCATCTCCCTCTGCAGCTCTCACCTTTGCTCTCCACCTCCTTCCCCCTGACAGAGCACCCCATCTGGGAAGAGGTACAAGTTCGTGGCCACTGGACACGGGAAGTATGAGAAAGTGCTCGTGGACGAGGGCTCGGTGCCCTAGGCCACCCTTCTTGGTGAGTCTGGGGCGGTGGCCAGAGCATGCTGTGTCACGTGTGAAATTTGCTGCTCTGGGCATGTGGCGGCAGGACTGCAAGGTGGCCTGTGAGGGCGGAGTGCCCGGCCTCAGAGCTGGCCAGAGCCCGCCTCCGCTGGTCCCCCAGCCCGCAGACTTACGCCCCCTCCCATCCGCATCCTCCCCTGGTTCCTGCCCTGCTCCCGTGCCCCACGGGGAAGCTCAGACTCCCTCCTGGGAGGAGGACGTGATGTCCCAGCTGGGCTCCTCGGGCAGGGGAGCCCGTCCCGGCCGCCTCAGGGCGACTGCGGCAGGAAGGGGACAGTACAGCATCCCATGAGCTCAGTCCCCACCCACCTGTTGGAGGGCTGAGGGTCCCAAAGAGGCCAGAACCTTGGTCTCGCCCTCCTGCCCCAACGAGGAGCTGCTCCCGTTTCCACCACCCAGCCCGTCACCTGGTGAAGAATCAGAAAGGTGACCCGCTGCCATGGTTACACACACTTTTATTAGTGGCCTGGGTCCCAGGACCCCTTCACAGCACCCGTCACGTCCCCCCACCGAGTACTTCCTCCCTCCCGAGTCCTGCTCCCGGAGCTGTGGCCGGGGCTTCCCCCAGCACCTCCGTGTCCCTCTCGCATCACAGCTGCCCTGTCAGGGCCCCAGCGCTTGTCCTGAGTCAGACCCCAGCTGAGTGCAGACTGGGGGCCCCCACAGCTGCATGAGGCCTGGGGGCCCCGTCACCACCCCGTCAGGGCCACGGCTCCCCCTCACGCAAGTGGCCAGGCTGTCCTCCGACCCCACCCTCTCACTCTCATCCGCGAGTGCCCCTCAAGCTCTGCCTCAGGTCGGGGAGCAGAAGTGGCCAGGCAGGGGCAGGGGTGCGGGGCAGCTCCTGCCCGGGCCTAGGCCTGGCTCCCCACACCGCTCAGGGCTCCGTCCTCGGGAAGCACAGCGGTCATGGCTAATGCGGCTAACAGAGCCCACGGTGCGCGGGACCCAATCGCCCTGGCCACTGCCATGCCCCACAATGACATAAATCAGCCCCCCAACCTGTCTCGGCAGATGGGAGGGGCCCCAGAATCCTCTCCATCCCATCAAGCATCAAGCTCCTCAGCCAGAGCCTCCAGGGCTCCGCCGGGCCTGCTCCCTGCCTGCAGCCTCTCTGCCCCGGGCAGCCCTCTCAGGCCCCGCTGGTGACCACCTCCTGCACCGCCTGTCCCCAGCTCTGTGCAGACCCTCAGGTGGGCCCTGCCCTGCGAGGTCACTCATACAACCCCGGCCTCAGAGCAGACCCGTGTACTGTCTGTCTCCCCAGAGTTTCACCCCACAACCCCCACCCTCCCCCCCAGTGCAGACCCCTCTCTGCCCCTCCACACCATCCAAACCCACCTCCTCCTTGACCCCACCTGCTCCCAGCAGTGTCGCACCTCCCACCACGGTCCTGCGTGCTCCCCTCCACCCCACCTCTCCTCCTGACCGCCAGCCCTGCCACGCTTCCCTTGTCCACGGCTGCGGCTTCCCAGCTGGACCCTCAGCCCCTCTTCTGTCCACCCCACGGTCCTGGGGCCCCCCCGGCCATTCACTGGAGCCTCCATCCAGCTGCTGTCCGGTTGAAGTTCTTGGGCTGGGGGCTCAGGACCAGGACGGGGTGGCCCATGGGAGGGGGCCGGGCAGCCGCCTCCTGAAGCTTCCGGGCGTTGAAGCGAGGCCGGCAAAGGAAGGGCAGGCGGCTGAGGCTGGCCAGGTTGCGAGCTCCATCCCGGGGCACCGCCTCGCCACCACGGGACTCGGCCACTGACATGCGGTACAGCACCGCGTCCCATATCCTGGAGGCCCGGGAGGCAGGTGGCCGGGGGGCCAGGTCCGTGGGGGGCCGGGGGGCTGGGTCGGTGGGCGGCTGGGGGGCCGGGTCGGTGGGGGCCATCCTCCCCGGATCCGTGTGCCCTGGGCTCGGCTCCAGCCCCGAGAAGGGGGACTCCTCCGTTTCCTCCAGCAGCTGCTTCTTGAGGTGCGTCCAGCCACTGAGCCGGGGCTTGGTTACAACTTTGGGGATAGGGTGGGGGCCTGATGGTGGGGCAGGGGACAAGGCCCCATGGGGGCTGGAGACTCGCCCGGCCTCAGCAGCAGGGCCAGCCGTGGGGGGCTCCTCCAGGTGCCCAGCTTCGGGGGTGACAGAGGCCGGCCTATAGGGTGAGGGTCCTGGCGAGTGGTAAGTGGGGGCAATGGGTACCACCACCCGGGTGCTAGCCTCTCTGGGCACCGAGGCCTGGAAGCCGGGCGCTGGCCTGGGCACAGGGAGCACCTCAGGCCTGGGGCTGGCAGCCTGGGTCCCAGCAGGCAGTGGGCAGATGTGGGCCACGGGGATCAGGGGCTGAGGCTCGGGAGGGCAGGGGGCTGTGTCTTGGTCCTGGTCACTGGGCCCGTCGTCCGGGGCTGTCTGGTGGGGCTCAGGGGTCTCGGCCTGCGGGGATGGTGCCATCCGGATGTGCACCTGGCTGACATGGGTGCTCCTTGCCGTGGGGGCCAAGACCTGGGTGAAGCCGCTGGGGGACCAGGCGGGGTGGGGGGCTGGGGCCACGAGCCGGGGCCCCGGGGCCTGGAAGTGCGAAGCCAGGCTCCTGCGCTGGGTGAGGCTGAAGGAGAACGTGGACCTCTGTAGGGCAGACGCCACATGGTGCATGACGCGGGTGTGGGGGGAGCGGGGCAGGAGGGCCACCGCCGGCGGGGCCTCCAGGGGGTGCGGGGCCGGCGTCTCCTGGTCGTGGCTGGCCTCGCTCACGGGGGACAGGGAGGTGCGGAAAGTGCCGGGCGGGCCAGGGGGCGCGCCCCTGCTCATACTCTTCCGGGCTGCCTTCCTCAGGAGCTTCTGCAGACGCAGGTTGTCTTTCCCAGGCTTGGGCAGCAGGGGCGGTGGGGGTCCGGGGGGCGCTGGGGGGCGTGGGCCAGCCATCTCAGGGGCCATGGGGGCGGCCGAGAGGAGCATCGCCGCACCCTAGGGTGGGAAGGAGGGTCGGCCATGAGCCTGGCCCTCCTCCCTGCAGGCCCCCTCCCAGTGTAGGAGGACCCAGGCGCAGAGGGGCGGCAGCTGGCCCATCAGAAGCTCTGCTCCCTGCGCACGTGGCCCTGGCCAAGCGCTCCGGGCACGAACGTTTGCATCCGGAGCATCTGTGGGGCGGCCCCACCATTGCCCCGGTTTAGAAACAAACCCACGAGGCCTGGGTGCTTGGCAGGGGATGAGGGCTGGGACCCGGCTCCGCGAGACCCACAGGCGGGCGCCTCGCAGGAGGCACGTGCTGGGCTGGCCGCCCGCGAGGGCAGGAAGAGCTCCCGCCCACAAACGTGAGGGCCGCCTTGCCGTCGCCGGCCTGACCACAGGCGCGTCTGCTGTGAGCCAGCGGCGAGGTGGCGGCCAGGGTCTCAGCAGATCTGTGGCTGCATCATCAGAGGTAGACGGGAGGTGGGAGCTGCGTTCGCTGGGCTGCGCTTCATGGGATGTTCCCGCAGACGTCCCGGCGGGGTGGTTCCTGCCAAGCCGCCCACCCTGCTTTCTGGGCACCACGTGCTCGCAAGGACGTTGACAAATGGTGCCTGGGCTGAGCGGGGCCGCCGTCCTGGGAGAGGAGGGAGGCCTGGGGGCTGCTGTGGGACCGGCTCTGTGGGCCCAGGGAGGGGCCCGAGGGCTCTGCCAGGGCTCGCTTTCTGCTGCTGCCCACCTCAGGGGAGCCGGGACCCCAGGTATCGCCTGGGGGGCTGTCAGGCCAGCAGGCAAACAGGCGGCCAGCCGCGTCCCTCCACCCTGAGTCCCAAGCAGGGCCCAGGGCACTGGAGCGCAGTGTCAGGAAGCAAGCTTCCAGGCCGGAGCTGGACTCCGGGCTCACGGCTGCCATGGGGAGGCTGCTCCTGGGGGGCGGCGGGGGTGTGGGCAGGCCAGGCACCACCAGCGAGAGGCTACGGGCCTGGACAAGCAGCCTGACGCTCCCCCGCCCGTGTTGCAGCTTTCCTGACCGGCTCGGCTGCCCGCCGGCACCTCCTGGCTCCAAATGCATGCACCAGGGAGGGGCCGGCAGCCCCCCACCCCACCCCTGCCCTGCCGAAGACGCTGCTTCTCAAGGTCCGCCTGGCCACCCGCACCCCCCAACGTCCTCCACCTCTCGCTCCTGGACCCTCCAGCCTCTCCCCCTGACCCCCGGCTCTGCCCTCACCGTCCGGAGGGAAGAAACTCTGGCTGTTGATTGGCAAAGGGACCACCTCCTGAGAAGCCACCAGCTCCCAGGGAAGGCGCAGCCGGTGCAGAGGGAGGCCATGTGCAGGGACCTCCGTGACAAGAGCCACCAACACCTGCACCGCACTGCCCCCCTCCCCTGCTTGGAACCCCTCCACTTTGTGCAGTAAACCTCCCATGTGTCTCCACGTGCTGGCTCTCTGGGGCTCACTGACGGGGGCGGGGCAGGAAGCAGGGCCCTTTGGAAAGGCCATCCACCCTGCACACTGTGGGGCCAAGGCCTCTGACCTTCAGATTTGGACACTCTGTCCTGTCCACTGGTCTTCTGTGTGTTAGGCTCTGGGGTGTGAGGGGTATGGTGGCCAAAGTCAGGGTGCATGTGACGGGTGGGGGCTCAGTCATCCTCCTCCAGAGTACCTGTGGTGCTTGCCCCTTGACTGGCCCCTTATAAACTCTATAGCCCCTGAAACAGGATGCACTTCTGCTCTGGACCCCTAGACTGTGCACCCTTTGAGGACAAGACCCACCTTGGGGTCATCCCCATCCCAGCAACCAGGAGGTGCTCAGTGAAGATTTGGTGGGTGGATGGATGAGTGGAGAATGGATGACGGAAGGATGGAGGGATGGATGGAGGGATGGGTGGGTGGATGGAGGGAGGGATGGATGGATGGATGGATGGATGGATGGATGAAGGAATGGGTAGGTGGTTGGATGGATGGGTGGGTGGATGGATGGGTGGATAGAGGGATGGATGGAGGGAGGGATGGATGGATGGATGGATGGATGGATGGATGGATGGAGGAAGGAATGGGTAGGTGTTTGGATGGATGGGTGGGTGGATGGATGGATGGATGGATGGATGAAGGAATGGGTAGGTGGTTGGATGGATGGGTGGGTGGATGGAGGGATGAATGGATGGATGGATGGATGGATGGATGGATGGATGGAGGAAGGAATGGGTAGGTGTTTGGATGGATGGGTGGGTGGATGGATGGATGGATGGGTGGATGGAGGGATGGGTGGATGGATGGATGGATGGATGGATGGATGGATGGATGGATGGATGAAGGAATGGGTAGGTGGTTGGATGGATGGGTGGGTGGATGGAGGGATGAATGGATGGATGGATGGATGGATGGATGGATGGATGGATGGATGAATGGATGGATGGATGGAGGGATAGAGTGATGGATGGGTAGGTGGATGGAGGGATGAGTAGGTGGAATGAATGGTGTATAAATAGAAAGAGGGGTGGTGAATCCTTGGGTGATGGGTGGATAGATAAAGAACAGGTGGATGGGTGGGTCTGCAGAAGGGATGAGAGGTCAATGGGCTCAAAAGCAGTTGTGCAGAGAGTAGACCAGGGAAGAGATGGAGAGGCAGTCAGGTCAATGCCTGCTTCACAGGACGGTGGGTGGAGGGCTGGTGGGGGGTGGGCATGTGGGTGGGTGGGTGGGTGGGTGATGGAAGGGAGAAGGCAGGAGGGAAGGAGTGAGGGAGGGAGACAGACAGTGACTGAGGATGTAGGTGTGAAAATGAATGTGCCGTTGGTGTATGGACCAGCGTGTGGTGGGGGCACAGGGTGGGGCTGTCCTCCCAAGCGCACACCCCCTCCCCGGCCTGCTCACAGGTCTAACAGGGGGCCCTGCTGCCCTTGGGGTCAGGGCAGCCCCTTTAAAGAGCAGGCCTCCTAGACCTTTGGGGTTCTGGCCTGGGTCTGCTGAGAACTTGTTTTCTGAAGTTTTCATGGTCAAAATCTGCCTGCCTCCAGAGGGGCTGTGAACACGGGCAGCTCCACCATACCTTTGTTGCCTGTGGCCCCCTCTGCGGGGGCATCAGGGCCGTGCTCTGCCAGCTGGGAGTGTCTGCGAGGGGACGTGGTGCTCCCGTCCACCCACCTGGATGGGATATTAGGCAGGGCAGCAGGCAGAGGCAGCCACGCGGCCCAGGGGATGGCCAGCAGGGACCAGAGTGGGAGGCACTGAGGGGCGAGTGTGGGGGGAGGGGGGCTGGGCAGTGCCAGGAAAGCAGCGCCACTCAGCCCTGATCCAGCCCAGCCCCTCTCGGGGTCCTTGGCACCCGGCCCGACCTTGGGGACAAGGACCCAGGGTCTGTCTCCTCTAGGACAGTGACAATCAGCCCCTGCCTTGCAGAAGCTGGGGGTCAGGGCCTGCCCACCACAGAGGTCAGGAGGCTCAGAGGGGCCACCGCCCGAGCGCTGGCCCTCTGCCGTCCGTCCTGAAAGGCTCCACCAGACACCCTCCTGCTCCCCTGCTCCGGTGCCCTACGGCAGACCCTGCAGAAGCTCCCAGGGTGTGCGGGCGGCAGCTGCACGGCTGGGAGAGGCTCACCCCCGAAGTGCTGTGTCAGCAGCTTCTATCTGGGGCCTGGCAGAGACCGAGCCTGCGGGCCGGGCCGACCAGGAGCTCAGCCTGGCACTGGCGTGGGCACCTAGGTCAGCTGAGGGCTCCCAGGAGAGGCTCAAGGTCCCTGGGCCCCGCCACTCCTAAGCGTGTACACTGGGGGCCAGGACCCAGATCGAGGGGCCCCTGCCCTCCCCCACCACCCTGAGGGTCACCTGCAGACACCTAGAGACAATTATTTGGGGGGACTGGCCCCCCACGGCCTCCTTCCTGCTCCCTGGCTCAGCTCAGCTTTGCAGACCTGAGAAGCCCACCCTCTACTCCCGCTGTCCCCGGGCAGAGGCCCTGCCCCGTCAGCCCTCAAATTCTTCCTGGGGTTGAGATGAGTCCCCCACCCAGCCTGGTCTGGGCCACCCCATCGCGTGCCTCCTCCCCAGGTCTCCAGCCCCCTGTCCAGCCCCTGGGGGCCCCTGTCCTGCCGCCCTCCCCCACCGCAGCCCGGCCAGGCCAGGTGGACCAGGGCGTGGGCTACCTGTCGCAGGCCCTCGGCAGCCTGTGGCCTGTCCAGCAGAGCCCGCTCGATGCCGTCCTGCTGCACCACGGGCCTGGCGCCCCGAGGGGGAGGTTGCCGATACCCAAAATAAAATCTGCCCCGTCCCTCTGACCTCAGCGCCCGCTCCCAGGAGAGCACCTGCCAGAGGCCAAGGCCACTGAGCGGGCAGCCACCCTCCTCTGCTGGCCAAGTGGGGCCACTGCAGGGCCGTGGAGTGCCCGCCTGTGGGTGCAGCCCCCAAGAACACCCCGGGCCCGGGGCGAGGTGTGTCCGGCAGCTCCCAGGAGCAAGGCACCCACAGGTGGTGGGGCTGGGCACACACGGGGCTTCCTAGGCCCAGGGCTTGCTCCTGTGCTTCCTCCACGGGGGCACCTGCCTCCGGGGATTGTGGGGCAGGGGGAGGCGGACAGTGTCAGCAGAGAGAGGAACCGGCCTGAGAAGGGACGTCAGCTCCCACCGTGGGGAGGAGACGGGGCAGGGCGGCCCCAGGAGCCGCTCAGGGGCCTTTTTCGGAAGTGTCTCGACAGCTGACCCCACTGGACAGGACGTTGGTCAGAGTTATCCAGGGGTCAGGGCTGCGTGTGGCCCGTTGAGCCCTCGCCCACTCGAGGAGCTGGACAGGAGGAGGGATTCGAGTTCCCACAAGGGAGGCAGGAAGGACCCCGGCGGCTCTGGCCTCGATGGGCTTCCTGCCCCCAGGAGCTCTGGGGGGGCGGGCAGGAGATAGGGGTCTGTGCTGCCTTCTCTGGCTGTGGACGGGTGCGCCCACCTGCCTCTCTCGGGTCCCCACGGCCTTATCTCCAACTCATAGAAATCGGATGAGGAGCCCAGGGAAACCTCCCAGGAGGCTCTGGAGGGGCAGGATGAGGGGAAGCAGGGCTGGGGCTTGGAGGGGTGGTCCCGACGCCCCCGGCCCTAAGCCTCCAGAGGGCGGGGGCCTCATCAGAGTCTCCTCAGGACCGGCCCCTGTCCGGGGCCCGGCCCACCAGCCACGGCGTCGAATCAGGCCAGCGTCCACGGAGTGTCCTCACCCACCAGCTGTGACCACCACCCCTCACCCGGAGCCTTCTGCGTCCGGCTGGCAGGGCCGTAGGCGCGCGCGGCCTCGCTGGCCCGCGTGGGGACCGTGGAAGGCCTCGGGCGAGGCGTGTGCCCGTTGGACGGTGCCACCTGGAGTCCTGAGAAGAGGAAGACGGGGCTCTGCGTGCGTGAGGTGGAGCCCGCTGTGAGCGGCACGTGGAGCCTGGCCGGTGGCGAGAGACAGGCCTGCAGGGTCTGGACCCCCAAGCGGAGAGCTCCCAGCCGACTGTGGAGGCGCGGCCCCTGGCTTTGGGAGGCACCCGCTCCTGGGGAGATGCCAGACCCCCCCGTCGGACTTAGGTTGGCACCTCTTCCGCCCACGCACGCTGTGCGTCCCAACAGCAGCACCCAGGGAACCAGGTCCGGCCACTCGGTGGGGCTCGGACCTGCTGAGGGCCTGGCCGAGGACTGTTCTGTGGGGGTCGCAGGGACCTCAGGCCGCTGCCTCGGATGGGGGGGTAGGGTGGGCCTGGGGCCTGCGTGGTGCAGCCTGGCCGGGCAGACCCCTTTCCTGGGCAGATCTGGGGGGCAGGGGCAGCTCTCCCGGGGAAGTGGGGGGCCCAGATCTGGGGGCCCCACACCAGCCTGAACAAAGGAGGGTCCTTGTCTCCCTCCCCAGGGCCACCCAATACCCTCCTTCACCCTCCTCAGCCCATGAAGAATGTGCCCGCTGTTGGGGGAGTAAAAATAGAAGCTGACACTTCCTGGGGGAGGGGGGCGGCCCTCCCCTCCTTCTCCCCCCAGCCTCACCTCCTTGGGCCTCCTCCTCTGCTATTCCTATACTTGGTAAGGGGCCTCAAGGCACGGCCCCTTCCCGCCCGCCACACGCGCCCGGCCACCCAGCCCCTGGCCAATGGGCTGCTGGGAAAGATCGAATGTCACTATAACACGAGGGCGTGCGGCCGAGCAGGCAGTGCCTGAGCCGGTCCTGTCCACAGGGAGCTCCTGCCCGTCTCTGCAGACCCAGCCGCAGGTCAGTAGAGCTGAGAGCAGCCCCGGGGCCGGGCCAGCCAGCTGTGTGCCGGTGGCCTGGGCGTGCCCTGGGGTCCCGGGATGCAGACGGTACAGCACACCGGGCCTCCCAGCCTCTCCACTCTACGCATGGCATCTTGGAGACCCAGGAAGCCACCCCAGGGCCCCAAGGATCTGGGGTGCTGGCATTGCGGGGTGACGTTCTCTGAACATCAGATGGAGAAGAACCCATTTCAGATCAGAGTCCAGGGGCAGGGGAGGCCCAAGAAGGAGGAAGGAGGGGGTGGCCTGCAAGGCCCAGGGCTGAGGGGGTTGGTCCCAAGGCAGAGAGCTAGAGGGACATGAGGATTTGAGGTGAAGAGGCCAGGAAGGGGTGCTGCCCAGGGCTTCTTGGCCCCCAGCATGGCCTTGCCACAGGGCTCTGCTAAGCTGAGGGGCTCCTTGGCCAGCTTCTCCCTGGAGGCTGGGACGCTCAGCCCAGTGGCCACAGCCTCCAAGGCCGCCATTTGTAAAGACAACAACTCAGGCCAGGTGGGCCTGATTCACAGGCGTAGGTCTGGGGGGAGGGGTGGCTGGGACCCCGGCAGCCTGGGAGCCAATGTCCAGAGGTCAAGGCCAGGAGAGGACAGGGCCTGAGCTGGGGCAGGACAGAGCAGGGAGTGGGGCTCTGGGCGTCTGTTCTGCCTGCCCAAGAGAGACGTGTCCCCCCTCAGAGCGAGCGGGAGGAGCACGTGCTCCCAGGACACCCCACCCGAGCTCCTGGCCCCCACACCCCTCCTGCCCTTCCTGTGCCCCCTCAGACCAGGGCTCGGCGGCCCCTCCTGACGTCAGGGGACGGGGCACTCCCGCCGGGCAGCAGCCCCTCTGGTGCTTTCAATCATTCTGGGAGGAGACGGGTGAGGAGCCACTGCTAGATGGGATCACGGAACAGGGTCAGGGCCCCTCAGCAAGCGCGCGGCAGGGCCTCCTGCCTCCCCGCCCCCACCTTGTCACTTGGGAAGGAAGGAAGGAGGGGGTGTCCCCAAGGAGCGGTGACCTCAGAGGCTGTTTTCACAATGGCCCCTCTGAGGGCAGGACATTAAGTGGACAACTGGTTTCCTTCTCAGCTGTCAAAATGCCACCCTGCCCCCAAGCACACCCCACCCTGGGCCCCTAGCAGGGGAAGGGCGGGCGGGGGGACAGAGCAGCCCGTGGTGTCACCCCCAGGGCTTTGCTGGGCAGAGGAGCAGGAGCCCTCAGCAGCCTCAGTTTCCCTTTTGAGAGGGTTCCGCACCCTGTCTGGGGATGCGGCAGCCCACCTGCGTGCCCCCTGGGACTCTGGCCCAGAAGACAAGAGGGCAAGATGGGGAGGTTTCAGGCCAGCCTGGGAGACCTGCGGTGGGGCCGGCAGGGGCGGGAGGCAGGCCAAGGCCTGAGCGGCGGCTGCCCTCACAGCCGCCCGCCCACCGTCTTGGGTTTCTGGGCCGAGGTGTCTTGGCTAATTTGGGTGCCTATTTCTGGATGTCTCAGCTGCCACTGGCTCCTTAAAAATAACCCACCCCTGGACCCAGGCCATGACCACCCCCTCTCCAGGCAGCTGACAGGTGTCGGGCGTGCCAGGGGGAGAGGTGGGCACAGCGGGGCGAGGACAGGGGCCTGGGTGGGGCAGGGGCCTTGCACCCAGGGACGGGGCCCAGCAGGAGGGTTGGGGCTGAGGGACGGTGAGGTCCCAGCTACAGAGCCAGCAGGAGACTGTGACTTGAGGGGGCAGCCGAGCCCCAGGAACAGACTCGAGGATGGGAAAGAGCTGCTTGTCTTCCTGGAGGGCTAGCCGAGATCCACCCGTTGGTTAATTTTGCATGGAGCTTAAATTGCTCTGGGAAAATTAACATTCTTGACAGAGGCTTTGGAAAACTGTTCCCACCTTAGCAATGCGATGTAAATGCATTTTTCGATGATGAACTTGTGTTTTTCTTATACAAAGCTCCCATGGGGCGGCCATAACTATTGTCTTCAAGTACGCTGTAGCATGTTGTCATGAACTCTGTTTTTCGAAACCCCGGGCCAACATTCTGGTGCAGCTGCTCCGAGCGTTCCCAGGCCCCGGGGCCGCCTCAGGCCTGTGCGGTGGCCAGCTCACGGATCGCTGGTCCCCGAGCCTGCTGGCCCGGCGCCGGCCGCACCTGGATGCACGCGGCCAGGCCCGGGCACAGGCTGCAGACATTGACAATTTCCAGAGCATCCGCGGGGCTTGGGAAAGCAGGCTGAGGGAGGAACGGGCCGTCCCCTCCGTTCTCGGAGGGCATGTGCGCCTGGTATGGGCACCAGGCTTGGGGGACACACAGAGAAACGGCCCAGACGCAGCCCCCACAAGCCAGGGCTCAGGCTGCTGTCTGCTGGGGCGACGTGGAGACGGGGAGAGGGGACAGAATGGCTCCTGCGTGCTTGTGATTTTGGGAGAGGGCTCCGCAGAGGAACAGGAGGCACCCCAGGGGATCCCTGGGCACCCCCATAAGAGGACACAGGGTCCTCGCAGGAAACCTCGGTCAGAGAGGGGAGGCTGGGCTCACACCTGAGGAGCCGGCCTGGTGGGGATGGTGGGCGGGAAGGCCCAGGAAGGTGCAACGTGGCCATTTGGGGGAGCCCAGCTCTACAATTTGGGGGCTCCCTGGGACTACCCCAATCTAGGCCCCAAAGCAGAGACCACCAAGAGGGAGGTTTTGAGGCAACATCAGCAGGGCCTCTCCACGTCCAGAGCAGGCTGGACGTGGAGGGCCCCCCGCCCCCAGCCCCCGCCCTGGCCTGGACGGGCTGTGTGCATTCTGGATGACCCTCCTCGGGGGCCGCTGCAGAGAGGATGTCTGCCCCGCCACGACCTCCCAGCATCCCGTCCAGCTCCGGGAGTCCAAGCTCCAGGCTGGAGCCAGGGAAGGAAGGGGGGCGGAATGGGATCAGATCTGGGGCGTAGAGGGCTGGGGGGCCTGGAGCCTCGGAGGAAGCAAGGCTGCCTGCTGAGGAGGCCGCGCGTGCGGGAGCCGGCCCGCCCAAGGCCAGAGAGCTGGCCCTTGACCCCCCCAGCCCCCCGCCCCCGTTCACAGACATCCCCTCGCAGCCCCCCTCCAAGATCCCACCCCCCGCTGTCCCAGGCCCTCTAGACCGAGGCGACTCCTAACTCTCGCGCTGGTCTCCCCCAACCCCTCGCAGACAGCACCCGCCCACCATGTCGGACGAGGAAGTGTGAGTACCCGCCCGGCCTCGGGACCCCTGGATCTTGGCTGTGCTCAGAGGCCAGAGGACCCCCTGCCGAGAGCTCGTTTCTTCCCCCCCCCTCACCCCCTCCCCTCTCTCCCCCACAGTGAACACGTCGAGGGTAAGTGTGGAAGCCAGACTGTCTCTGCATCCGCCTCGAGACAGAAAGCCCAGGTGGGGAGGGGCTCTCCAGCTGCTGCCAGCACCTCTCCCAAGGAGCCCCCGCTGGAAGCGGCGTCCAGATCGACCCCCCACCCCCACCCCTCGTAAACGGGCTCCCACGGCTGCCCGCACCTCTTCTCACAGGACAGGCCCCCGAGCTCAGCCCCCCGCACACCCGGCCTGCCCTGCGGGGCCCTGCGGGCCGCGGGGCCACGTTCCCCAGAAGAGGACCCCGTCCTCCGGTCCTCCACACAGACCCCTTCGCGTGAGCCGCCAGAGCCTCTTGTTCCTCCCGCCCCCCCTCTGGCAGGCGGGAGAGGCCTGACAGTGGGCGATGGGGCACACTGGCCCCTGCTTCCTCCCTCCCAGGCCCGCCCCCGGGGTGCCCCTCTAACCGGCTCCTCTCCTTTGTTTACCCCTTTGCAGAAGAGTACGAGGAGGAAGGTAACTGAGGCAGCCCCGGAAGTGCCCTGCCCCAGCCCCAGGCCTCTCCCCCTCCCCCCCACACACACCCAGCCTTGTCCCCACAAGCCCTCCACCCCCCGAGCTCACCAAGTAACCGTCCCCCTTCCTCATCCCTAATCCCCACTTGCCGTCACCCCTAACAGCCCACCTCTTTCCTCGATTAATAGAAAGCGTTCATTAATCGTTCATTAATCCTTCCCTATTATTATGTATTACTTATACATAATAATCTCGTCCATGGTGTCCATGGTGTGTGCCCTTAGCTGGGATTCGGTCGCAAAGACACTCACCTCATTAATAGCAAGTCTGGGTGTGCGGGCGCCACCTGTCTCTCAACAGCTCTGTCTGTCTGTCTCTCTCTGTCTCTGTCTTTCTTTGTCTCTCTCCATTTCTGTCTCTCTGTCTCTGTCTCTGTGTCTCTCCATCTCCATCTCCGTCTCTATGTCTCTGTCTCTGTCTCTCTCTCTCTCTCCCAGCATCCTCCCCGCCCCCCACCTCTGGGAGCAGGAACCCCCAGGCGGATCTGGAGACCCCTCCCTAGCCCGCGTCTGTGGGGGCCTCCGGGTGGGGTGGGTCGTGCCCGGGCAGGCGTGGGAGTGGAGCCGCGGCCCCTGGGAAGGGTGCGCACGGGCAGTTCTCAGGCCCGACTGGCGCTCCTGCGCAGCCCCTGGCTCCACATCTACCAGGCAGGCCTCTCTTGTGGGACGTTCTGGGCACTAGGGTTTGAAAATATTTTGAAAACACTTGGCTACCTTAACAACGTGAGCAAAACCTTTCTTTTTCTGCTGAAAAGGTAGAAAGACTCCTTTCTGAGAGGGAACCGTGGTCCTGGGAGCCACCCTTCCTCAGGGAAGGCTATGGGGCCGGTAGGCATGTCCCCCGAGCTGGGACCTCCAGTACCTGCCTTGGCCGCCCACCTGCAGACCCCCTTGGCCGCCAGTCAGCATCTCCTGGGGTTTCTCATGACACCCGCCCTCACTGCCAGCACCTTCAGAGTCAGACCTAGCGAGCCCCTCCGGTGCACAGACACCGCAGTCCAGGGCAGGCTCCCCAGGGAGGGGAAAGGAGCGCGGAGCCCCCCAGGGCCTGGAGGAGGTCACACTGCACAGGCGGGCCAAGGCCCGAGCTCTCTGAGGTCCTGTGGGCCCGCGACGCAGGACCACCTTTCCCTGGTCCCTGGAGGGCCCACTGCCTGCCACCCCCACCCCGGGGCCGTCTCCCTTCCCTGCCACCCCGTGTGTGGCCCCCTAATGACTGTCCTATTCCCTCTCTCCCTCCTGTGCCCTCCGGCTCCCACCTCAGAAGAGGCCCAGGAGGAAGGTAAGTGGGGTCCAGGACCCCGGCCCCCACAACCACTCTCCAGCCCTCTGCCCCCCGAATCCCCCTCAGTGACCCCGAGTGCCCCCAACCCCTCTAAGGACGTGCTGTGTGCTCCTGGCCTAACCTCTCCTCTCTCCTCCCGCCACCCGCACACCCAGTGCACCCCCCGCCTGCAGAAGTCCATGAGGTCCACGAAGAAGGTATGAGGACACAGGACTTCTGGTCCCCATGTGGGGCCCAGCGCTGGCTGGGCACACAGGGCGGGGGAGGGGGCAGCAAGGCACCAGCCAGCCAAGGGGCCCCCACATGTGGCCCCAATGTAACCCACTAACCATGGCCAATGCTTGACCAGAGAGGGGGCCCCCCGAGGGCCAGCATCCCCCAACATGGGCAGGGTGGCGGGGGTGGGGGGCATCCATGGGTGGCCAGTCAGGGGGGCACTTCGGGGGGCACTTCGGGACCAGACATAGACCTAGATGCCCTGGGACATCCCTGAAGCCAGCCTTCCATCCCAGGGTGGGTACCTCAGGGTCCCGTGGCGCCTGACACCTCGACAGGGTCAGGGCCCCAGGCTGGATCTTGGAGAGCACAGGGTGATGGCAGAACGGCCCCTGCGGCCTGTGCCCTGAGCCAGGCCTGTCAGCCCCCGCAGGGGCCCTTGTCACTCCCCAGCCCCCCTCGAGCCTTCCCCAGTGGGCTCTCTCTTCGGGGTCGGGAATCCCGTGCTCGGACCAGTGGTCAGAGCAGCTGAGGGCCAGTGCCCGTTGTCCGAGCACCCTGGCGGGCTTGGAAAGAAAAGGGAGCGCGTCCCCACTCTCAGGCTGGTAGGAAGCTTCCTGGGCTACAGGCCCTGCCCTTCCAGGCCCCTGGTGCTACCCCACCAGGCCACAGCCCCGTCCCCGCATGGAAGTCCTTCTGGGGGGCCTGAAAAAGGCGGGAAGAGGGGAGGTGGCAGAGGGAGGCAGGCCCCCCGCAGCCCCGTGACCAGCAGAGATGTCACGACAGAAGCAAGAGCCAGGCTGGAATCTCCGCACAGACAGGGACAGGACGGGGGACGCTGCCCCGGGCCAACATTGACCTTGTCTCGCTCACTCCCCGCACGCTCCCCACCCCTCGGCCTCGGCCACTGACCCTCCCATGGCGACCGGCCGTTTCCATTAACCTCGGATGCTTTCTCCTTTGACCTCTGACCCACGCGTTGCCTCTTGGTCCATGGCCCTCCTTAGTCCATGAAGTTCATGAACCAGGTACGTGCCATGACGGCAGCCCCGTGTGGGCGCATGTGCACACGGGGTGTGTGTGAGTGTGAGCCGCAGTCTGGCCGCGCAGGAACAAGAGGGGCCGCGTAACCCACTCACAGTGTCGTTCTGCTCGCCCACTGCCCCCTCCCCTCAGCCTCTGCCCCGAGGTTCACAGCTGGTTCTCTCTCCCCCCCCCCCCCCGCCCCCACGGTGCCGCTTCTGCAGAGGAAGCCCAGGAAGGTATGCTCGACCCCAGCCCCCCAGAGGCCAGAGCCCTGCCGCTTTCTCCTCCCTCCCTGCATGCGTCTCGCACTTTCCTACCGGCTGCAGACAGGGCGGGGACAGGGAGGCCCGGGGTGCTGGCTCAGGTGGGACCAGGTGACGGGGAGCAGGCCGAGGGCATTCGGGGCCGGGGGATGAGGACCTTCCTGGGCCGCCAGCAGGCAGATGGGGACGACCAGCCTCGAGGCCAAGGGCAGAGCTGAGCATAGGGCCTGAGAGGGGTGCGGGCCCTGGGAGGACTGGGCTGGGGTCCACTGGGACCCTCGGGATCCACCAGGGTGGGATGAGGAAGAGCAGAGGAGAAGAGGCAGGACAGATGGCCTCCTCCATACCCCAGATAGCAGGGCAGAGAGGGGAGGTTTGGTGGGGGTGGGGGGATGCTGAAGGAAGGGTGGGGAGGCAAGTGGGTGAATCAGAAAGTCAGGCTGCGGCTGAGGTGGGGACATCGGGGACCCGGAACAGCCAGGGGCCTTGCATGCAAACGAGCAATCAGTCAGGTCCCGGCATCCCACCCAACAGCTGGGCCAGAGCCAGACACACCCGGGCGCGAGGAGGCCCCTTGGGTGGGCCTGCCCTCCCCGCAGCGGGGCTGGCCGTACCCCGGAGTGGAGGTGATGGAGCTGCAGGCTCAAGTCGGGGCCCAAGTCAGGGAGCCCCCGCCTTCACACGAAGCCTTGAGGGGCCGCAAGGGCCTCCCAGCTGGGCCCGAACCCAGAGCACAGTCCCCACAGTGAGGCCACCTATACAAGAAGGGACATGCCGGGCCTGAGGGTCGGGCGGTGGACGCTGGGCCTCGCAGTCACCAGGTCACCCTGGAACTAGCCCTGAGGCCAACAGACAGACAGATGGGGGAGGGGATGCCAGGCCGCTGCCCGCTTGCCGCTGCCTGGGGAGCTTTGCCGCATGGCGCTCGGCCACCCCCCACGCCCGCCCCGGCATCTGCTCCCAAAGCACCATCTCCCCCAGCCTCCCCTTGCTCACAGCCCCCCACCAGGTGCCGGGGGTGGGGGACAGGGACATCAGGCCCACCTGAAAACAGACGTCCCAGCAGGGGCGCGGGGGTGGGGCAGTGGCAGCAGCTAAGCAGCCGAGTGATGTGCGAGCTGAGGGGGTGCAGGGGGTGACCCTGCCAAGAGCCCTCCCACCCCGACAGGCCTGGGGCCCGGCCACGTGCAGGGGCCACTGGGGGTTCACACAGGCTGAGCACCAGGCGTGGGGACAGCCCTGTCACTGCCACCGAAGGGCCCAGAGCAGGGACTGAGGGACGGGGGTAGAGTGCTGCCGAGCCCCCTGCAGACCCCGGGCTACATCCAGGCCGCCCAGGACCTCCCCAGGGCCCGGGGAGGCTGGAGGCTCAGAGGAAGCTGCCCCCATGGGAGGGCAGCCAGGTTCGCCCAGGCAGGTGGGGTCTCAGGTCTGAAGGCTGCAGCCTGGACAGGCCACCTGTCATAAGGCCAACCCCTGAGGTGGCCACCCAGCCTCCGGAAGAGAAACCTCCAAGGGGCTGAGACAGACTCCCTCGGGAGGTCAGGAGCCCGGCCCCCAGGGCTGAGCTGACCCGACCCAGGGCCCCTTGGGCTGGGGCTGCAACTAGCCAGGCTTCTGCAGGTCTGAGGCCCCAGGAGGCTTTACTAACCAAATTGTTCCAGATTCACCGGGTTTCAACCCAACACAACCCAGGAGTCAGGTCCTCAGAACCGCCCACCCCCAGCGGAAAGACTCAAAGAGGCCAGTGGCCTGTACCGCCACCTCCTGGGTCGCGGGGGTCTCTCCCAGGGCATCGTGGCCGCACAGCTCCTCCAGACCTTCCCCAGACGGAAATTCTCTGGCCTTCCGTCGGGGTCACAAATGGGGTCCAGGCCAATGCACGCCCAGGGGAAGGGGGGTCCGGGCGCGTCCCCCGGCTGGCTCTGGCCCAGCCCTACGCCCGCTCCCCGGCTCGCGCCCCTGACGCGCCTGCCTGCAGCCCCGCCGCTTTCTCTTGCATGTGCGCTTCTGCCCGAAGACGCCGAGGAGGAGGAGGAGCAGTGGGAGGACGAGGCAGGTAAGCGCCGGGCCCGGCCGGTGCACACAGCGCTCGGGCTGGGTCTGCAAAGACCCTGGGAGAGAAGGCCCGCCTGCCCAGGGTCTGTCTCGAGGGCTCTCCGTCCCTCTCCCTCAGCCCGCCTGTCCATCTGTCTGTCCTCCTCTTCTCCTGGCACCGGGGCCTCTGAGGGCCAGGCCTAGTTGCTTTGCGCTGCATCTGCCGCGGGCTTAGCGCTACCTGCTCCTGAGCTTCTGCCCGACACTGCAGCGGGGCGGTCAGTGGGGACCAGCCAGCACACCAGGAGCCTGGGCAGGGGGTGCTGCCCCTATCCCCAGTCTTCGCCCCGCTCCCTCCTCCATCTCTGGCCCTTCTCTCCTGCCTCTGCCCCACAAGGATGGGCCCTGCACCTGAGCTCTCTTCCTCAGACTCCACAGGGACTTCCATGGGCCCAGAGTGGGGGCAAGACCCCCTCGCCCCTGGTGGGTGGGGAGGGTGGGGGGTGGGCTCAGCTGGAAGGGCAGGTGGCCCTACTGGCCGGAGCCCAGGACGCCCCCAGCCAGGTGCCCCCAGGGACGTACTGGCGGGCGCAGGCTGCCCATCTCACCTGGTTTCTCTCTCCTCTCCCCTCTTCCCACGCCGGCGCCCTGCTGACCAGAAGAGAAGCCTAGACCCAAGTGAGTGCGGGCCCCGGGCAGTGCTGGATGCCGGGCGAGCGGGGTGGGCTGGGTGAGGCCTTGGAGCCCATGTTTGGAGGAGAAGCCCGGGTTGGCAGGCTGGATGGGCCCGAGGCCACCTGAGGCCCCGGGCCCCCCGAGGAAGGCAGTGAAGCACATTAGGCTCTGGGGACCCAAACACCTGAGAGACAGCAGCCGCTTCTTTGCGTCTCGATTTGGTGTTGAAGGTTCCAGATTTCTGATGAGCTGCCTCACAGGAATGGGGTCACTGGGGGCAGCCCCACAGGCGGGGGTCAGACCTTGCCTGGTGCTTCACCCCCGGGGATGGGCAGAGACCGACTCTGGAGGTCCAGTCGGGCGTGGCTCCGCCCCAGGTCATCCAGTGTAGGCAAGGAGGGCTTCCTGCAGGAGGAGGCGATAGGCGGAGGAAGCAAGTGGGGCAGGAAGTTGGGGGAAATGGGGCAGAGAGAGGGAGGCACCACGGAGCTCCCGCTTGCCCTCTCCAGCACCCCACTGCCCACACTGGCTGTGCTTCCCTGCCCCCAATCTCCCAGGGTCCTAGATGTGAAATAGGCTTGAAAGTGGGGTGGTGAGAGGGAGGGTCTCGCCCCTGAAAGCCGCTTGGAAACAAAACCCTGATGGGAGCCACGATCTTTCCCTTCGAAAGGGCCTCGAGCCCCTCTGGGGAACCATCTTCCTGATCGGAAGGGACGTTCTTTCCTTCGTTTTGCCCACGTGTGAGTGGTTCAGAGATTTTTTGTTTTAATCTGACTTCCCTGACTTTTCTGTTTCTGGTAAGTACACACAAGCCCACGGCACTGTGCACGTGATTCATCCCGATATCCTTCAGAGGGTTCGTGCCGGCCTTTGCTCTGCACGGGACGGGATGTCAGCGCCTGTGAACGCACGCCAAGCATTCGCTCCCACTTAGGGGAGCCTTACGGACTCTCCAAAGCAGACTGGAAATATGCAAACGTATAGCCAGCACATTTCCATCCGTTGCACTTTATTTTTCAGCAATTTTAAAGAAAGCTGCCGGGTCACAAGATATTTTCTAGTTAAAAAAAAAAATGTTTGTGTTTTCATTATGAAAATAAAACACCTCATTAAAGAAAATTTGGAAAATACGTAAAAGTCCAATGAAAAAAAAAATCATCTATAACTCTCCCACCCCGCCGGCCAGACTGCGGAAAAGTGTAGAAAGAAATAAAAGGGCTTATTTCTTCCTACTCTTTTTCCATGCATAGGGCTTGGAAAAAAAAAAAAAAGATTGAAACTCTGGGCTGTTTTTCAAACATCATCCTGTCTATACAGCCTTGAATTCTGCTTTTTAAAAAATGCAGTGCTGTTCCTAAGTATTTTTCCATGTTTTTACATAGTCTTCTTAAATATTTTGAATGGCCACATAATATTCCATCAATTGGAGAAACCATAATTTTGCTACCCGTTCCTCCATTGCAGGATATTAAGGCTTTCCCCAATATTTTACTATCATAAATAACGCTGGGTGGAAAGCATTTTCTGTCTTTCGGGTTATTTCCCTAGGCCGCATTCCCAGAATGGAATTACTGGGTCAAAGAGTAGGAACGTTCTTAAGGCTTTTGATAGCCTTTGCCAAACGGCTTCCACGAGGGCCGCCAGTGCGGTCTCCACGCCGCATGCCCGGCCCACGACGTGCTCGCACACGGAGCCTCTGATGGACGGATGAGAAACGGCCTCTCCGGGTTGTTTTTGTTCGCATTCCTCTGACGGCGCCGGGGCCCTTCCCGCGTGTGTTGACTGGTGGTCTTTCTTCTTGGGGAGCTGCTAGCGGACGCCCTCTGCCCATTTATCTGACGGCGGGGGCGTCTCTGTGTTTTCTTAATCATTGGTTTGCATAAGGATATAAGTCTTCTCTGTATTTGCTGAAAATATTTTTCTAGTCTGGTTTTTTTTCCCCCTTCGCGTTGTGCCTTTTTCCACATCCATAAGTTTTTCAGTGCATGGAGTCATCTGGCCATCTTTCCCCCAGCGGGACCTTCCGAGCTTAGAAAATCCTCCCCCCGCGCCAGCATCCCGGGCCACGTTCGGTTCCACTTTCTTCTTTTTTGTAGAAATTGTTGTTGTTGTTGATTAACTCTTTGCTCCATCTGAAATGTTTCCAGGGGAGGGGGGGGGCAAAGGCTGTTACAGCCGACGGGATTCAGAGAGGGTCTCATCTCTTCTTCTCACCACCTTCTGCTCAGCCTCCCTTCCTCTGCATCCCCAGAAAGAAAGATCAAAGCCGGAGAAACGCAAAGGGCCATCCGAGATGGCCGTTCCAATCACAGAGGCCAAAGGCCCTGGGAGGGTCTGTGGTGACTACCCTGCCTTCTAGTCTGACCTGCATTTGTTTATTTGAGAAAGAAAGCAAGGCTGTCCTTCTTGGACAGACAGGGGTGAAATAGCCCTTGCGGGGTCTAGAAGTTGGCAAAACAGGGGGATGCTAAGAGGTTGAAAACTTCTCGAAGGGTCAAGTCACTCTGGGGACAGTGGGTTATACATCTGATAAGAACAAAGGTCAGGCAATGTGCCCTCAGCCGATGCCAGGGCCAGAGGGCAAGAGGGCCAACCTGGGGCCAAGCCAGGTGGGGTTAGCCAAACCGTCCTGGTGGGGTCCCCACTTGTCCCCACTCATGAGCCTCTCTCTATTCTTCAGACTCACTGCTCCTAAGATCCCGGAAGGGGAGAAAGTAGACTTCGATGTAAGTTTATGGGGCCCAGATCAACACACTCTGTCCCCAGCACCCAGCCTTCAGGCTCCAGGCTAAGCCTGAGGAGGTCTTCTCCTCTCCAGCAGCCAGAGCTAGGGCTTCCTGGTTCCAAGCCATTCTGCTTTAGTTCATTCCTGGACCAGAGGAAACTCCTCCAGTAATAGACACTTTTCTTCCCACCTCCCCCACTCATCCATCCACCCATCTATCCATCTACACATCTATGCTTTCATCCATCCATCCAGCCATCCAACTGTGCATTTACCCATCTGTCCTTTCCTCCATCCATCTATACCATCCATCCATCCATCCACCAATCCGTCAATCCACCCACCCATCCAGCTGTGCATCCAGCAAACTACCTCCCCAATTTCTTCTCTGCTGACCCTCACGGGGCATCCCTGGGCACGACAATGAGGTCACGTCAGGACCAGTCCATCCCGGGGTGCTGACGACCGACCTCAGGGCTGCACATGGCCTGGACTCACCCCTGGGGAGGGCACCACTCCTACCCTGTGGCGAAGGGAGCAGGCAGCCTAGCCCCAGGAGGGCCAGGCAGCCCAAGGTTGCAGAGGAGGGGTGGGGACGACTGGTCTGTCCCCAACAGGACATCCAGAAGAAGCGGCAGAACAAAGACCTCATGGAGCTGCAGGCGCTCATCGACAGCCACTTCGAGGCTCGGAAGAAGGAGGAAGAGGAGCTCGTCGCGCTCAAGGAGAGAATCGTGAGTCCCGCAGTTCTGGGTGGAGGCGGGGCTGGTGGACGTGGTGGGGGACCAGGCAGCGTCCAGGCCGGGCTGAGCCACTCCTCCTCTGGCCACAGGAGAAGCGCCGTGCGGAGAGAGCAGAACAGCAGAGGATCCGGGCCGAGAAAGAAAGGGAGCGCCAGAACAGACTGGCGGTGAGGCCGGCACCCCCCTCCCCCACCCCAGCCCCCAGCCCAAGAAGCGCCAGGCCCCCAGACCTCCCTCCTCCTGATGCTCCCCCTGACCTGGGCGAGGGACCCGGGCCGCCGGATAAGTTCCCCACGCCCTGCAGAGCCCCCGCCAGAGGGCAGACCCAACCAGGACCTGGACCTTCTAGAAGGTCCCGAGCCCAGGCGGGTCCTCGATGCCTGCCCTGAGCTTGGGGTGGGGTCTCTGCAGGAGGAGAAAGCCCGGCGGGAGGAGGAGGATGCCAAGAGGAGGGCCGAGGACGACCTGAAGAAGAAGAAGGCTCTGTCCTCCATGGGTGCCAACTACAGCAGCTACCTGGCCAAGGTGAGGGCAGGGCGCAGGGCCCGGGTGTCCCCACCACGCTCTCAGGCCGGTGGCACGTTGTCCCTTCTGTCGTGTCCCCTCAGGCTGACCAGAAGAGAGGCAAGAAGCAGACAGCCAGGGAGATGAAAAAGAAAGTCCTGGCTGAGCGGCGGAAGCCCCTCAACATCGACCACCTCAGCGAGGACAAGCTCAGGTGAGGACCCGCCCGGGACGTGGGGCGCGCCCAGCGCCACCTCCCAGGGCTGATGCACCAACCCCCACCCGCTACTCCCCAGGGACAAGGCCAAGGAGCTCTGGGACACCCTGTACCAGCTGGAGACGGACAAATTCCAGTGCACGGAGAAGCTGAAGCGCCAGAAGTACGACGTGAGTGACGCACCTCCGGCCTCACTCGCCAGCAGGCACCCCGAGTCCCCTCGGACGCCCACAGAGTCCCCGTCCTGCTGGAATCCCTGCCTGGGCCTCCTCCAGGCTGGCTCCAAGGGCCGGCAGGATGGAGCAGCAGGGCAGGGGGCCCTTGTGGAGGATGGGGCCTTGGAAAGCCAGTGTCCCGAGTCCGCCGGGTGGCACTAAGTTCCTCAGGGGTCGGGGGTCCTCCCACACAGCCCTCTCTGCAAACCCAAGTCCCGACCATGCCCGCCTGAGGGCCCCTGCCCAGGCTCCAGAGTTCAGAGCTGGGGAGGGGGCTGGGATGGTGGCTCCCCCCACCAGGGTCACAGGTCAGGAGGGCAGGCCTGGGGGGGCCCTGTCCCTCGGAGTCAGCATGGGCCCGGGGTGGGGACGCCAGTCCTGGTGACTGACCCACTACGTGAAGCACAGACCCCTCCAGCCTCCAGGGTCCCCAGGGAGGACCATCCACTCTCAGGCCCCTCCTCCAACTTCCCCTACTGGTTTCTGAGATGGAGGGTGTGAGTGACCAGTCCTGACAGCCGGGCGAGTCCTGCTTCCTTCTCAGGAGCCGGGTGCCCTTAGGCGAGTTACCTGGTCCTCCTGCGCCTTGGTTTCCCCACCTCTGACAGGAGCAGGACCACGCCCATCGCAGGCCACCCCCAGGGGCAAGTGCATCGTGTCGGCCGGCAGGGCCCGCTAGGCGCAAGGGACATTGCGACTCTTGGCCAATGCTCCCCTGGGAGGGTCAGCCTCGGAAATGGGCTTCAGAGAGACCTAGACTGGTCCCACTCCTGTCCAGGGGGCCGAGCCGGGGTCACACTGCCCCCAACACATCGTGCACGGCCCACACTGGGTCCCCAGGGGCTACAAGAGCCACGAGGGCCCTGGCCCAGAACAGCACAGCACACGGCGGGCACCGAAGCCTCAGCCGCCCACCCAGCCCCCTAACCCTCTCGGTCTTTCTAGATCATGAATGTCCGGGCCAGAGTGGAGATGCTGGCCAAGTTGTAAGTAGCCGGGTCCATCCTGGACCAGGCTCGTAGTGTCTGTGCGCGGTCACCTCTCGCATGGCGAAAACCCGGGTCGTTGCGGTGTCGGCGGCGGGGGGCACGGAGACCCCGGAGGCCTTCCTCCCCTCCTCCTGCCCGCCTCCTCCCCCCTGCCGGCCACCGGGGTGCTGCCGGGCTGACCTGCTGTCCGTGCTGGCCTCCCTGGGCAGTCGGCAGGAGGGAGCAGCTGGGCCGAGGAGTGAGCGGCCGTGGGGCTCTGAGCTCGGCCCCCAGTCAGGGGCTGTGTTGGCAAGCCTCCCCTGTGCCCCATGCCCCCCGCCCCACATCCCGCGGAAGCTGGAAGGTAAGTGGCCGGCTCAGGGCTGCTGCGTGTCATGGCCCAGGTCTCCAGCTCAGGCCACCAAGAGTAAGTCAGAGGCACGAGTGTCCTCCCACCAGAGGAGCTAGGATGCAGGAAGAGCACGAGATCTGCCTGGGCCACCAAGGGGCCCTGGGGGCAGGATGTGGCAGGTAAGTCCCCTGTGTTGTTTGCAGATCACCAACCTCAGAAGCCGCATCGACCAGGCCCAGAAGCAGTGAGTAGCCCTGCCCTCCTCGCCCTGTGCGGGCACGTGGCCCCCGGGCTTGGCCGCCACCGCTCCGCCAGGGCCCAGCTCGTGCAGCCTGTGTCGGTGGCTGCCGGCCCTTGGCAGAGCAGTAACAGGACTAACCAGCCGGCCACTTGGGCCCTCATGTCGGGGCCCTGAACCCCTGGACCTGTGGCCTCCTCTCACCGCCCACCCCCGGAGCCCAGGAGGACGGCAGGTTGGGGGAGGGACTGCGGGAGTCCCCAGGGTGGCCTTCGGAGTGGCCCAGAGAAGCCAGCCTGGGCTCCTGGACATGCCAGCAGTGTGTCACCTCAGAGGTGACTTGGGACTGGGAATCAGGAGGCCTGGGCTCTGTCACCAGCCCCTCCACGGCCCTGGGTGAAAGCCCTGGTTCCTCAGAACGGTGAACCCTCTGGGATCCAGGGGACCCTATACAACAGCTGCTGGGAAAGGCGCGGAGAGTCCGCACCCAGGGGCCACCCGCTCTGAGATCTTGCCCCCGAGCCCGGTGGCTGAGCGTGGGCACCCCCCAAGGTGGGCAGGGGGCTGGCTAAGGGGACACGCCGTCCTCCCCGCGCTCCGACATGCAGGGCGGGGGTTTGTGCAGGCCCCTTAGCGAGCGGGCCATCCGACCAGGTGTGTGCACGAGCACGTGTGTGTCTGCGTGTGTCTGCATGTGTGCATGTGTCTGCGTGTGCGTGGCTGGGAGGGTTCTCAGGCTTTGGCTGTGGAACACAGGTTGTGGGCATGGCCTGCAGTGCCGGGCCTTCTCCTGAAGCCTTGGGAGCTACAGGGCCCATTCCAGCCCGAAGTTGTCCAGAAAGAGCTCTGATCACCACTCCACGAACTCGGCACCCAGCTCACTCCTTGCTCACTGGCGTGCAGAGGGCCTGAGACAGATGGGGTGGGCTCCTGAGGACCACGGTCCCTCGGGGTGGGGACCTCCAGACCCCAGGGTCCGGTTCTAACCTGTGGCTGAGGGGCCGATACTCTGGAACAAATCAGAGGCCTCCCAGGTCCTGAGTCCACCAAGAAGGGACTGCTGGCCTGGTGAGAAGGACTGGAGTAGCCCACTGCCCCAGCGCCTCCTGCCCCAGGAGGCTGTGACCCAGGGGGCACAGAGTCTTTTCAGGCCAAAGTAACTGGGGAGATGGCAGCCTCCCGCAGGGACAGCTTCCCATGTGGGTTCAGACCTGCCTAACGTAGGGCCCTGGAGTCTCACTGCCGCCTGTGCCCCGAGCCCCTTGGGTGAGGAATGGGGGGAGGGGGACCAAGCTCTCGTCCGCACCCCCTTAACCTCACTAATTCCCTTGGCACAACACCGCCCAGCCCAGCCGGGCAGGTACAGGTGAGTCACCACCACTGGACCAGAGCTGGGGATGTGCGCTGGGGCTTCCTGGGGGCTGGGGTCTGCTGGGGGCCGGAGAAGGGGTTGGCTAAGGTCCCAGATACCCCCATGCTCAAGACCAACTTGCTTCCCACTTGCAGCAGCAAGAAGGCCGGAACCACGGCCAAGGGCAAAGTCGGCGGGCGCTGGAAGTAAAGCAGCCGAAGAGGTTCCTGGAGGCAGAGCCCCTCAGCCCATGGGGCCCACATGGCGGCGTCTGGCACCCAGTCACGCCCCGTGTCTCTGTCCTCGCTGTCCCCATCCTCTGGGGTCTGTGAATAAAACTAGCAGGCTCCCCTCCACCAGGCGTGCGCTGGCTCATGGACGGGGCCCCGGGGGGGCTGGCAGAAGCATCACAGGGGCTGCTCTGCAGCTGGGGGCCCGAGGGACCCTGGGCGCTCATCCCAGGGGTCGGCTCAAGGGACTACCGGGCTGTGGCACTACTGTGCCGTGGGCGCTGGGCCCCCAACACCCGCTGGCTCTGGCAGTGGCTTCCACTTCTGTCAACCTCTTTCACCCCTAGAACCTTCTTCTGTCCCCACTCCGAGAGCTGCTCAGTTTTCCACTTCAGCCCCCAGCCCCACCAGGTCAGCTCCGAAGACGATTTGGGGCATAAGAGCTTGGCCTTTGCAGGGGGTCCGGGAGGCGGGCCTGGGGCACAGTGGGACATGTCGCAAACATCCCCCAGAAATGGGGCAGAAGGAGAGTCCAGAGCACAAGAGGTGCACATGGCCCCAGGAAAGGAGTGGAAAAGCACAGTTCGGGGAGCAGACACGGCACACACAGACCATTCTTTCTATGTTCTATGAGAACACAGCGCTCACTGTGTAATAAGTCTGAAAGTCCTGACCAAATAGAATTACGGAAAATATAAATCACAAAAATTGGATCAAGACATAGAGCCTCGCACAGCCAAGTATTCACGGAGGAAGCTGCGCGGGTCTGGATCCGCCTCCCGGCAGGGCTCTGCTGAGCGGAAGGAGAGTAGAGAGCATCCCTGCTCGGTCTGCCACAGGGGGCCGGTACCCTGACAACAAGGTCGCCTGCCCAGATGGCACGTGCACGCATACGGTGTGCGCTCCAACACACACACCCACGCCCCCTCGTGTAGCCTCCCCCGCCACATACATCCATAAACATGCCTGCATCCCCCCCACCCGCCCCCGCCGCCAACTCCCGCACAACAGGGCTGTTTGCAGTTGGTATAAATACTCCGAGCACAGCCAGTATGTTTTCCTGTAGTGATTCGAAGACGAACACCTTCATGTAGTAAACGGTGGGGTCCACTGACCCCCTAGCACCGTCCCTCCGCATCACACAGAACTGACGGGACCAAAGCTGCCCTGGGGAGAAGAGGCCAGCACACCCAGGCAGGAGAGTCAGCTCACTGGGACAGTGCAGATTCAGAACAATGTGAGCTGAGTCACGCACGCTGGAACCCAGGGAATGAGCGAGTCTGGAATACGGGCGGGAGGTTTCTAAGCACATCTCATTGCCACGGAGAAGTCAGTGGGCTCGAAGGTGAGGGGGTGGACGTGTAAGGGTCAAACGAAACAATTAGGCTCGACTGATGGACACAGATGGACCGCGGTTCCTCCAAACTAGAGAAGTGGGTGAAACCTTCAGCAGCAGTTTCTATAGAAGGATTCAGAGCAAGTTTCAAGCTCTAACGGAAGCGTCCCAGCCGGGGGTCTGCAGCACAGTCAGAACCAACCACAGGTAGCCTATTAGCGTGTGTTTAGTGATGCAAAGGCACACCGGGAATAGCTGAGGGATCACAGCGGAAATTGGGCTGGGACTTAGGAAGCACCGTGGAGCGGGGTGATGACGCGGGCCCGCGGCGCAGGACTTGGTGCTGCTGACTCGGACCTACAGGGAACTGTCAGGGCCTGAATGGTTACGGTAGAACAGGTGGGGGACCCACATGTTCAATGTTACACATCAAATTCATAGAAGTTAGAAAAGGAACAAAAAACTAAAACTGACTAAAGGAGAAGCGTGGAAAAGTGCAAGGAAAAGAGAAGACAATAAAATAAAGAAACAAAATGAACGGAGAAGGTCAACAAAGTCAAGAATTGGTTCTTCAGAAGGACTGATAAAACAGTCCGACATCTGGCACGAAAATCAGGTATGAAGGGGACAAGGCACAAACCCCACCTGGAAATGAAGAGAGAGCATGTGACAGAGACAGCACAGACTCAAGGAGCAGTGAGCGTGCAGCATAGACAACTCTATGATGGTATATTTGAAAAGCAGATAAAACGGCCAGTTTCCAGGGGAAATAGGGAAATAGACTTACTGCATTGAAGCATAACACTTGAAAAGACTGACTTCATTTTAAAGATGTTGAACCAGCAGTTAAACAACCCCCCCACACCAAAAAAAAAAAAATACTAAGATTTTGAAAATTACATCACGACCCAGGGTATCCTCTCTAATGAAAAAATAGTTTTATATTAGAAAACTCAGTAACATGACAATTTATGACACATAAACAGTTTGAAGGCTGGGGGAAAAATTGGATGACACAGAACACAGTTTACACATTCTTAGTCAACTAAGAATAGAAGACAATCTTCTCAACCTGAGAAAGGCATCTTCCAAAATCCTATAGCAAATCATCCTAATAGTGAAAGGTCAGAAGATCCTCTTTAAGAACAAGGGTAAGGCAGGAAAGTCAGCTTCCCTTTGTCTGGTCTACCAGTCCCTTAGAGGAAACTAACATTATTCACAATTGAATAACTGTCTATAAGGAAACCCAGAAACATCTGCAATTCTAAGTTTTTAAAATTAAAAAGAGTGAGGATGTGTGCATGGGAGCATGAGAAAGAACGAAGGTTAGGAGGCAATGAGCAAGGATGTCATTTACGACAGAAATGTAAAAAGCATGCGATAGGAATAAATCGAACACAAGATGTGCAAGTAGAGAGATAATACAATCCCTTTACTGAAAAGTGTTACAGAAGAATCACATCACTGGACACGTCACCAGGCTCCACAAGAGGATGATAAAATATCTTTAAAACATTCTTTCTCCTTAAATTAATCTGCGCATTCAGGGATACTCACCCACATTCCAATGCAGATTCACATGTAAATTGACACCGATTCTAAAATTCCTATGGAAGGAAATGGGGCCTGAGTATCCCAAGATTGAGGTTGGGGGTCTGTCCTACCAGCTACCCTCTGGTGTGAAGCTGGGTTCCCTAAGCCACTGGAATGTCTGCTCCAAGGTGGACACAGGGGAACTTGATGGGGGGGGAGGTGGCAGACATGGTGCCAGGAATAATGGGGGAAAGAATGGGTTGTGTTGATGCAAATAAAACCCCACAGTGGGAGTGCTGTGAGTTTCAGTTTTATCTGGGGTCTTGCTAAGGACCATAGCCTGGGAGACAGCCTCACAGCAGCTCTGAGGAACTGTTCTGAAGAGGTAGGGGGGCGACCAGGACATACGCGAATTTGGCAAAGCAGTGTGCGCCACCAAGCACACATCTGGGTAGAAGGTTCCTGCTGGTCATGAGGAACGGGTGTCTCAGTTATGATGTTAGTGCTTTTCTAAGTATGAGAAGATGCAAGAATGTGGGTTCATAAGTTTTCTCCTGAAAATATCTACCTCTCTGAGGGCCTGTTCTGCCTGTTTTCCAGAGCACAGAGTGTCTCACTCCTGATCTTTGCCTTGAATTCCTTTCTGGGTGTGTGGTAGGTGGAACTGGGTGGTGGGCAACGTTCTTTCACAGCTGAAACAGCTGCATATCCACTGAGAACAAAGTAAACTAACAGTGCTGTCCTTCATAGCATCAACCAAAAATCCATTCCTGGTCATTGAAAGACCTAAATCTGAAAAAGAAGACATTCAAACTTTTAGGAAAAAAACTATAAGAGAGCAATCAGAAAGCTCTCCTATCGGGGAAAATTTCTTAAACAAGGCATAAACACCACAGATCATAAAACAAAAGACAGACAAGTTCAACAAGAAAAAAGTTAAAAACATAAACTTCTCTGCATCAAAAGACACTGCAAGTGAAAACACAAGGCGTCTCTTGGGAAGAGATATTTGTAGCACCTATCGGTCATGTGCTCACTGTTAGTATTCAGTGTATACAGTAGGCCCTCTGCATCTGCAGATTCAACCAACCTCCAATTGCAAATACTCAGAAAGGAAAATTCCAGGAAGTTCTCACAGGCAAAACTTGCATTTGCCACATGCCAGCAACTATTTATGTAGTTTTTACGTTGTATTTACAGCTAGTTACATAGCTTTTACATTGCATCAGGTGTTATAAACAATGTAGAGGTGATCTGAAGTACACAGGAGGATGTGCATGGGCTGTATGCAAACACATCACTGTCTTGTGTAAGGGACTTAACCATCCCCAGATTCTGGTATCTGCGGGTCCTGAAACCAATCCCCCTCAGACAGTGAGGATGGCTGTATAAGGAACCTGAGGACACCATGAGAAGGCAAGCAATTGGACAGAAAAATGGGCCAACTTGGGAGTAATCAGCTCACAGAAAAGAGAACCTGAGTGATCGTAGCACATGGGAAGTCTAATATAAACTACCACCGATGCCAGTCCAGACCAGCGAGAGGAACAGAATATAGATGTCAGTGAGGGGAAGAGAAGGATACAGCTGATAAACACAGAGAAGGGATAGAGGGAGAGGGAGAAAAGCTCCACTAACTGTGATGCTCAACCAAGGCAAGGGTCGTCACTGGCTGCTGACATGACTGGAAAAATTAGTGGAGTACAGAGTACTCAAGTCTCTGAGTACTTAAGTATCAAGAATACTCAGTCTCCAAGTAACGCCTGTCCAATGACTAACATTGACGGAAATACTCAATCTACAATAGCAATAGAAAAGAGTTTTATTTGAGCCAAACTGAGGACTACACCCCAGAAGACAGCCTCTCGGATAACTCGGAGGACTGCTCCCCAGAAGCAAGATTTTCAGCACATTTTTACATCTCGTCAGAACAAAGAACATCAAACAAGTCAGAGGTACATTCCTTCAAGGTTCCGAGAAAAAACAGACCAGCATGTACACAGTGAGTCAGGATGGCCTTGGCGCCTGGGAAGGGAGTCTTATCATCAAAGGAGCGCCAGCATTGGCATCCCAGGAAGGGAGGCATTTATCTTTATTTTTCACATGGACATTCTTTACTTCTGGTCAATACACCCTTTTCTTTAATGATTAAAGCAGATGTACAATGTATGTGTGACAAGTCACAAACAGGCTGTTTTTCTTAGCATAAAATTCAAGTTAAGTCATCTATAAGCCAACATGATTGCCCCAACTTGAACATGAAAAATTTCTTTCATTATTTCTCCCCTTTGATCATAAACCTTTCGATAGAAAGCATAGACGATCAACACATTCATCCCTTGATGCCAAGGTGGTTGCTAGTCGCCCTGGGTCCATCGTGCCCCCACCCCACCCCCCACCCCCCGCCCCTGGTGTTAGGCCTCTTTTGTTTGTTTATATGTGTATAGAGACTTGCCTAGTTATCCACACTGAGGGGAAACTCACCAGACATAGTAAACAAGCACAGAGGTAAGCTAATGGGAAAGCATTCTACAGGCTATACATTTCTTCAATTGTACTGAATGGTCACACACACATTGCACATGTGCTTTTAACAATAGACTTAAAGAAAGCAGAGATACCTGTCACTAGTGTCTTGATAGTTAGGAAAAGGATGATTAATACATATTATGAAAATAATACTCATCTGTAAAGCAGAGTGGAAAAATTACTTATGCCTGAAGAGAGCCAGAGAAACAGGTCACTTAAAGGGTCAGTTTTTCTTACATCTTGTAACCAACTTGCCTTTTGGGAAATTCTTTCTAGACGAGTCTCAACTTCTCAGGAGGTAAATGCAACAAGTAGTGTGAGAAATAGCACAAATACCTCCTTGTTTAGCCAGCAGAACATCTAAGGCAACCCTGTTATCTAATACAACTCGGGCTAAGGAGTTTAGGGATGTCTGTTGTGCTTCAGTGCTTCTTGCAGTCTCCTCAGCTCTTTGACCAATGGTGGTTGATAGGTTTCTGATCATCTCTCTGTTTACATACATTCCTGCGTTAGGAATTAAGTTTTCTAAGAGACTTTGCCACCAGGTTTCTTGGTATCCTGCTAGCATGAATCTGTTGACAGTGTAACAGGGAGGTTCATTTATTTCCTTGTGTATTGACAATGGGGTAACCTAAGGACCCAATAAACGTAAATCTATTTGCCAGCTGTTAAGACATTTATGTGCCCATCCTTGGGAAGGTGGATCAGTTCCAATATCACACACGAAGACAAAACCTGGGAGAGGGAAAGTGATCCCTCCTAGAGAGCTCTTGTTGATAGCCTCATTAATTGCAAGTTTTGTTAACATGGTATTAAACCACGGGTCATTTCTCTTGCAGTCTTTCCAAAAGCTATCTGCATGGTATTTGACATAAGGGAGTTGCTGGCACAATTTACTTGTGTTTTTCCCTTTACAGCATCTGTTAATTAAGTAAGGGATAGAGTGGGGGCTGGATGTCCTAGCGTAAGTTGCACTCCATCTCTAAGGACAGACGAAAGTATCAGACAAGAGGTGGACACATTTATATGCTGAAGAATTTGAACTCGAAGAATTTGAACCTACCTACACCGGGAGGTCGGTGTAGGTAAGTGGTTACATCAGGAACATCTGAGAAGTCAGTGACAGATGACAGGAGGGGCCTTTATCAGTCTTGTATTGACTTAGAAATGATGACAGATCTAACAGTTGGTTACATTGCCCCCCAGTAGCTATACTTTTTGTGACAACTTTACCAAAGAATTTTGTTTCCAACCTGAACATGGGGGCAAAAGTATAACCAAAACAGTAACTCTATATTTTGATAGGGAGACAAACATTTGAATAACAGTTCAATTGAACTCGTAGGACGGGTCTTGCAGGCCTGGCCTGGATTTTTGGTCCACTGTGTTTCTACTGCTGTCTTCTGGTCCTGTCTTGATGGTTGTTTTAAGGTGAGTGTGAGGTCAGCGGTCCTCTCTACACACCAGTCCGATGCAGAGGCCTTTTTAAAGTGCAGAATATGGACTTCCTAGGTGGCGCAGTGGTAAAGAGTCTGCCTGCCAATGCCGGGGACACGGGTTCGAGCCCTGCCCTGGGAAGATTCCACATGCCGCAGAGCAACTAAGCCTGAGTGCCACAACTACTGAGCCTGTGCTCTAGGGCCCATGAGCTACAACTACTGAAGCCCATGAGCCTAGAGCCCGTGCTCCACAACAAGAGAAGCCACTGCAATGAGGAGCCTGCACACCACAATGAAGAGTGGCCCTGCTCGCAGCAACTAGAGAGGGCCTGTGTGCAGCAACGAAGACCCAATGCAGCCAATAAATAAATTAAATAAATAAATTTATAAAAAAAATGAATAAAGTGCGGAATATGAGTTTAAGAGTCAATACCCTTTGGTTTCACTGTGCATGAGCCAGTTAAGAGCACCTGATAAGGGTCCTGCCATCTAGGTTGGAGAGAGTCCTTTAAATGATATCTTTTCCAGTCTGCACAGTCTCCTGGGTGCAGGTCACGGACTATCTGACCTTCATCCAAAGATTGTTTGCTGTGATCAGCTTCAGAAACAAGCTTAGAATATCCTTTCAATAATTCAATTAAACTTTACAATAATGTAACACAGTAACAAGGAGTCACCTAGGAAGTGAGTTTTATGCAGAAAATACCAAACCTCGAAGACAATAACACTAGAACTTAATATCCACGAAGCTATATTGTTGAAACATAATTTTTCTCTCGAAAATTATCCTTATTTCCATCAAATATAGCCAAATTAAGACTGTTCGCAAAAACAAGTCTCATTCCAATAAAGTTGGCCTAAAGATTCACATCTGTGTAATTGAACATATAGGCTCTTTTATTTATTTTTTATTGAGGAATAGTTGATTTACAATATTATGTTAGTTTCAGGTATACAACACAGTGATTCATCATTTTTACAGTTTACACTCCGTTTACAGTTTTTACAAAATAGTTGCTGTATTTCCCTGTGCCGTCGTAGCAGTTTGTACCTCTAAATCCCCTGCGCCTATCTTGTCCCTCCCCTTTCTTTCTCCCCACTGGCAATCACTGCTTTTTTCTCCACATCTCTGAGTCTGTTTCTGTTTTGCTATATACAGTCATTTGTTTTATTGTTTAGGTCCCACCTATAAATGATAACATAGAATATTTGTTTGTCACTTATTTTGCTAACCATAATACTCTTTAAGCAGAATTTCATTTTTTATGGTTGAGTAATATTCCGTGGTACATATATACACCACATCTTTAACCATTCATCTACCAGTGAGCCCTTGGGTTGCTTCCATGTCTTGGATATTCTAGATAACGCTGCTATGAACATTGGGGTGCATATATCTTTTCAAATTAGTGTTTTCATAGTCTTTGGATAAATACCCAGAAGTGGAACTGCCGGATCATATGGTAGTTCTATTTTTAGTGTTTTGAGGAACCTCCATACTGTTCTTTATAGTGTCTGCACCAATTTACATTCCCACCAACAGTGCACCAGGGTTCCCTTTTCTCCACATCCTTGCCAGTATTTGTTATTTGTGGTCTTTTGGATGAGAACCACTGTGATGGGAGTGAGGTGATATCTCATTGTGGGTTTGATCTGCATTTCTGTGATGATTAGCGATGTTGAGCATCTTTTCACGTGCCTGTGGGCCATCAGTATGTCTTCTTTGGAGTTACAGGCTCTTTTCAATTTGGCTGCGCTGTAACTATTCGTGAAGAATCTCAAATTGGACTTCTAAAAGGCTTCTCATGGTCAGGAAAGTTATGCCGGGGACTTGCCAAAAGATTTAGGTGGCAAGCACCCACAGATTTAGGTGGATTCCTCTCTTTGCAAGATCCAAAGTATCTTGAGGTCCCTGCACCTGCTGGGAAGTGACCTTCCTTATTCACCTGGAGAGGCTGCTGGGAACCTAGGAGTTTCCTGATTCTGGAGGGATCAGGTAGAGAGAAAGATAAATGCTCTGATTCTCCTTACAAAGGTATAATTTACTAAATTGTGGTAAGTCATAATAAGCTTAAGGGGAAAGGTTCCCTCACACCTGAAAAACGAAGATGAAAAGCCAGCAATATGTCAGACAAAGAGTCATAAAAATTTGTAACCACATTTATCAGTTCATTCAATCATTCAATGCCATGTTATGACTCTCTGTTCTGCTGGAGTCCAGGTTTTCCATGAGCTCTGTGGACCTTGCCTGACAACAGAGGATGGTAGGGACGGTGGCCATTTCAAGAAGTTTGGAGGTGTCTTGGTTGAGGCTCACAGGCTTTTGCCCAGCAAACTGGGTGCCCTGCTTCCTGGAGGTCATGGGAGGGATCTCCCAAGTGGGAAACATACTTTTTACCATGTCTTTTTCATCACGAGGGCAGAAGCCTCGCAGCAAGGGAAGGCTCTGACCCATGAAATGAAAAATGCAGTTTGCCGGGGAGAAGGGAGGAAGCAAGTGGCCGTCTCGGGTTCCCACAGCCCTGATCGTTCACTTAATTTACGGCTGTTGTTCGCTTATCTGAACTCCTCTGATTCAGGAGCAGACTGTTGCCCTGTGACCAGGACATCAGGAAGGGAAATGTCTGACCAGGAGGGAGTAATTCTGTAGGAGCAGTGCCATAAACTTTACAGATTCTGTTGTTGTTACCTTTGCAGGAAAGGGCATTTCCCTACTACTCAGGTTCAGCCTTCAGTGCGAGCCTCATTTTTGAGATCGGATCACACTTTGTCAGGACACACAAGACTTCCAGGAATTTCATATAATTTCTGGAACACATAATATATATTTATGTAGACATAACATAAAGAAGGCTTAATGTTATCTTTTATTTGATAATGCTTCCCATGTAACTTAATGTACCAAATAAGCCTAATTAGTTTACTATCTCTCTTTAAAATGCTTCAGGACAATACCACTTTCTTTCTTTTCCCTTAACAAAATGTATTTCCATTTTTCACAACTTATTTTACTGAAAATGTACATCTTATTTTCCTTCCTATTTTCCTGTATACCAAAATGTTTCCCTTTTTAAAGTCACTTTAATTACATAAATACTATAATTTTTAACCCTTGAAAATACCTGAATCTCTAGCAAAAACCGAGAAGCAGGCAACTCTGAACTGTTTGTCAGGCCAGCATTTCCTGATTGGCAAACGTATGGACATATTCTACGACCTCTAGAAATGTACATTTTCTCACACCGTAATTTCTTCCCTCAGTGTGGTACAAGACATGTGTCCAATAAACCCAAACATCTTTAGTTTTTCTCTAAGAAGAAGACAAATTTGGTAAACTTAAAATTGCTTAGCAATTAATGTTTTAGTCTTTTAATTGGAAATAATCTGGATAGTCAATGAATTCCCATCATTTAACTTAATTTAGCAAAACTAAAGTTTCAAGTTACCAAAATCTGGAGAAACTGTTTTTAAGTAGACATACCATAAAACATAATTATTCTTTTTTTTTTCAGTTTTTTAAATTGAAGTATAGTTGATTTACAGTGTTGTGCCAATCTCTGTTGTACAGCAAAGTGACTGAGTTATACACATACATTCTTTATTTATATTCTTTTCCATTATGCTTTATCACATGATATTGAATATAGTCCCCTGTGCTGTACAGTAGGAACTTGTTGTTTACCCACCCTATATATAACATATAATCTGCTAATCCCAAACTCCCAATCCAATCCTTCCCCACCCCCCTGCCCCTTGGCAACCACAAGTCTGTTCTCTATGTCTGTGGGTCTGTTTCTCTTTTGTAGGTGGGTTCATTTGTGCCAAATTTTAGATTCCACACATAAGTGATATCATATGGTGTTTGTCTTTCTCTGTCTGACTTACTTCACTTGGTATGATTGTCTCTAGGTCCATCCATGTTGCTGCAAATGGCATCATTTTGTTCTTTTTTATGGCTGAGTAGTATTCCATTGTATACAGAAACATGATTATTCTTGAAGAGTTTACCTAAAAACATTTATCCCATTTATCTCTATTTCATTACTTATGGAAATATCATTATACCAAGTTAGATTTCTTGTTGACAAATTTTATAACAGAGATTGAAAAAATGTGTAACATGAGCTTACTGGCTTGCCGTAAACCTGGGTACAATGAAAGTGTTATACTTAATGTTGATGGCTCTAAAGACGTGTCTGTGAATCAAACCAACAACTTGAACTTATTTTCATTTATCAAAGGTTAATCTTAGATCACGATTCCTTTTTTAAAAAATTGGGTTAGTTTCCTGTTATATTTAGAAATAGTTGATTTGCAAGCGCTTGTAAATCAACTAAATAGATCTCTTTTACAAATTAATTTTGATAATATTATTCACAGGTAGAAACAGATCATATTTATAAGTACACAAATATGTACATACATCCCGATAGACACAGACAGAGATCTCATAGTTGTCCTGCTTGAGTTTTAAAAGTTTCCCCTTTATTTTGGCGGTGGGGTGGGGAGTGTTTAGGTTCTACTAATTGAGCCAAGGCTGTTGTCTTAGGCAATGTGGGCTGTGCTTGCATTTCAAGGACAAGATGAGAATTATAACATCAGGCTTTCTCCTAGGAGTACTTTTGCTCTCTCAGGGTCTGAATTTTTTTAAAATGTTGAATACTTAAGTCTTTATTAGATTGGGAAACACGTTCTGTTAAATCTCATGATTTTTTTTTCTTTTTGGCCACACGGCATGTGGAGGGGATCTTAGCTCCCCAACCAGGGATTGAAATTGTGCCCCCTGCAGTGGAAGCAGAGAGGCCTAACCACTGAACTGCCAGGGAAGTCCCCAGGGTCTGAATTTTTATCTGTTTTATCAAGCTAGCTTTCTTTAATTGCATGTGCAAAATATCAGTTTTGGAATGTCAAAAGAGTTGTGTCCAGGCCATTTCAGGGCTAGATACGTAACTGCAAGTACTGAATCCATACCAGTTAAAGAAGCCAGCTGGGGTTCCAGTGGGTGGCTGCCTGTCTGGAAGCTGATAGGCTTTAGAAGCACAATTTCCCACTTTTTTCAAGTTTCATTTTACTATAAAGTACAAATCTTTCTAATTTTAAGCCATATTTTTAAAAAAATTCAGCCAGCCCAGTTCACTCCAAAGTCCCTTCTAGGCCTTTCCTCCCTAGAAATTCCTTCCAGGTCCCTTTCACCTAGGAAACATACCAGCATCCCCCCAAAGACTCCACATCTTAAGATACAGCTCAAATAAAAGTCACCTAGTACAAGGAGATCCAGACGTGAGGAAGAGCACTCCAGAGCATCTGGAGGGGGCTGTGAAGTTGGGGGCTGGGGGCCGGGGAGTGGTGCTCAAGGGGCCTGGGCTTGGTCCCGAGCACTGGTCCAAAGTAGATTCCAGGTGACCTAAGGTGGGTTTTTCTAATATCCCGCCAACTACAACAAGCAATGAGAATGGAAATAATCAATAAACAACCTATAATAGGAATAGAAAAGAGTTTTACTTGAGTCACACTGAGGACTGTAGCCCGGAAGCCCGCTTCCCAGATGACTCTGAGGGTCTGCTCCAGAGAAGCAGTTCTTTCGACACAGTTTTATGTCTTGTTGGAACAAAGCCCGCTTAAACAAATCAGGGATACATTCCTTCAAGGTTTTAAAAAAAAAAAAAAATCGACACATACACAGCGACTCGGCTTGGCCTTGGCACCTGGGAGGGAGTCTTATCGAAGGAGGACTGGCATCAGCGTCCCAAGAAAGGAGGCGTTTCATCCTGATTTTAACATGGACCTTCTCTACTTCTGGTCAATGCACCCTTTTCTTTAATGATTAAAACAGATGTACAATGCATGTCTGATAGGTCACCAACAGGCTGTTTTACTTAGCACAGGATTCAAGTCTAATCAGAATGAGTTCCCCACACCTGCATACATGAACTTTCTTCCATTATTTCCCACGTTAAAAGGATACCTTGAAAAGAGAGAAAACTGGCGGGCCCCTCCTTAACCTGGTGATCAATCTTAGCATCTCTGACAGCAAGACAAACAGGCACCAGGCACTGGGCCGTGACTAGCACCGAGGACCAGCACTACCGAAGCCATGATCTGGCCCAAAAGTTCAACCTGAGTCTGACCATGAAGAAACGGTCCAACAAATCCAATTGTGGGACCCTCTTTGAGATAACTAGCCTAGATTCTTTAAAGCTGTCACTGACTCTAAAAGCCCCTGCCCGCCCCAAAAAAGTGGTGGCCTGTTCCAGATGAAGAGAGATAAAGGGGCAGGACCACGAAGCAGGATGCGTGGCCTGGATGATCACGTACAGAATGCTCAAAGGCCCTGCATCCATGGTGTGGTCCTGGGGTGTGGTCCAGGAGGGGGGCCTTGTGCTCGGAAGACTCCTGTCTGCATCTTCCTTGCAAGGCTTGGGGAGGGGGGAATCGGTCTGCAAGCCTGTGCTCTGAAGCGTGCTCACCCATCTCGGGAGAAGGCACATGGGGTGGAGGGCCGGCAGAGCAATGTAGCCACATCTGAGCAGCTTAAAGAGGCCCATCGATTTCTGCTGAGTGCAGGTCCCTGTTGGTAGTTATGGAAAATTAGAGCAGCTCAGAGCCTCCACTGAGAGGAGGCCCATGGAGGTGTGTTTGTGAGTGGAGTCGACACGGTTAAAACAATGACGTACAGCCACATGCATCCCTTGGCAAAGTTTCCCAAACACAGCTCTGGGGGCGGTGAGAAAGTCGCAAAAGGAAGAACACGGGGTGATGTGACTTCCATAACACGGTTCAATATATGGAAATAAGTTACAGACGCCTGGACGTGAGAGCAGCATCTCCGATGAATGGCCCCCTCCAGCGGGGGAGGGGTTCTATTGTGAGGGGTCCCTCAGAGCCACTTGAGCCAAGTGGTGGGCGGGTAGATGCAGGTTCTTCCTATTTTTATTTATGTTTCTGGCATGTCTTAAATAGTTCATGATTGTTAAACATTGTGGGGAAGGATCTTTGCTGAAAGTCAATCCTTATTACTGAGAACAAAACAAAAGCTCAATAAACTATAGAAAATTATAAATAAGCACTTCCTTTATCTACCCTGGATGGTGGAACACAGAGGCATTTGCAGCCCAAGACAGGAACCAAACAAGGATGCCTGCTTTTACCATTACTGCTCAGCCCTGTTCTATAAACTGAAGACAATGCAAAAGATGTTAAACGGAAATAAGATGTACAACGTCTGGAAAGGAGGAGACCAAAATACCGCATTCCTAGCAGCCCCGAGAGAGTCAGCGGAAGCGCTTTCAGAATGAAGGAGAGAATTCAGGAAAGGAGCCAAATGCAAAATACATATTTTAAATCAATATTTTTATTATTTTCTAACAACGACCAGTTAGAGGAGAAGGTAGAATTTTTTTTTAATTCATTCTCAAATGAAAGGGGAAACAAAAACCAAAGAACATAAAAATACTTCACAAAAACCCTCTTTAGAAATGCTCAGGGTCTGCAGGAAGAAAATGGCAAACTTTAATGAGAAATATAAACATGAAATTTGAAAAAGAAAGAAAGACAACATGTTCTTGAATAGGAAGTTTACAAACATCACATCTTCCCAAATTCATGTATAGGTTTGCCAGATTTTCAACCAAAATTCTGATAGGGTTTATTTGGGGGTGAGGGGTGAGCCAGGGGTGGGGAGGTAGCTGGCAAGACGAATCTAAAATTCATATACAAGGAAGAATAGGCAGGAATAGCCAAGAAAATTTTGAAAATTAAGAACAGATTTCAAAAGTGAAGGCAACATGGCTGATGCATGTGGGGAGGTCCCTGAAGACCAGCCTTCTGGCGAAGCTGCTTTGCCTCTGTCTCCTGAAATCTTCACAGTAGCCCTAGGAGGTAAACATTCTCACCACTTGCATCTTCCAGAAGAGCAAACTGAAATTCAGAGTGGGTTAAGCAGAGTCCCAAGGTCACACAGCTACTAAGAAGTGGATCCAAATATAGACCATAATTTATAACCTCACGTGGTCCACTTTTGTAGGTTGTACAAGTTATTTCAGTTCTACGATATCTGTCATCTCGATGCCATGAAAATGTAGAAATCTGGGAGCATTTCCATCAAAGGTGGCATGATCTTTAATTGGGAGGCTGAGAAAATCAGAAATGTATACTGGAGGAGAAAAAGGTAATGAGATTTTCACTCCACGCCAAATACCAAAAACATGCCAGGAGAGTTAGAGAGTTCAGTATGTGCAAAAAAATTGTTTACAATAAAACGAGAGAGAAATGTAGGTGTGTATTGATCTGGTCTCATGCCAGAGAACAGTTTTCTAAGCTTACAAACAATGAAAGTATCATGGAAGAAAAGGAAAGGCTCAGTAAATTTCATTACTTAAAATGTCTGTGTGTCAAAAAATGTTCATCAAAATTAAAAGGCAGGCAGAAATAGAAACACAGATGTAGAGAACAAACATATGGACACAAAGAGGGGAAAGCCAGTTTGGGAGGGGGGGTGTTGGGGTGGCATGAATTGGGAGATGGGGATTGCCATATATACATTACTAATAAGAAAAAAATATCAAATTGTACATTTTAAATATATGCAGTTTATTGTATGTCAATTATATCTCAATAAAAGTTCTTAAAAAAAATTAAAAGGCAGACATTTGCTTCTGGCCAAGATGCAGAAACAGGGACCAGATTTATCCTCCTGCCCGAAACACGCCCCCACCAAAACAAAACAACAACAACAACAAAACCATGTAAGTACATGAATCAGGCCGTGAAAAGCAACATCCCTAGGAGACCAGAAACAACCAGCTTGAGACTTGTAATTGCTCAGCTTGCTTTCTCGAGAGAGGAAGGAGGACCTGAGGGGGTGCCAGACAGAATCCCCGAGCTGGTGAGAAAAAGCTGAGGGTCTAGGGAGACCACGACAACAAAAGTTCACGGGACAGAGTGTCAGCGAGGAGAGCATGCACAGGGAGGGAGCCCTGAAGCCCTGCAGATGGATCCACACACGTCTTCAGCATGTACCTGCGGGGAAATGATTCCAGGCTCAGGAGAGGACAACTGGGAGGACTGGAGGGACCAGTGCCCACTACTCATGCAGGGCTGGGAATAGGGTCTGTTTCCACCAGCCAGACGAGGATAATGGACACTTCCTGGGGTCTTGGGTCCTGCCTCAGTACTGGGAACAGTTAACCCTGAATGGGGCACTGTGCCAGAACCCCCACCCCCACCCCCTGCCTCCCCGCCCTTACAAATCAGAAAAACAAGACCAGAAAGGATCAAACTATGACCAGGTAACTTAACTGTGTCCCAGAACAAAGCTCCAGAATATTTGTAGAAATATAAAAATAGCCTGCACCAACGAAGGGAAAAGCTCACAATGTCTGGCATCTGATCAAAAATTATCAAACAGGCAAAGAAGCAGGAAAAAGTGAGCCATGAAGAGCAGAAAAGTCAATCAATCAAAACCAACCGTGAGAAGTTAACACTGGGAACTAAAAGTCCTAAAGCACCCGCCAAAATAACAGCACAGAGTCACAGCTAAAGTGCCAGCAAAGAAGACAAAATGGAATACATAGAACTCCTTTTCTCTTATTTGTTTGTTTGTTTGTTTATTCATTCATTTATTTATTTATTGGCTGCGTTGGGTCTTCGTTGCTGTGAGCAGAGGCTACTCTTTGTTTCAGTGCTCGGGCTTCTCACGGTGGTGGCTTCTCTTGTTGCAGAGCATGGGCCCTAGAGCACTCAGGTTTCAGTAGTTGTGGCGTGAGGGCTTCAGTAGTTGTGGCGCACAGGCTTAGTTGCTCCATAGCATGTGGGATCTTCCCGGACCAGGGCTCGAACCTGTGTCACCTGCATTGGCAGGCAGATTCTTAACCACTGTGCCACCAGGGAAGTCCCCAAAATTCTTGATTAACGCAGGAGAAGACAGAAGAAGAAGAAAGAACGAGATAAAAAGAGACGGAATGAATACAGCCTGGGTGAGAGATGATCTGCTCATAGCGGTGAGTAAAAGTACATTAAGTGTAAGAGGCCTGAACACCCCAATAAGAGGCAGAGATGGTCAGACTGGGTTAAAAAGGCAGAACCCTCCTAGGTGCTGCCTGCAAGAAACGCACTTTAACTATAAAGACACACAGGTTAAAAGGAATTACAGACCTTTGAAATACCTTTGAAATACCTTTGAAAGCCACACATGATATAGACAAAGAGACAAATGCACAATTACAGTCCAAGATTTCAGTACCCCTTTCTCTATAATTAATCGGACAAGGAGGCAGAAAATTAGCAAGAAGGCAGGCGACTTGGGCAGTCCCACCAACCAGCTTGACTCGACTGACATTTACGGAACACGCCACTCAGATACACATTCTTTCCAAGTGCATATGGAATATTTACCAATAGAGACCACGTTCTGGGCTAACTCAAGGCTCAATAGATTGAGAAGAATGCAATTACATAAATTATATTCTTTGACCATAACGGAATTAAATTTTAAATCAATAACAGAAAAATCCTTGGGACATTCTCAAATATGTGGAGTTTAAATAACACACTTCTAAGTAATCCTCGAGTTGAGGAAAAATCAAAAAGGACGTTAGGAGGTATTCTCAACAGAATGAAAATTAAAAAAAAGCACGTGGGAACTTATGCAAAACTGCCACGGCAGGACTTAGGGTGAAATTTCTACCATGAAATGCCTATACTGGACAACAAGAAAGAGCTCACATAAATGACCTCAGCTTCCATCCTAAGAAAAATAGAAAAAGAAATGCAAATTAAACTTAAAGTAAGCATAAGAAAGGAAACAATAAAGATCAAGTAGAAGTCGAGGAAATAGCAAACAGAGCAATAGAAAAAACAGGAACATCAAACCAAAACTTTGTTCTTTGAGAATATCAATAAAAATGGATAAATCACAAACCAATCTGACCAGAAAAAGAGAGAGAGAAAGAGGCAGAACTGAAATTACCAATATCAGGAATAAGGGAGGTGACATCATTACAGATTGTAGCTATTAAAAGAATAACAAAGGAATATTATGAACAACTTTATGACAATAAATTTGATAGGTTAGATGAAAGTGTCTTTAAAAATACAAAATACTAATGCCCACTTAAAAAAGGTAGAAAACTGAATAACCCTATATCTATTAAAGAATTGAAAGTGTAGTTTAAAACCTTCCCACAAAGAAAACTCCAAGCCCAGACGGTTTCATTGGTGGATTTTGCCAAGCAGTTAAAGAAAAAATAATAGCAATTATATATAAATTCTACAAAAAATAAATTGACTCATTCTATGAGGCCAGCATTACCTTGATACCCAAACCAAAGATAGTACAGGAGAAGAAAACCACAGACCACTATTCCTCACAAACACAGACACAAAAATCCTAAACAAAATTTTGCAAATAGAACTCAACAATGAAGAATATCAATAACACATTACAACGAGTGTGTTTTATCCCAGGAATGTAGGGTTGGTACAACACCTGAAAATCTGAGTAATTCACCATGTTAACAAACTAAAAAAGAAAAACCACATGATCATCTCAACAGATGCAGAAAAAGCATTTGACGAAATTCAACACTCATTCTTGATTTAAAAAAAAAAAACTCTCAGCAAACTTAGGAGTAGAGGGAAACTTCCTCAGCCAACCAGGAGCAGCTAATAATGAATGTTTTCTCACTTAAATCAGGACCAAGACAAGGATGTCTGCTCTGACCACTTCCATCCAACATTGTACTGGAGGTTCCTGCAATTAGGCAAGAAAAAGTCATACAGGTTGAAGCGAAGGAAGGAAAACTCCTTTATTCATAGACAACCTGGTCATCCAGGGGTGCAGGGGCAGGTCAGTGCAGAAGCGACAGCATTTCTGATAAATCGTGCTGGAACAAATTGGATATCCACAAGCCAAAAAAAATTAATAAGAGAAGAACTTGGATTTATATCTCATACTACATCCAAAGATCCACTCAAAGTGGGTCATAGACCTAAATGTAAAACTAGAACTATTCAAAACATAGGGGTGGGACTTTTCTGGTGGTTAAGAATCCGCCTGCCAACGCAGGGGACACCGGTTCGAGCCCTGGCCCGGGAAGATCCCACATGCCATGGAGCAACTAAGCCCATGCGCCAAAACTACTGAGCCCGCGTGCTTCAGTTACTTACACCTGCGCACCTAGAGCCCATGCTCCGCAACAAAAGAAGCCACTGAAATGAGAAGCCTGCACACCACAACAAAGACTAGCCCTGGCTTGCAGCAACTAGAGAAAGCCCGTGCACAGCAACGAAGACCCAATGCAGCCAAAAATAAATAAGTAAAAATTTTTTAAAAATTTAAATGCTACAAAAAAATTAAAATAAAAAAATAAAAACATAGTGGAAAATCTCTGTGAATTTAGACAAGGCAAAGATTTTCTACATTCAATATGGAAAGCGTGGTCCCTAAAAAAACAAATTGGTGAGTTGAAGTTCATCGAAACATTTTAAAATTTGCTCTCCCAAAGACTGTAAAGACAATGAAAAGATACACCGCTGACAGGGAGAAAAAGTTTGCATATATTTCATAAAGGGCTTATCCGGAACATATAAAGAACTCTCAAGACTCAATAATACCCAATTTTTGAAAAAGGGTAAAAGACTAGAACAGACACGTCACTAAACAAGATAAATGGCAAATCAGCACGTGAAAAGATTCAGTACACCATTAGCTACTGGGGAAATGCAAAATAAAATCACAGGACATCACTCTGTAAAAACAGCTGAAATTAAAAAAGACCAACTGTCCCAAACGGCCAGAATGTGGAGGAGCCCCGCATTCCTGTTGGAAATGTAAACTGATACCATTTGGCAGCATCTTTTTTCTTTAAAAATTAAGCATCCACGTGATCTCATAATCCTACTTCTAGGCATTTCCCCACGAGAAAAGGAAATGTTTGTCCTTACAAAGCCCTTCACATGAACGTAAATAGCAGCTTTATTTTTAATTGACAAAAACTGGAAACCACCCAAACGTTCATCAACAGATGAATGGATAAACAAATTTCTGGGTATCGATACTGTGGCATTCAGAAGGAATGTTCCACTGATGCACGATAAAGCACGCAGGAATCTCAAAATAGTTATGATGAGAGAAAGAGGTCAGGCAACAAGGAGTACATATATACACTTCCATTTATAGAAAACTCTAGAAAATGCAAACTAACCAAGTCATTGGCTGCTTGAGGATGGGGGAGGGTGGATACGGCATGAAGGGATGGGAGGAGGTATCCCGGGGGCCAGAGGAGACGTTTAGGGGTGACGGGTGTGCTTGCCATCTTGATGGGGGTGATAGTGTCATGGGTGTCTACACAGGTTAGAACTTGTCACATACTGTGCCAACTACATATCAATAAAGCCGTTTTTCAAAAATTAAAAGGCAAGTAACAAAGGTGGGAAGTTATTTTGAGTCAAATATGAGAGACAAGGGGGTAACATAACTCACACAGTAAATGCACTTGGAAATCCATAAGGAAAACACTAACACCCTAATTAGTTTGCTAGGTGACCAAAACGAAGGCCCACAGCCCGGGTGGCTTGAACAACAGGATTCACTATCTCCTGTCCTGGAGGCTGGAATCCCAGAACCAGGTGTGGGCAGGGCTGGGTCCTCCCGAGGCCTCTCTCCTCGGCGTGTAGACGGCCATCTCCTCCCTGTGTCCTCGCAGGGTCGTCCCTCTGTGTGTGTCTGTGTCCTGACCTCCTCTTCTTAAAAGGACACCAGTCCTGTGGGATTAGGACCCACCCTAGGGACCTCATTTTACCTTAATCATCTGTTTAAAGGACCAGCTCCAAATACAGTCACATTCTGAGTTCCCGGGGGTTAAGACTTGCACATGTAAACTTTTGGAGGGACACGAGTCAGCCCATAATGCAGCCTCATAGGAAAAAGAAATGAGCAAATGTCATAGACACGTTACAGAATCAGAAATGCACATGACCAATAAATCCAGCAGAATATGGTGTGTAACCAAAGTAGAAATGCAAACCAGAGAGGCCGAGTCCCCCTCCCCTTCCCCTGCTCCAGCTTGCAAAGGTCGCCCCCAGTGCTGAGGTCCCTTGGTTATTGTGTGCCAGACCCCGGCTAGAGGTCACCCCTCCACCCTCCAGGGAGCCACACACGTGGGTCCCACAAAGGGGCCTGGAACCTCTGGGGAAAGACTTGCAGGGCTCAGGGGTGGCAAGATCTCACAGGGCTAGGTCTGAACATGGACAGCCAACACCTGATGGAAAAAATTCCAATTTTAAGGCAAGACCAGAAAAATTTCAACATGAAATTGTTTCTGTGCCCTTTGGCCTCTCGCCTCCTCTCTGGTGGGCATTACACGCCTGCATTATGCATTAACCAGACCTCCCCAAGGAAAGAAATACCTGCTCAGCCATAAAAATCTATTTTTCTTCTTTTGACGTCAGCCATGTAACCCTTGAGAAGATAACATTCCTTTCTCAGTCCCGTAAGGGGTCACGATGACCCACCGCTGGCCTTGTACGTGCAGACATCTTTGCTGGACTTTATGAGCAATGGCAGTATATCATTTCCCTTCAGATAGCAGCGGCTGCAGGACAGACTGGCCAGATGACCGGGGGAGATACTGGACCACGCCTCATAGGAGTCCTTAGCTCAAATACTTGTTCATGACCTTACGAACGTCCTCAGGTCCATGACGTGTGTTCCGCCTGTTTTACGAGACGATTGTTTCTCGCATTACCAAACGTGTGATGGAGCCTCAGATAAAATTCATGGCGATTAGGAGACGTGCAAAGATTGATCAAAGACAGAGTTCTATAAGATCGATGACTGTCATCGGGTGGCTCTAGATGCGGGAAGAAGCAAAAAGAGGGACCCATTTGCTGGACCATAACAGACTAGGAAGACAGGGGGTCCAGAGGCTTTGGGTGATGGTTCACAGGGCCTAGTCCAGTAACAGCACCTCGAGGGACCCGTCACGGAAATCCTTGCCCGAGTCGGGAAGGAGCATTCCTAGCGCCGTGGAAGAAACTGGTCACGAAATGCCTCCCGAGCCTTGGTTGAAATTAAGACGGAAAGGGAAGGGACTGTAAAATAAAGAATGTGGCCCACCGTCCAGTTCTGCAGGAATGAGGTCATCAGCCCCCGCAGTCGCTGACCTACAACACACCCTAAAGGAGGTCAGGACATAGAGCAGGGTGAGGCGCGCTGGAGAACCTGGCAGAACTGGCCCTCAGATCGTTTGTCAGGAGAAAACGTTATGAACCCAGTTTCCTGCATCTCCCCACACTTAGGAAAGCACTAAAACCATTAAGAAAAACATCTTCTACAAGATGCGTGCTTGATCACACGTCCCCGTTAATCAGAATCACGTATTTAGTGGTCTCCCCGCTTCCCTCTTCGGAACTGTCCTCCGAACTTTCTGAAACATTTGGAGCCTCCCAGGTTACAAAAACAGGCTATGATACAGAGATTTATAAGAAATATATGTCTGGTCTTTGTCCCTAGTCCCCGGCTCACAGCTTCCTCCCGAGACCCTTGGAATTTCCTGGGCAGTAAGACGAATGGGAGCATCATTTGTTATAATATTTGGTGTTTTGGCCTCAGCTCCTGAAACCACTCAGAGCCGTGAAGGTGAAACGGGTGTCTTGATTTTCATGTTCACACAAGTCCCTTTTCAGCACCACTGGGTTTATGTTCACAAGGAGGCTTTGGGAAGACACCCAAGGACCGGGGCTGATGGCAGGAGAGGCAGCCCTGAGCATATGGGGGACATTCCAGCCTCCGCACCGCCCTGAGGCGGGGAGAAGGGCTGGAGGTTGAACCCATGATTTAATCAATTGTGCTCTGCAATGAAGGCTCCCCCAAACCCAGAAGGATGAGGTTTGGACTGCTCCTGGGTCTGTAAACCTGGGGAGATCTGAGGGCCTGGTGCTCAGGGAGCACGGATGCTCCTTGCCCTCTCCCCACACCTTGCCCGCCACTTCCCTTCCATCTGGCTAGGGGCCTTTGCACATGCTGTCTGCATGCCCTAGAAAAGCTGTCTCCTCTGTGAGGCCTCTCTGACAGCCTCATTTAAAACCACAGCTCCCTCCCACCTCTGTTACTCTTCCCCCCACATGTTTCCAAGGGAATCCAGTGTATCTCATGCTTGTATTTTATTCGGGTGCCCCATCCTCAGCTGCGGCCCCAAGGCACTTCCAAGGTCATCTTGTCCCTCCCTTGGAGCCCTTCAGGGACGCCCACTGCTCTCTGAAAGAAGCCCCAGCTCCCCAGCCAGACTTGCAAAGGGCAGCAGGGAAGCTGCCCTCCCAGGAGGGTTCCTGCCCACCCCCCTTCTCACCTGCCCTCGGGGGCTGCTACTCCCCGGGCCACTTCTGGGCCTCCCCAGCACCGAACCCTGGTGGGGCCCCAGGTAGGGATGTCAGATCTAGTGAATGAAAATGTATGTTAAAAATGAAAGAAATATATCCCTACATGCCTGTTAGACCCAAATCCAAAACACTGACACCAACAAATGCTGACGAGGATGTGAGGTCACAGAACCCGCATGGTTGCCCATGGGAATGCACAATGGCACGGCCACTTTGGAAGACAGCTTGGTGGTTTCTTAGAAAACGACACATACTCTCACCATATGATCAAGCCATCATGCTCCTTGGTGCTTATCCAAAGGAGCTGAAAACTTTTGTCCATGCAACACCCTGCACCTGGAGGTTTACAGCAGCTTATTCATAACTGCCACAATGTGGAAGCAGCCAAGATGCCCTTCAGGGGATGAGTGGATACATTTCTGTGGTACATCAGACAATGGAATACTATTCAGAGTTAAAGAGAAAGGGACTACCAAGCCATGGAAAGACGCAGAGGAAACGTAAGTGCATATCACCAAGAGAAAGAAGGCAAGGTGAAAAGGCTTCATACTGTACGATCCTACCTACAGGACATTCTGGAAAAGGCAAAACCACCAAGACAGTACAATGACCCATGGTTGCCAGGGGTTAGGAGGAGGGGTGAACAGGAGGAGCACACAGGGTTTTTCAGGCAGTGAAACTACTCTGTAGGATGCTGTAATGGAGGCCACGTGTCATCACACATCTATCAAAACCTGTAGAATGTACCACACCTAGAGTGAACCTTAACCTGAACTAAGGACTTCAGCTGGTAATAACCTACCAGCATTGGTCTATCAATTGTAACAAATGTATCACATCAGTGCAAGTGTTAATAATACAGGAGATGGGGGTAGGGGGCAGGAGAGACAGAGTATAGGGAATTCTTTGTACTTTCTTGAGCAATTTTTCTGTACACCTAAAATCATTCTAAAAACAGTCTTAAAAAACAAACAACAAAAACAACTTGTTGATCTGAGCTTCAAATTTAACTGGTCATCCCCTCCTTTATTTGGCAAACTTAGCCCTGTGAAGCCATGAAAAGAGTGACGGGATGGATGTGATGATGCAGAGGAAGGAGGAGAGAAGGGCCACACGTGGGCTCCCCAGGCTGTGGGGGTTGAGACCCACCTTACGCTCACAGGTCCCATGCCTTGAGGGGAAGAATCCAGTTGGCAGATAATCAGAGAAGCCACGTCTGAGTGTTGTGGGGTCTGCACCATTGAGACCCCATCCCTGCCCCACCCTCTTTGAGGACCTCAGCTCCCTCAGCCCCGCTAATCAGAGCGTCGGCCACTGAAATCCAGCGTGGCCCCTCCTGTCAGCCACGCACGGCTCTGAGCCCAAGTTCCGGCCACATCTCTGAGCAACATCAGGACCTTTGGGTTGGAATATGGCTGTGAGTTAAAGCTTTACAAAAAGGAGAAGAAAGCCTCCTGGCCTCTAAGTCTGGGGACCCCCATTCTCCAGCTCCAGCCCTCTCCCCACCTCCTTGGGCCACCTCGGTCACCTGTCAGCCTCACTGGGCCCTGGCACAGCAGCCTGTGCAGCTCAGGCCCCCTCCAGCATGGCATGTCCCCCTCCAACCGAGCCTGAACCCCTCCATCCCACAAGGGCCGGACATTTCTCTGCCTTCCTCGGTCCTTCCCAGCAGGCCATTGTCCCCCCACTCACAGCTGACCCCTCCCCAGCACCCACTCCCCATCGTTTCTTCAGCCGAGACGAACCCACTTAAGGCCTCCACCAGCAGACACTCCAGTAAGGAGGGCCCTCCAGCTCCTGCCCAGAACCGGGCCCCTCACCAGCTGGCTCCTTCTGCTCTAGTCTCCTTGCTGTCCCATGCCCCCCCTGGAGGCCTGCTCCCGGCCCCCCTGCAGGGACCTTCCCCTGCTTCCTGGGGTCCCTTGTCTCCCTGCAGCCTGTGGAATACCCTCCCCGCCCTGAAGAGCACTTAGGGTGCTGTGGAGTGCAAGGGGACCCAGGCAGTCTGGTGGGGGGAGGATGGAAGCCAGGGGCAGAGGGGACGAGGGGAAGAGCTGGGCCTGGGGACCGGGAGGCCTGTGGCCCTCTCCTCCCCACAGGTCTGCCTGCTGTGTGTGTCTGGGGGGCGGGGGGGGGGGGGGGTGGAGCCGGCGGGCAGAGGGCCCCGGGTTCGGAGGGGGGCCCCGGGTTCGGAGGGGGTCCCCAGTGAGGACTGTGCGGAGGCTGGAAGTGGGGTGGGCCAGCAGAGGCCTGGAGAGGCCAGCGGCCTCACAGGGGAGGCATGACTGGGGGCACCTGGTGGGGAGGGAGTGTCTCAGGGGATGGGGGAGTGGCTGAGGGCATGGGCCCCAGCTGGGCCGGCCAGAAGGATTGGGTTGGGGGCCAGGGAGGGAGGGAGGAAACCACCTCCACCTGGTGGAGAGATGGGCCTCCGATGCACCCTCCCCTTCCCAGCTCCCCCAGCCTCCCCCGCAGGCCAGCAGCTGGAAGGGTGGCCGGCTCTGGGCACTGGGTGGGCGGCAGGCGTGGTGGGCGGCTGGTGCGCTGGGCCCCGGGGTGGAGGGGGCACACGTGGGACCGTGTGCTGCCGGGCACGAGAGGGGCGCGAGGGGAGGGGAGTGCGTGCTGGCTGCGCCGGGCTTTGGGGGGGCAGGTGCGGCACAGGTGCGCGGGCGGCGCGTCCTCCGGGCGCCAGGGGGCGCTGCGGCGGGGGTGGGCCCGGGCCGTGCGTGCCCCTCCTTCCGCCCGCCGCCCCGGAAGCCGGCGATGGCGCGGAACGTACTGTGAGCAGGGCTCTCGGGGCGCGGGCGCGGGGGCGGGGCCGCGGGGATGGGACTCGGCGCCCGCGGGGGAGGGCGGGCCGGGGGTGGTCGTGGTGGAGCCGGGGGCGGGGGGGGTTGTTGGGCCCGGGCCGCCCCTTGGGGGATCGGGCGTGAGGCTCGGCGGGGGCGGGAGGAGGGGGGCGGGGTGGGGCGGGGCCTCTGCCGACCTCAGGCACGTCCCCACCAGCTGAGTCCCCTCCAGCTGAGCCCCCCCCAGTTGAGTCCCCTCCAGCTGAGCCCCCCGCCACGGTTGAGTTCCCCCCCCCAAGGCTGTCTCCCCCCGCTGAGCCCCCCCCACGGCTGAGTCCTCTCCCCCAGCTGAGTCCCCCCTCACGGCTGAGCCCCCCCGGCTGACCCCCCACCCGCAGCTCCCGGCGCCCCCCTCCCCCCCCGACGGCGCCCCTGCTGTGCCCGCCGCCGTCCCCAGGGGGATGGCCTGGCCCCCACGAGGGCAGAGCGGGGCTAGTCCCGGTGCATAGCCCTGCGCTTCCGGAACCTGTCCCTCCCGCCTCCCTGGTGCCCGCCCCACGGGGAAACCCGTGCCACCAGCTTCCACTGGGGCAGCTGCCACCTGGAACTGGGTCACCAGGACATCCCGGGAGACGGCCCCTAGCGCCCCGCTCTGTGCCTGTTCTGCCGCACGTGCCTAGGCCTGTGCCAGCCCCCTCGGGATGCCCCGCCCCCCGATATGGGCCTCTGACCCCCTCGCGCTCCCTGGACTTGAGGAGGCCCCGCGGAAGCGTGGGGTTTGGCTTCACTGAGCCCCCTGAGGTGGTGCCGGCTGCTCCCCCAGATCACGGGCCCTGCTGCACATTGCTCACCAGGGACCCCCCCCCCAAGGGCATCCTCAGCCCCTGTGCCCACCCTCCACCAAGGCGCGTCCCTGGGCTCCCAGTGGAACCTCGGCCCCTTGCAGACCCTGCAGACCTTGGGCCTTCTCCTCACCCCCGCTGCTGAGGCCCAGTTGGGCCCAGTGGGCAGTGTGGCCCTCCTGGCCCACTAAACCCCACCTGGGGCCTGGGTGCAGTTGGCAGGGGCAGGTGGGGGCTGCCTGCACTTTCTAGATGCTTCTCGCTTTGGGGGTTTTGGGGGTGGGCGGGTGGGCGGTCAGCTTGTAGCTGGTGATGTGGACACCACCTCTCCTGAGCCTCTTATCTGTTGATCTTCACGCCTGTCAAGGATGAGCTGGCGCTTCCAGCACAGGGGCGTGGAGGTGGCCCCATCTGTTTCCCCACTGAGGGGGTGGGCCGGTGCGGAATAAGCTGGTTCTGACCGAGCCCACCTCACCTGAGCCAAAGGGAGCTGGAGGGCGTGCCCTGTGTGGGGCCCGTTCCGGGGGGTGACAGCCATGCGGGGGCCACGTGCCTGTGGGACGGCACTTTGAACAAACACATGACTCTGAGCCTGTTTACGGGGTGGGGTGGGCATGTCCTCTGGTCTCTGTTCATGAATCATTCACCGGTCCTTTCCAAAGACTGACCTTGGGGGTCAACAGGCCACCCTGCCCCGAGGACTCGGGACTGGCTGCCGGTATCGGGTGAGCGGAGGGAGTGGCCTGTGGGTGACTGCCCCCTCGACTCCCCGGCCTCGTGGGCGTGATGACCTGTGGCCCCTGCCGGGGCATCCTGGGAGCCTCGTGTTCTGAATGTTTGACGTGACCCCTCTCCTCCTCACAGGTATCCTCTGTACCAGCTGGGCAACCCCCAGCTCCGGGTTTTCCGCACCAACTTCTTCGTCCAGCTGGTGCGGCCTGGCACAGCCCAGCCCGAGGACACAGTGCAGTTCCGGATCCCCATGGAGTAAGCACCCCCCACCCCAGAGGCATTCAGGCTGGGGAGGGCCCCAGGGGGCCCATGGCCCTAGAGGTGCCACTGAACCCCACTCACAGGCGAGTTTCTTCCTGCCGTGAAGATGCTGCAGGCAGTTCCGCAGTGCCCGAGGTCCGGTGTGTGCAGAGCCTTGGCGTGGGGTGCTCCCCACCTCCCCTGGGAACCTGGCCTGTGACCCAACTTCTTTTCTTGCGTCAGGCCTGGCTGCTCTTCCCAGGAGGCTGGGCTGTGACTCCTGAACCCACTCACCGTGGCTTTCAAAGCCTTTGTACTCAGTGGGTCCTTCACGGAGGCCCCAGTTACCACAGGGACACAGCCTCCCTGTGCCCCACGCTGAAGTCTTGGGAGTTCCAGGCCTGGCTTGAGCTTCTGTGTGAGCTGGGGGTTGTGCTGTCAGCCTTGGGGGCAAGGGCAGGAGAGGCCGAGGCCCATGTAGGGTGAAGAGGCAGTGGGACTAGCCCACCATCCCCTTGACCACCCTTTCTGGGAAGACGCGCTGGCTGGGAGGGCACTGCGGGCGGCTCCTGGCAGCTGGGGCCTCGCCGACCATCCTGTCCCTGCCCTTGGCAGCTGGGCCCCAGGGAGCGGGATCAGCAGGAGGGAGAGCAGAACCGAGTCCCGGGGGCTGGTCCCGTCACCCCTCACTGCTGTGTGCGGACTTGAGTGTGCTGGGCAGCGACCAGGGGCTGCATCTCCGGGGTCAGCACGGCCCGGCCTCAGCCCTGGCCTCTCCTCAGCCTGCTCCCACTTGGGGCCTGCAGTTGGCAGCCCACTCTGTCTGGCGGGTGGCTTTCTGCCTTGGCCCTGCTCAGAGTCCCTTCCTTTCTCCTCTGCCCAGGATGACCAGAGTGGACCTCAGGAATTATCTTGAGCGCATTTACAACGTGCCTGTGGCCGCCGTGCGGACGAGGGTGCAGCACGGTGGGTGCCTGGAGCAGGGGCTGCCCCTCTGTGTTGTGGGCTCCTCCCCAGAGCTCAGGGGGGCCAGGCTGTCCCTGTCACTGGCCTGGTCCCCCTCGCAGCCACTCTGACATGTAGTCCTTTGCACGTGAGGAAACTGAGGCACACAAGGGTGGAAGGGGCCTCCCGGGGCTGGGACGCGGGTGGCCTGGCCCTGCCGGCCGCTCAGAGCAGGGCCCCACACTCAACCCTCCCATCCACTTCCCTGCCTGTCCCTGGGTCGATCAGCAAAGCGCTTTTTTTATTCCCCTGGGCCTTTCTCGTTCCTTCTTGTTGACCCCTGCCCCCCAGCCCCCGGTCGCCCAGTTGTAAATATGACGACCCTCTGTCGAGGGGAGGTCAGGCAGTAAGAGCCTCTTTGCTGACGCGGCAGAAAGCCGTTTCTTGAGTTAAGACACGTTTGGGTTTTCACCCAGGTGGTGGCGCCTGCCCATGCGAGCCTGGCCTGGTGGCCGCGGGCATGCTGCCTGCAGCCCGCGGATGCCTGCGTGCTTTCCTGTTTCTAGAAAGTGGGTCCCTGGATTATTGGGACTGAAAACTGCATGCTGGGAGTGAAGGGTTTTGTCTTCTCCCCTTCTGACAGGTTCCAACAGGAGGCGGGATCACAGGAACGTCCGGATAAAGAAGCCAGATTACAAGGTGGCCTATGTGCAGCTGGTGAGCGCTCGCCCCACCCCCGCCGTGACCTGGGCGGGGGGCACTTAGTTCCAATCCACATGGAGCCCCGGGAGGAGCTGGGGTTCCGAGCACTGCTCAGAGGTGGGAGGGCACGGGCGCTGGGGAGCGGCCCCGGGGCCAGTCCTGGACGCGCCCTGGACGTGCCGTGGGCGCAGGCGCCTGCCGGGCCTGGGGGCGGGGTCAGACAGGAGCCAGGGCCAGCGAGCGTCGAGGCCAGGAAGCAGTGGATGGGGTGGAGGTCCGTCTCAGGCCAGACCACTCCGGGTGTCCTGGGGTCCTGGCTGACCCCCTCCCCTCCAGACTGGATGGTGGGGTGCACACACTCCCCCCCGGGTTCTCTTCCCTGTATCCCCTGACTGGCGGGGGGCTCCGGGAAAAGGGTCCAGCGCCCCATCTGAGCTTTTGCTGACTGAAGCCCAGAGCTGCGAGAGCAGGGCCCAGGTTTGCAAAGCCCGTCTCCCGGCTCTTCCTGTGCAGCCCGAGCGGCCCCGTGACGTGCTTTCTCAGATGTGCTCTTGACATCGTCAGCGGCCTTGGCCGCCCCGCACCAAGGCCCCGTGGGCTCCAGGCAGGATCCCTCTGCCGGGGCGGGTGACCTTGGACCTGTCCATGGAGTCTGTTAACTGCCCTGCAGTGTGAAACCCTGGTGGGGGCGGGGAGGGGTCCTCCAGCGCCTTCCCTTTCGGGGTAAACAGCCCGGGTGTGCGCGGGGAGCACGGGCAGCCCGCGGGCCCGGGGCCGCTAGGTGGCAGTAGTGCTACGGTGAAAACCCCCTCGGCCCCGGGCCTCTTTCGGGCCTGAGGAGGCTGCTTGTTGAGAGAGCAAGTTAGCATGGCTGCTTTTCTGAGAAACAGTCACAGTTGTTCTAAACAGGGGCCCCCGTAATTATTTGGCCTCATATTTGCTGCACGTAAAATCAGCCAATCCAGGCAGGGAGAGCGGCCGTTGGCCTTATAGAGACGCCTGTGTCCTCTGTGTTAAATCGGGCCATCTGTCTTTGTCGCGGCATGCCGGCTGACACCCCATATGTCGGCATTCGCCACGAGGCCTTCAGCAGGAGCTATGGTTACAAGTGGCTTTTGAGTCATCCGAGCCCTTGCGTTTCCCGGGCCCCACCTCGCTCTGGAAGCTGAGCCGCGCAGCCCGGGATCTGGTATCTGCAGCTGCCGCCCGGCCGCCTTTCTTCCCCTGTGAAATCGAGGCGGCACAAGTGGCAGCGCAGAGCGCCCCCGCCGGGCACGCTTCCCTCTGTCCCCAAATTAAATTTGTAACGGATTCCCCCCCCCCCCCCCACACCCTGCCCGACTCCAGCAGATCTTTGCCTGGAAACCGGCTGGGCGGTTGGGCCCTCGCCCCCTGAAGGGGTCCCCTCTCTGTCCCCCGTCTCTGCGGAGACGTCCTCCCCACGTGTCCCTTGGGGCCTCGTTCCTGAGCTTCTCATCACAGCGCTGATCGCAGAGCACACACAGGGCTCATCGGAAAGACCAGTGACACTCCCTTGTTTGTTTGGAGTTGGTTGCTTCCGGAAAGCTGGTCCCACGTGCTGGGGGTCCCGGGTTTCCCTCCTACAACCTGATAAATATCTCTTTGGCTCAGAGTCGGGGAGCTCTTGAGCTTGGGTCACCCCACAGCAAGGAGCCTCGGCCCCCAGGCTGAAGCTGCAGCTGTTGGTGACAGGGAGGCTGCCCCACCCCCACCCCCACCCCCGCCCCAGGCCGCCGTCTTCACTTTTCACTGTGATGCTCTCTTTTCGGCTGACCAGCTTTGGAAGGATGGAGGGTTTTGTTTCTGAAAGTACGAGGCGAATTCCTCTTGGAGGGAACCCTGGGAGCCGCAGTTGGCAGCCACGCCCAGCACTTGTCTCAGTGAGAAGTGAGGCGTTTCTCCCAGCGGCACCCTCCGTTTTTCCCGAGCTGTTGCAGATTGCCATCTTTGTATTTATATTTTAAAATGTCATTTTGGGTTTCCCCCACCTCAGAAAACTAGCAGAATCACCTCGGTATATTAAACATAAATCCCCCATTCTGGGCAATCAGCCCTGCATGTAAACTGTTGCCCTTTGGTATTTTAAAGAAGAAGAAAGAGAGTTTTGAAGTGTGTAAGTGAATCCCCCGCAGGCTGGCTACCGCGCACGCGGCCGCTGCCTGTCGTCACTTGGGGCCTGCACTCCGCGCCATGGGAGCAGGATTTATAAACGCCCCTACTCGGGCTGAGGATGTGGGCTGCTTCAGAGCATGCTTGGCCACCTGCCCAAGTCCAAATTTCTTTACAAAACAAGGGTCTTCAAGAACCAAGCGCACTTCACTGATTCTACTTATTAAAACTTTCCAGATCCGGGTGCTAGCCCTCCGTCCCTTTCTGCCCGTCTGGAGGTGGATGGCGCGGCCCTGGGAGTGTCGGCCCGGTGCCCCCGTGCGTGGAGCCGCTTCCCAACATGTAGCACGTGGAGGCGGCCCCACACCTTCTGTTGTTTGGGGTCCCCCTCCTCCCTCCGGCCCAGTGCAGGCCAGGCTGGTACCCCAGCCACGTGCTGGGGGTCCAGCTGGGACTTGGCCCGCACTCACGTGTTCTGAACTTTTAGTGAAAGATGTAAAACCAGTTAATTTGCGAAGCCGGTCTTGATTTATAGACTGCTCGTATGTGCTTTTTTTTGTATGTTATGTGTGTTTTATTTGCCAAGCTCTGAGCTGGGAGGAGGGTCCGTCTTTAATGTGGGTGAAGGCCTTTAGGTATTTTGGGTGGAAAATGTCCCAGGGAGGCAGCGGACACGATCCATGCCCTGTTTTCCTTGCCCCTGCCCCCCGTCCGGCCGGGTGACTCCTGCCGGGAGTGGATGCTCTGTGGGGTGCACACGAAGAGCTGGTCTGCTGGAGGCAGGGGCCCGGCCGGGCGTCTGTCCTGCGGGCATGGGGCACGCAGGTTCCGTCTACCCGTGGACCTTCCTCCAGGGGCTCCTGGCCTGTCCTGCCCGCCATCCAGGCTGAGCCTGTGTCTTTTCTCCCCAGGCGCACGGACAGACCTTCACGTTCCCAGATCTGTTTCCTGAGAAAAAGAGTCCTGAAGGTGGTTCTGTGGACGAGGCCCTGCGGGACCAGGTCTTGGAGGACCAGAGGCGGAGGCAAACCCCTGACCCCCGGCGCGGCGGCGTCCCCAGCTGGTTTGGCCTGTGACGGGCGGCTCGGTTGTGAGCTCAGCTCAGCTTGAATAAAAGTGCTGCTGGTGGAGACAGGCCCAGGCCCCGCGTGCTTTGTGTCCACCTACCCGCCCCCCCTCCCGCCGCCCCGCAACCCGAGCGCAGGGGCCTGGCCACGGGTGCGCCCGCATGTCTTGTGCTGATCCTGTGGGCCCAAAGCGAGCCAGGCAGTCCTGGAGCCCTGTCCCGTTGTGGAGAGACCTGCATACACGAGCACCAGGAAGAGCTGGTGTCCCGGTGATGTGTGGGGAAGTTAGAATGAGCGCTGCCGATGGGGCTCGGGAGACGGGTGGGAGAGAGCCTTTCTGGGCTGAGGGTCCAGCATGGCACAGTTGGTGGTCTTGAGTGGGGAGGGGGGGTCTGGAGGAAGTGGTGTTGAGGACACTCGTGCAGAGCAGGCCGTGGGGCTGAGGGCTGCAGGCAGGAAACAGACCAGCTCTGGAAAGATTGCCAGGCTGAAGGCTTGCAGATAGGAAATGGAGAGCAGTCAGGGATGACCAGTGCCTGGGGGCGGGGAAGGAGGGGCGCCTGGGTCCCGTGGTAGGCAGGTGGCCGTAGCGCTGGCCCCGAGGCGTCAGGGAGCCTGGTTCTCTGCGTCTCAGGTTCCTGAGATCCACCCGCAACTTGACTTCTCTGAAACCGGTGCTGCAGCTGAAAGCCTCCGAGCGCCCCCAGGAGCCAGTGCCCTGTGGCCATCCCCCAGCCCAGGGGAGGGGCAGTGAGGCCACCCTGGGTTGGCGGGGCATCTCTAAGTGTCAGTGGGCCTGGAGACCTGAGGAGCAAGCATCGTGGGTGTGTGGGGAACCAGGCCACGTCGCCCCTGGCGTGGGACATAGGCGCCACAAGGGCTCAGGGACCACCCTCTGTGGCCTCCTGGGTCCCCGAACCCTGTTCTGGAGCTTGGCTCTTCCCTCCACGGGGGAGACAGTGGGGAGCCGGCTCGGCCCCCCCCCTCCATCCCAAGGGACACCGGGGGCGTCACGTGGTCCTTTGAAGCTCCCCTCCAGCTGGAGGGTGAAGGTCCGGGCAAACTCCACCCTTCAGCGTTGATTTAAAGTGATGGGGAAGGTCGGGAAGGAGGCCGGAGAACGGAGTCAATGGTATTTTCCTGAGAGAAATAATTCATGGGCCCTGAGGACCCCAACTCAAGGCCAGGGGAGGAGTCCCGTCCTTCATCTGCTGCACTTCCAGAGCCGGCCGCCGCGGCCCCCGGACGCAGCCCCCAGACCCTCCCCACACGGCGGCCCCCTGCTGTCCTCTCCGTGCCCCCCGCGTCCCCCAGGGTCTGGCATCTACCGGTCACGGCCACAGAGGAGGGGCCGGCCCGCGGCTTCCTCCATGTCCGCAGCACCCCCAGGCCTGGTGGATGGAGTGGCCCCGGCAGTGCCTGGGGTGGGGGAAACGGTGTCCATGACAGAGCTGGGTGGGGGAGGGAGAACCAAGTGGACAGGGCCGGGGTGGGGGTTGCCTTGCAGGCGCTCAGGAACAGGAAGTGAGCCTTTCAGCCGGGGGGCTGCTCGTCTCACCCCCAGGAGCAGAGCCTTGAGAAGGGGCTGTTTGACGCCCCTGCCCCTCCTCGGCTGGAGGCTGGAGGCTTGGTGGGGAGACAGCGTGTGCCTCGCCTGGGGAGGTCTCGCTGCCCCAGGACGGTGGGCCCTACCATTGTCTTCCCCGAGCTTCTGTCTCCCTCTTCCTTGCACGGCTGGGAGATGGTGGTCCAAACCCCTGGTCCCAGCAGCCTCTTCTCCCCTGCTCCCCCACACATGGGGCCTGGAGGAGGGTCTCCCGGGGGCCCCCTAGACCGGTGTCATCCTCCCCACTGATGCCTTCACTGGACAGCCTCGCTTGGCGCTGGGAACACAGGGCCCGACCCAGGGACTTGGGGCTCCCTTTCCTGTGGGGACAGTCCTGCTGGGAGCACCCTGGGCCACCACCTGGGGAAAGTAAATGGACCAAGGAAGAGGGCGAGAGCCCACAGCAGCACCCCCCCACCCACACCCAATGCCCCACATCTTCTCTTGGCCGTGCATCGTGCCTGTGGGGGACCCAGGGTACAGCAGGCAGAGCCCGCGAAGGGAGGGGCCGAGGCTGGGGGGCTGGGCCAGCCGTCTTTTCGGTCCCTTGGGGCTGCGCCTGGGCCCTGCTTGGAGCCGGCGGGCCTGTGCTAATGAGTTATAGCTGCAGCAGGCCCGGCCCGTGGCCCACGGGACGCATCCCAGACCCCCCCAGCAGCTCCAGGTGAGGCCCGGCCGCCAGGATGGAGCGGAAGCCCATCTGGCCGCAGCCCCTCCACCCGCGTCTGGTTTTCCTCTTCAAGGGCCAGAGTCTCCCCGGGGCCGCATCACGCTGTCATCCCAGTTCCACGTGCATCGTTAAGTAACCGACAGCAGGTGACCCACCGCCTGGCCGGGCCCCTCAGCCGGTGGGGGGGGCCCACTCGCTTCTGCAGCCAGGACCCCCAGTTGAGGCTGGGGCTCCATCCTCTGGCCTCTGGGCGGCCTCCCCGGTGGCCCCAGCAGGGGACCCAGGCCCAGGGACACAGCCTTTCAGCTGCCCCTCCTGCCCCACCCCCCCCAGGCCTTAAAACACAGGAAACTAAAGAAATCAGTCCCCTTGACGGGGACTCTGGAGGGGGTCCCCTCGCACCTCCCAACGTTCATGTAATTCTGAACTCCGTTCGTGAATGAACAAATGCCTGGGTGTGTGTGTGACTCACCGGTGACTGCCCCCCCTCCCCCCGCCCCAATTCAGCACATCAGCTCCACCACACAGGAGAGCCCTGCCCTGGCCGAGCCTGGGGTGGGGTTTGGGTGGGACCCCAGCCACTGTTTTCACTGAAGCTGGCGGCTGCCACTCCTGCCTCCTGTGCTGGCTGTAAAGACGCACTCGCCCCCCACCCCGCCCCCCATCACAAAGGGCAGAAGGGCTGGTCGAGGGCTATTCTTTTCCGTCTTCAAGCACCTTTATTGAGATACGGTCCACATCCCTACAACACCCCCCATCAAAAGTGTGTTGTTTGCTGTCTTGGTACCCAGGCGGGTGTGTGTCTACCGCTGTGAACACGTGCCCACGTTACCCACAGAGCAGCTGCGCACCCACTGCCGGCACTTGCCAACCCCCCACTCCCCACCCCGGCCCCTGCCGGCCCACGTCTGCTTCCCGTCCCCATGGACCCGCCTGTTCTGGACATTTCACAGAACCGGAGTCATGCAGTGTGTGACCTTCCGTGCCTGGCTTCTGTCACTCAGCCACATGCCCTCCAGGTCCACCCATGCCGCAGCCCCTATCAGGATTTCCTTCCTTTTTCAGGCCGCGTGGTGCTCCGTGGCGTGCATGGGCCATGCTTCGTGCATCTGTTTGTCTGTGGATGACACTTGGCATGTGTGTTATCACTGCTCAGGGAGGTCGGGTGCTTAGCCTGGAATGTTTCATGGGAGGCCGGGTCTGCCTCGCCACCAACAAGGGCGTTTATCAGTCCCTGAAAGTCCCCGAAGGCTGTGGAGAGATGGGCCACGTCCGCAGACTGGCCGGCTGCTGAGACCTGGACAGGGCTGTCCAATGGCCCGCTTTCTCGGGGCTCCGGGAGCCCCACTGGCGTCCGGGTCAGGGGCTGGCACGGGGAGGGGCTTTCCAGCCAAGCCCAGGACCCCCATCCCTGTCCTCTCTCCTTCCCCGCACGCCGCACTTCAGGTCCAAACGGCACTCAGCTCTGGCCCTGGCCATCCTCCTTTCCCCGGGCTTGGGGACCAGCACACGTGCACTGGTCCCCGAGTCGCCCTGCGTGGGGGTGCCTCTCCCATCTTTGTAACTGACTCCGCGTCCCGCCAGGACAAAGGTTTCCACCTCCTCCCAGAGCTGAGCTGGGTCTCTCTGCACATCCCGCCATGTGCAGGGCATGCCCCCCAACCCCGCGGAAGCCCCTCCATTTTTGCCAGTGCCGCACACCTGCCTCCCCGACCCCACTGGGGGTGCTCGGCTTCCTGGGAGAAAGGGAGAGGCGCCCTGGAGCTGTGGTCTCCTTCCCAGCTTCCCACTCGCCCAGCCCTCAGGGAGCGGCGCCCCACAGGCTCAGCCCAGACACCCCAAGATGGCTGCAGGGACACCAGGGCCACCGGCCCGGGAAGCAGTGGCGGGGACGGCTCCGCTCGCAGCCGGCCAGGCAGACCTGTTCCGCGCCTGTGTTGCTCCTTCCCGACTGAGATCATCCCCGCACCAGTCCCCCAGATCACTTCATTATTTCTTTGTAAATAGGGCTTTTCCTAGTCAAAATAATCACCGTGTTGCGTGCTGCTCCCACATCTGGCTTTGATTGACTCCTGCCTCCTCGGTGGACCTGCACCCCTGATGCTGTGACGGCGGAAGGCAGGCCTGCCCGCTTTCCTCCCCGCGTGAGGAGGCCGGTTCTGGGGACCCCAGTCCTGGCCCTGCACAGCCACACTCGGGCCTGGGCCTGGCTCTGCCGGGCGCGTCCCTGGTTCTGCCTTTGCAGAGGTGGGGATTTTGCAGAGTTGGGGTGCCGGGGCTCCCCCATAGCCAGACTCTCCCCTCGCTGTCGCTCCGACGGCCTGCACGGGGTTCTCGCAGGCACACAGCGTGCAGTTCACCTCTCTGGCGTCCTCTCCTTCCTGCATAGACGCATCCAGCTCCGTGCGGGAGCCCTCTGGGCACCGTCGAGAGTGTCCCTGAGGGAAGTCCTGGTTTGGGGCACCCAGCAGGCCACTCTGCAGGCAGAGGTCAGCCCTTCTTCCCCCTGACCCGCTCCCCTGGGTGGCCCGTCCCTTTAGTCTTCCCAGCCTGCGTCCCAGGAAGCCGCTCCCCCTCCCCTGACCTCCGTCCTGATGCCGGGGCCCCATGCAGGGCCCTCTGGTGCAGGAGCTGATGGAGAGGGGACACGGAGCCCCTGACACTCGGGGGTGCTGCTGTGTGGGAGGCTGTGAAGGCGCCCGAGTGCCCTCGGCATCAGGGCCCAAGGTGTCCGGGGGTTTGCGCCTCCTGCTGCCCCTCCCGATGTGCACGGCGAGCGGCCTTCCGGGACGGGTCGTGGACTGGCCCCGTGATATTCCCTATGGCCGCTGGACCCACCAGCCACAGACAGCGGGTGACAAACATCCAGACAGTGGGCTCAGGGCAGCGGGATGGCACCTGCCCACGGGAGCGTGCCCGCAGACCGCCCAGAGCAGGAGGCTTGAAAATACTCAGAGGACCACCGAGAGGGGCTGCGCCTCGTGTCCCCGCAGGCAGGGGAGGTGCCTCAGGAAGCCTTGGCGCAGGCGCCGGGCAGGGGCACCGAGGCCCCGTGGACAGCCCCGGGCGCTGACCTCATTGGGCCTCCCCTTCAGGTTGGGCTGGCATTCCGAGGGCCCGACCCGCTGATGCTCCTGCCAGGTTCTCCCTGGGCTGTCACTGGCAGCCAGGGCCCTAAATAATTCTTAAAAAAACCATGTCAGTCCCAAACTGTGTGCTATCTGATTTGTAGCCCTAATAAAACCCCATGCCTGCTGCCGGCAGGGACGCAGTGTGAGCCCGGCGGTGGAGGCCTTGTGTCCTGCTGGTGTGTGTGCACACGTGTGTGAACGAATGAGGCAGAGAGGGGTGCCCTGGGGGCAGTGGGCCCTGGCAGCTCCAGGGCGCCACCAACCCCCTGCAGCAGGAGCCCCCCACCCTGCTTTGTTGACTCACGCTGTGGCTGGAGGAGTCACAGCCTCAGTGGCGGGACATCCTCCACCGACGGGAGATGGGAGCTGGCAGAGGGTACAGCCCCTCCCTGCCTGGAGACCAAGGGGAGGGACCTGGCGGCTACGGGACCAGGCACTGTCAACCAACACATGTGACCACAGAGGAGCAGCCAGGTGCCCGGAGGGGGACGCATCTGGCCACCTGCGTGCACGCAGCCCAGCCATGCTGGCTAGAGCCACATGCTCCAGCCACCAGACCCCCATGGGGCCCAGGCCATGGTGGGCAAAGTGGCAGGGTGGCCTAGCAGGGGACCGCCATTCTGACCTTCCCAGGCCCTCCTGCAGCATCTGAGCCCGGAGCACCGAGAAACAGCAGGCCGTGGGGACCTCAGACGTGAGGAGCCCGTCTGAAGACTGCGGGGGACACAGTCTCCCCCCACCTGGTTCCTGGTGGCCGGCAGATGAGGGCCACCACATGGGCAGGGGGCTTCTCACTGCTCTGAGGCTGTGGACCTGTGAGGGCCAGGAGTCCTGCCCTCCACTCCGAGCTGCCGGCCTTGCAGCCGTGAGGCCCTCGGCTGCAGCCTCATCCTTCTTGTCCAAAATGTGGACGTGATCACACCACCCAGGGCGGAGACAGGGCCAGCCTGGCAGAAGGCGCCCGAGGGCTGCTCCCAGGACTCTGTCCCCCTAATGCCCGGTCCCCTTCTCCACCCAGGTGTGTGTGTCCCGGCTTCGTGCAAGGCCTGGAGCCCCCTGCCCGGCCTGGTCTCTGTCCCTGGGGCTGTCCTCACCACACCCAGCCGCCCATGCATCCTGCACATCCCGTGTCCCTGCCAGGCATGGTGCCTTGGTCGGGGTGAGCTCCCGCCCACGGCCGCGGTGTGGCAGGGCGGGCACAGCAGGAGGCCCAGGCAAGCGGTCGTGTCGTGGGAGGGCTCGTGGGGCACCCCAGCTCAGGGCAGGGGGGGCGGTGCTGGAAGTGGGCCCCTCCTCACTGCCTGGGGTGGCAGCCCCAAATCAGGCCCCATCCTTGAAAGTGCCACAGGCCTGCTGGTCTAGGACAGAAACCTCCCTTCGAGCTGGGCCCCCATCCACACGGCCCCCCAGCTGCTTGTCCCTCCAGAGCAACAGCAGGGGCTCTCTCTCCTCCAGACCCTGGGCAATCTCAGCCTACTGGGGGGGGGGTCCCCAGAGGTGCCCCCAGCCCCATGGGCTGCCTCCCACTGGCCCCTGGCATCTGTGCCCCTCTGCCTGCTCTCCTCTGCAGTGTGGGGCCACCGCGGGTCTGCCTGGTCTCAAGGGGTCAACCAGCTGCAGGGGTTTCGTGCTGCTGCTGGTTCTCTTTCCACTTAGGATAAGAAGGCCCCCCATCCCCAGATTCCCTCCTTCTGTGTCCCTCGGCCCCGGTGCCCCTCAGATCTGGGCTTGTGAATTTCCTCTCCCGCTGCTCTGCTGGGGGGCCCACTGGGCCTTGAGGGGCTTCAGGAAAGGCCCCCACCCCTTGCCTCCCGAGGTGCCGGTGTGGCTGAGTGTGTTGGGGTGATGCACCCAGAGCTCCAGCCCCGAGATTCTGGTCACTTGTCCCCAGAGCCCAGAGCCCATGACCGGGGAAACCCCCTCTGGGTCCTGGGGCCTCCGGGTGCGTGACCGTGCTGGGCTTGTCCTGTGTCCCCAAGAAAAGGCAGCCCAAGTTCCAGAAGGTGCTCCTAAAAATAAAAGGCAGGCGTGAGGCCCTGTGGGGCTGGTCCCGAAGGAGGCCAGAGAGATTAGGACCAGCTGCCGCTCTCGTCCCCGGCCTGTCCTCACCTCCCAGAACATCCCCTGCTTCCCTGTCCCCAGGCCTCACCCCGGCTAAATCCGCCTTGGCCCCTTGGCTGGTACAAAACAGGAAACCTGTGTGTTCCGAGCCTCCTTTGGGGCTTAGGGGTAAGGGGAGCCGGCAGCTGCCCGAGGACAGTGGTGAGCACCACCCTTTCTCTGAAAATATCGTGCTGCCGGCCTGAATGCCGGGGGCCCGCGTGCCAGCCCTCCCGACTCCAGCTGAAACCGAAATAGCTTCGGGAGGTGGACGCAGCTGTCCACATCAGTCAAGATGACCCCAGCCAGAACGGCGGGTGCAAGCTCCCCTGAACTCAGGCTTTTCCAGGGGCTGCTCGCTGGGGGTTCCCAGACCCCAGGGCCGGGGCACGGCAAGGCCCCCCGTGAGGCCCCCAGGAGAGGGATGGAAAGTGGCCACACTGGCCGTTCCAAAGCCTTGGCTGAGGCCCTGGCCTCAGTCCCTGATGTCGGCGCAGCTCCTCCTGGCCTCTCCGCCCCACCCAGGGACCCTGCGCAGGCTGGGGTACTGGGCGCGTGCCCCGGGCCAAGCAGGGGGACAGACTGCGGGGGCGGCTGGGGGACCAAGGCCACGGGTGACCACAGAGCAGTCACGGGGTGTGGGGGCGCCGAGCAGGACACAGGACGGGCAGAGTCGCCGAGGGTCTGTTTGCAGGGTCAGAAAGGCAGGGAACCAGGAAGCTCCCGGCAGCAGGAAGCTGGGACCTGAGAGCCACGAGGAAGAGGCTCCAGAGGGCAGGGTGGCCGCGGCCGGAAGGCTCCGGGCCGGGCGGTGGCCCCGGGGCCGGAGGGGGAGCAGGCGCCGGCCAGGCGTGCTTGGCCTGGCACGCCAGGCCACATGCTTGCCCATGGGGCTCATGGAACATTCTTGCGGGGGGCCGGGGCCGGGCCCGAGGTGTGTGTGTCCCGGGGAGGGGGCGCCGGGCGCTATAACAGGCGGCACACGGCACACTTAGTCACCTCTGAGGTATGGCTCCCGGCCTCGCCCCGTGTCGTTGCCATGGCAATGCCGGGAGGGGCCGCAAACAGCCCCAAACAGAGTGGCCCCCTGACTCCTGGTCGTCCCCTCGAGGGGTGGGACACTCGGAGAGACACTGCCAAGTTTGGGAGAAGAAGCTTGCAGGCTGGCCTCGCTCCAGCCCTGCCTTGGGACGTGTGCACCCCTGTCCCATCCCTGCCCCGCCCAGCCCAGAGCCCAGATGCCACGCGGGAGCCTGTACACTGGGGGCGGGGGCCTGGGGCAAGGTAGCCAGGGCCCCGGGGTTCAGGGTACCCCAGAACTTTAGGGTTTGTCAAGAGAGGGGCTTGAACAGTTTGAAACCCACGTTCCAGGAGCTCTCAGGGCATCAGCTCACAGAGAAGCCCCCTCCCAGCCCACGTGCCTCTCCTTCTGTTAAAACAGGGACCCAGTGACCCCATCGCAGTTTTCCCTACCCTTCAGACTGTTGGGGTCCCAGACCATCCGGGGGGGGGCTTGTTGCAGCAGGCGGGAGGTCACCAGGATGGATCCCCAGGGCGGCCACCTGACGGGGGCAGTAGTGTCACAGGGTGAGAAGGCAGTCAGTGGCATCCTGCAGCCCGGGGGCCCTGCCCCCAAGAGAGGCATCTTCCCACAACCCCCTCCCCAGGAATGCGGCCCCAAAACTCAGGTCTGGCACCCATGCACCCAAGAGGCACCCACCCACCTTTCTGGGGTGCCTGCCCAGCCTGAGCTGTGATCTGGGCAGGGAAGCCTCAACACAGGAGTCTGGGGGTTCGCCAAGGGCTGAGGGGGAGGCTTTGTTCCAGGCGGGGACCGTTGGGGACCACCTAGAGAACTTTTTCGGCACCAAGGCAAGCGCCAATGGTTTGGGGTCCTTCGTGCCTCTTCCATCCCTTCCCGACCAGGCTGACACCGGGCCGACCAGGACAGTCTGAATCCCAACACTTACACCCAGGCTCGGCCCCGGGGGCTGACAGCTGGGGTGGGGCCAGCGCCAGGGCCTCGGGTGGACGACAGTGGCCCCCCATGGACCTGGCCTGGAAGCACAGATGCACATACACCCCGTTCCCCAAGGGCGGCACCATCACCCTGGAGGGAGCCAGACCCTGCCTGGAAAGGTCGTGTGCGGTGACGGCCGAGCTGTCCTTTCAGCTCAGCTGTCGGCAACCTGAACCCTCCACGCTGGTCGGGAGCCTCGAGGCCTAAATTAGGCCCAGGGGAGAGGCCGTTGTATCATGGGACGTCCAGGCCACCGTGGCAACAGAAATGTCCGGTCCCAGTGCCAGAGAGTCCCGTCCACCCAGGAGGGTGGCCAGCAAGAAGCGTCTCCAGGAAAGCCCACATGTATCCACGCGTGGACGCCCGGTCTGCGAGGGCCCACTGCCAGCCCCTCCCCAGCCCAAGCAGGCCCCCAGCCCCTGCCCTGCGGCCCAGCGTCTGCAGTCTGTGTTAAGGGGATCTGGTTCACCCCTCCTTGCGTGGCTGCATCTTATCTCTGGGAAAGAGATTATGGGGTTTCTGACATTAAATTTTCATGAAGTTTTCAGCAGGTACTTTGAAAAGTACTTTTCCCCGAATAACACCTGGAGGGGAGGACGAGAAGGATGTCAGGTTTGCTCACACGAGACTTTGAACCTGGGGTGGGAGGGGCTCGCCCCCCGTCAAGGCCCCCTCCACAAGATGGCCAGTGCCTCCCCCTCCCCGAACGCGTGCTAGGGATTCCGGCCTGGCTGGGGCTTGGCTCTGGCCAGATCCCCTCCAGGCCCCTGGATGCGTGGCGGGTGCCGGGGTGGCACGAGATCACGCTGGGTCGAGTGGTCCATCAAACATTGTTCTTCGTCCCGGGCGCCGGCTCCAGGCAGCCCTGCTCGCGTCTGCGGGGGCACAGGCGGCCCTCTGTCCCGGTCCCCGCCCCCAGGAGAGGTGAGCAGAAGGGGCTGTGGACTGGGGACTGCGCAGCGCCCTGGTGGCCCCGCGGTCCCGGCTCCGTTATCATCTGCGGGCGGCGGTAACCGAAGGGCCTGTCCACGTGTGTCTTTGGGTGACCGAAGGGCCCGCTTGGAAAATCTAGTCTCAGGCTCGTCTGATGGGTCGTTTTGATTTGGGATTTGCAAACATCGGTGCCACGAGAGGTCATCCCACTGACCCCAGCCTGCCTCATTATGTCACAGCCAGATCGCTGTGACACCTGATGGAATCCAGAAGGCCCCGAGCGGGCGGGTGGGCGGCAAGCGGAGGTGGGGGCGGGGCGGCCGGCCGGGGGGCTGGGGGCTGCCGGCCCCACGTGCCCCGTGCTACCTGCACTCTGGGCAAAAGTGGCCGCCCTCGTGCCCCACGGCCCCAGCAGGCCGGCCTAGGCCTCCACACCCCGAAGCTAGCCAGGCTCTCCGAAGCTAGCTGACTGCTCTGAAACTTCGGCCAGGTCCACGTGTCCTCACGGGCCTGACTCCGTGCTGGACGCTGCCCCTGCTCCTCCCCGCCTTCCTTCCCACTGCCTGGGGGGCAGGGAGCAGTCCCAGGTGCCACCCTCCCACCCGGTGCCCTCCACCTTCCAGCTCCACAGAGCCCCACGTGCCCCTCATTCTGGCGGGACGGAGAGGCTCCCGCCCTGCCCGGCCCTGGCCTGGCTCCTCTGTGCCCCCCACCCCACTCTCCCACCGCCAGGTCCCTCCTGGGCCCTCCCTCCTGCCTCCCACAGCATCTTCCTCAGGGAACGGAATTCCCAGGCTTGATCCAAGACCCCCTTCCCTCTGATGAGCTCCCCGGGAACCCGGACGAGGACCGCACCTAACAGAAATCACCTCGAGGTCCAGCTCTCGGTCCCACTCCCCATCGAGACCGTCCATCTGGCCTTGCCGCGACTCCAGTCGTTCCTCTTTCCCCGACAGACCCTGGGCCCACCTGCCGGCCTGGCCCTGTGAATCTGGGTCCTTCTTCTTCACCTCACACCCCAGCTTTGCCCACTCACACCCTCTGTGACCTGTAGAGAGTGACCGCCCGGGCACACCCGGGTCTTCCACGTGCCCACCAGGCCTCGTCCTTCTGGAAGACCCTTGAGGTTTGCCTCTGGGCTGCTCTCTGAGACCCCTCCCGGCAGCCTCAGGCCAAGGACTGCCCTGCAGCCCCTGTCTTTCGGGAGCAGGCGGGAGCTAGTCAGCCTTGAGGTCAAGCCTCCTCCATCAGGAGGGGTCCCGTGGGAAACAGGGGCAGAGGACGGGCAGACGGGGCGGGGGTGCATCGTGGGAAGGTGCCCTCAGGGGCCGGCAGAGCTGCGGCTCCATCTGCTTCCTTCCTCCTCCCTCTGCTCCCAGGGGAAAGGTACGCCGACGTGCAGGGTCTCAGAGGAGGCACGAGGGGGGGCAGCAGCAAGGGCCCCCCAGGGGGCATTGGACACCGGGTGGATGTTTAACCCTCTCCCTGGTGACGCTGGTAGCCCGGCCTGGCGTGACCAGGCAATCCTGTCCCCGGGCACGGAGCCGGCAGCTCTGGTGGCTACGGTGCCCTGGAAACGGGAGATGGGGCAGCAGTGCCCTAGGCTGGGCAGCCACCTCCTTCCTGTCCCCTCTGAGCCTGGCCTGAGGGCTCAGCCGGTCAGCACTTTCTGCAAACCCCACACGCAGCAAACAGAGCGTGGCCAGCCGGTCAGCGGCACACCTACGGGGGGACGGCCGGCCAGGCCCCGCCGTGAGCCAGGGGCTCGGCCATCTTCCCCGGTCACACTCCCCGCCATGCTGTCTCCCTCCTTCTCTGGGGTCTCTCGTTTCTCCTTGCCCTTCCTGGCCGCCCCGAGACCCTCCCCAAATCCCGGGGGGGAGGAAAGTGGCCAGGGCACCCTCTTCCCTGCCACACCCCCCAGCTGGCTGTGCTCCCTCTTCCTGCTGCTGAGAGAGGCAGGCGAGCCCCCAGAGAAGGGCACCCCAGACCCGCTTGGAGCCCGGCGGGTGGCCGTGGCCCCAGGGAGCTGGATCCAGACGACTGGCCAGTCCGTCTCTTGGGATGGGAAGCCCTGTTCGAGTAAGGCCTCGGCCAGCTAGGCCTGGGGACGGGGTTGTTTCTGGATCCCCTGTCCCCCGCATTTCCGTGGGGCCCAAGTCCGGTCCCACCGAGGTTCTGTGAGGCATGCTGAGGCCACAGGGTGGCCCGAGGGTCACACGGTAGGGTGAGCGGCAGTGAGTGTTCATCCAGGGCTGTAATGTGGTGGACTCCGGGCCAAGCTTGCACGGTCCCCACAGCCACCAGCGCACGGCTGCTCCATCTCAGACCAAGATGCTCAGGCCCCGACGGGGGGACCACTTACTTGCCCAGGACAGATACGGCCCCTCCAGGCCAGACCTCCCTTGGGCCCAGGACAGGCTCCAGCTGCCCCAGATGTGGTGCTTCCTCCAGCCGTTGCCACAGAGAGACACCCTGGCCCCTGCCGCTCAGTACCCCCCACCCACCCCACCACTAGCCTACACAGCTTCCTCGGGAGCTGGTCAGCAACATCTCTCCCCAGGCCACCATCTCCATGGCCCAGAGTCCCTCTGAGTCCGGTCTCACCTGGTGACCCTCTTGCTGCGGTGAGGGACAGACCGGGAAGGAGGTAGAAGTTTCCAGGAGGGTGCTGGGAGGTTGGAGGGGCTGCAGTGGGGACAAGTGGAAATTTAGAGAGAGAGGGTGTGGAGGAGAGAGCAAGGGGGATGGACAGCTTGGGGCCTTGAGGAAGGGACCAAACCACGAGCCTGGAAGATGGAAAGGAGGGGGGTGGGGGTGATGGAGACCTCCCTCCGCCGTGGCCAGAGAGAAGGGTGTCCTGACGGCCACTCTTGTGGGGAGAGGAGAGAGCTGAGGAAGCTGGCGGGGGTGGGCAGGGAGTGAGCAGTGTCCACCCGTCCGAAGAGCAGCCTCTTCCGTCCTTGCTGAGGGAGCAAGGTGGGCGCCATTTTGTGCGGCTCTGTGTGCCCGTGGACGCCCTCGGCCTCCCTGCGGGCCGCTGGAGTCCCTCCCGCGGCAGACGAGGCTGAGAGAGCTGTATCTGCATCTTGGAGGTGCACAGTGGGGAGGGCGCACGGGGGGGTCCGAGGCCACATTTTGCCCTTGCGGCAGCCCTGCTGGAGGCTGGGGCGTCTTTGGGCGATGTGGGGAGCATGGAGGAAGGAGGGGCCCTGGAGAGACGGTGGGCTCTGGAGCTGGCCGAGCAACCCTCACCAGGCTGAGGGCAGGGCCCTGGGGACCCGGGTCCAGGGGCGAGGTGTTCCACCCAGACAAAGGGGCCAAGTGGTGTTGAGTAACTCAATCAGAAGAGATGTGGAGGAAACTTCTAGAGGCCCTGAGCTGCTTCCTCATCCCTGTTCCTTTCCTAGGACACTCCACCGGACAGAGATGGCGCCCAGCGCTGCTCCTAGGGCCGGCTGGGCCCGACGCCCTGCAGCCCACTGTGGACCCCGACGCACGGGGCCACGATTCCCCTCTCCTCTCTGGGCTTCTGTTCTCCTTCCTGATGGGATAACAGCCCCATCGCCCCATCTCCACGGGGCTGGGGCTAGAGGGCGTCTGGAGAAAACCCCGAAATGCAAAGCACTGTGGAGTTCAAGGCCCAAGTCTGGGGAGGGCAGGATAAAGGTGGAGGGTGAGGACCAGACTCCTGGTGCCTCTGCTTAACTGGTACTAATGACTTGCTTAGGTCAAAGGGTTGGGGGCTGGGGAATTAGGGTGAGGGGCACAGGAGCCTTTTCCTGATGAGTCTGCTTGTCCCAGAGGATAAGTAGGGCACACGGCCGCAGCTCACCTGCCAGCGGCAGCCGGCGCATGCGTGCCTATCAGAGGGCGCCCTTCTGGGACGAGGGCAGGCTCTGCTCGCTGTCTCTGGGACGCCAGGATGGGAGGAAGCAGGCTGACATCATATGGGGTTGGGGACGTGACTCATTTCGGGGTGGGGGTGAGCGCCTCCCTGGGGCCACCACTGAGCACTTGGGTGCCAGGGTCCCGGCTGGGGGGCTGGCGGAAGGGACGACCGTCTCCAGGTGGGACTCTGGGTGCCCTGCAGCCCTCAGAGCTGGACTCTGGGACTCTCCTTTGGTGAATGGTCACCAAAGGGAGGCATCACCCCCTCCGGGGCAGGCACCCCAGCCAGCCCCCAGTCGCATCCTCAGAGCCCACAGAGGGCCCCCACCTGGCCCTCCTGCGCCAGGCTGGACCGTGAGGCTCTTCAGGGACTAGCTCCAGCCTGGATGTCTGGGAACTGACCTGTCCCAAGCTGGAGGCTGAGACGCGGTGGCGGCGGCCGTGCTGGGCTCCGGCCCAGGGTGGTCTCCAGGTTGGTGCTGGGGGCTGGGGGGAGAGGGTTGCTTTTCATGGTTTGGCTGAGGGGATGGCAAAGATGTCCTCTGTCCCGGCCTGTGTGCCTCCTTCACCCATGGACATGGCCGCACACCGGTCTCCATCACAGGCCCATCCTTGACCGTCTCACCGAGACGCGGGGACCCGCAGTGGCTGCTCCCCCTCGGCCGGCTGGGAAATGGCCCCACGATGCAGGGCGCCGCCAGGGTGGCCGGGGATTGGTCACCGCCTGAATGTCCCCGGACGGATGCCCGTGTGCCCTTGGGCAGCCTTCCCCTCAGACAGGCTGTCCAGGCCGGGAAACCCTAAGCCAAAGGGATTAAGAAGAAAGGACAGAATCGGCCGTTCCTTTGGCTGTGCTCGTTTGAGTCTCATTTAGTATATATTTGCTCAGTGGGTGAAAACACGGAGGTGATGGTGCCAAGAGCCCGGACGCACTCCCATCGCTCAGGTCAGCCTGTGTGGAGGCTGCCCTGCCCCCGCCCCAGCCCCCGCCCCCCAGCCTGCCCCGCCCCGCCCCCCAGCCTGCCTCCCCCGCGCCATCTTGCACATTCCCGGGGTCAGCCAGGAGGGCTCTGGGATGAAGGGGTGGGGATGTGCGGGGGACCCTCAGCGTGGGCGCCTGAGCCAGTCCCCCGGGCCCCAGGGCCCCGCCCGGCTGCCGTTCCCCGCCCCCAGCCCAAGGGTCCTCCCTGGAGTCTCTGCTCCACGTGGGTTAGGAGCTGCGAGCCTCCTGGCCCACGCTGGGGGCTCCTCCCCAGACCCCGACCCCTTCCCACCCGGGACCCAGGTGCCTCCTGTCAGCTGAAATGCACCTTGAGGGGGGTCTGGGCATCCAGAGCGCCTGTGACTGCAGAGCTGGGGTCTCTGGCTGCCCGGCTGGCCGCCCTAGGGTCCCCTGGGCATCCTCCTGGCTCCGTCACCTGCTGGAGGCATCCTGGGGTGTGGGGAGGTGGGGGAGGGCCAGGAGTGTCCTTCCCAGGGTGAGGCTGGTGGGAAAAGCAGTAGGACCCCTCCCACCTGTCAGAAACGGGCTTTGATGGTGGCCCTAGCTGCAAATACTCCAGGTCCCTTTGGGGAGGGCAGAGGGACCCCAGGGCATGTACCAGGATCCGAACCCCCCCAAATCCACCCCCTACACCCCATCCTGGTCTCCTCCCCTGCCAGGCTCGGAGTGGGCCTGGGTCAGTTCCACTCTGCCAAAGCCCCCAGAGTGCTGGCTGGGAGGGATGGGGGCAGGGGCAGACCATACTCCCCCCCGCCAACTCTCAGACCCAACTACTTAGAGTAATGAGGTCCAGGTGGCCCCGCGCGAGCCTGCATCCTCGCTGGCTGCAGGGCCCGCCTCCCGCCCAGGAGCAGCTAATGACAAGCAGAGGCTGGAAGGTGAGACCCCCCTTTGCTGTCAGGGCTGTGCAGCCGACCCTCCAGCCGGCAGGTGGCAGCGGGGCCCCGGCCTCGTCCCGTGACGGGTCACTCAGCTGCTGCCTTGGGACACAGACCCCTCCGTCACATCCCCATCTGTCCACCCAGGGCCCCACCGCCACAACCCAGCCCTAGGACTTGGGGAGGCCAGTGGACATTTCTGAGTCTCAGGTGCCCACTGAGGAGGTGACACAGAGCAGCCTCCCTGTCTGTCTGCCTCCAGGGGTGAGGCCCAAGGAGGCCTGGCAAGCCAAGGGGCGTCTGCTTGGGAAGATGAAGAGCCCAGAGAGGTGGTGATGGTTGCACAGCAACCGGAAGCTGCTTGAAGTCGCTGCTCTGTTCCCTGACAGATGGGCCCAACGGCGGTTTCTATGTCACATATATTTTACCCCAATAAAGCAAACCCCACTCATGGGGCTGTAGAACGAATGAACTGAGGACTGTCTGCAGGCGGCGTCCCTCTCCCCATGGGCAGCGTCCCAGGGCGGCAAGGTGGCGTCCCGCTGGGCTGGCCCTGGGCCTCCGCACTGGCTGCCCCCTCATCCCTGTGCCCACCAGGAGACTGTCTCCTCCCCCCGATCTGTGCAGAGTGGCCCTGCCTTGGGCCAGGCCAGCTGTGGCCGCTGGTGGGTGAGACGTGGGGACACGAGTTGGGGAAGGCACGCGGGTTCCAGGCGCCCTCAGCACGTCCCCTGGCAAATGCCGAATTCCTCCCCTGGGAAAGTGGCCGGGTACGCTGGCTGGGCCTGCAGGGTGAACGTGGGAGGAGTCGAGGGGCGTTCTGAAAAGTTCAGAAAGGCAGCAGGAGAGGGCCCCCCCCCCGCGCACAAGGGCACAGGGTGAGGGGGTCACGGGACGCACATTTTCAGGTGGCGGGGCCCAGACCACAGTCAGCCCAGGGGGACGCCAGGCCACGCTGACTTGGGGTCCTGTCCAGTGGGCAGGGGACAGAATTCTGATTTTTATTACAGGGAGGATGGGAAAATGGCCGCTGAAGGGGGGTCGAGTCAGAGCTGCGAGGAGGAGAGGGCCAGAGCTAAGCGAGAACAGGCGGGCCAGCTTGGGGGAGGCCCAGGGTCAAGGCCCACAGAGGGCCTGCTGGCCTCGGCCCGAGACCTGAGTGTCGGTGCAGCCCACCCCGGGCCTCCGTCCAGCGAAAAAGTGCTGGCCTTGCAACTTTGGACCGATCAAGACCGTTGTGCAACTTTGGAGTGACTGAGACCAGGGTGGCCTGGGAACCGTGTGCAAGGAGGCCTGGAGTCTCGCTTCTCAGCAGCAAAGAAAGTCCCCCGTTGTCAGCCAGGAGCCCGTCTTTGGCTGCAGGGCCGGGCACCCCGCGGCCACGCCGTCTACTCCTCCCAGGCCTCCAGCTGTGCCTGTGAGGATCCTGGACCCCTCGAGGTGGGCTTGGGGGTCACAGCCCCTGGCAAGGCCTGCCCTGGGCACACCTGGCCGGGGCTGCCCCCACCTGTCTCCTGGCCCAACCCACACTCTAGCCCCTTCCAGGAGGGAGCCTTGCCCTGGGGGAGGCCCGTTCCATGGTCATCTGGGGTCCTGTGTGTGAGGCCCGCCTGCAGGGTGTGTCAGGGTTGGCCGGCCCGTCCTACGTCCCATGAGAGGGCGTCAGGGCTGGTACCCGCGCTCGGAGCCAGGTGACTGGGCCCAGGCAGATGGACATTCCTGGCAAAGCCTGTGGCCAGCAGGACACATGGTCCCTGTTAGAGCCCATCTGCCTCCCTCCAGGGCCCTCGGAGGCAGAAGTCCTGAGAAGCAGCGGAACAGGGCTGCCGGCAGGAGGGGTCTGGGTAGAATTCCCTCACAGCTTTCCCATGACGCCCCCGTAATCTGGGCTCCTGTCCTTGGCACCCCCGCACCTCACAGCTGCCCGGCCCAGCCAGCTGCTCCTCCCCCCGCCCGGCCCAAGGCAGAGCAAGTGTCCGGGCACCACAGCCTTTTCCCATGGCAGGGATGGGGTGAGGGCGGCGAGGAATCTGAGGAGGAAGCAGCAGTGGCCCGAGAATTTGGAAAATGCGTCCAACTGCTTGGAGCACTGGGAAGATGCCGGCAGGGGGATTAGGAGGAGGGGAGGGTGGATGCACAGTCCTGGGTGGGCCGTGACGGATGGGGCAGCCGGGGGCTGCGGCAGGAGAAGGGAGCCCTGTCCGTGAGGGAGCGCCTGGGGGAGCAGCTGTTTCCATCCATCAGCCTGCCCCCCTGCCCCCAGCATCTCATCAAAGACCTTCAGCCCCTGACTGGTGGGGGGCTGGCTCGCTGCCCTAGCCCTCACGGGCCCCCGTCAGACGACGGGGGTTCAGGGCATGGGGTCCTCGGAGGCCGAGGCTGGACCCCGCCGGCCACCTCCTCTGCCGGCTCCATCTCCTCTCTCGCCCTCACCCCAGGGGCCCGAGTCCCTCCAGGCTGGGCCCTCCGCGGGGGCTCCCCTCAGGGAAGGGGGCCGAGGCCGCAGTCTGGTGGGTCTGGCCCCTGGGAACCCTCCGGAACAGCAGCTGTCCCCGCTGCTTGGAGCTGGCTGACAGGTTTGCCCAGCCCCCTGGGCTAAGCCCTCCGTGATTGATTATAGTGGATACTCACACCAGGGGGAGTGAGCCTGGCTAAGCCCAGCAGCTGCTCGGAGGGGCCGAGGGGGGCTCGGGGCGCCTCCTCCGTCCCCCACACCCGCCTCCCTCCAGCCCTGCCTGCCTGCACTGGCTTCACCCGGAGTGGCCGGACCCCGGACCTGCTCCTTCCCCTCTCTGGGGTCTCCAGGGAGGACCCCCCACACCCTCCTCCTCCCCCCGAAGTGGAAGGAGCTTGGCGGCCACGGCTTTGGTGACCTCACATAAACCGGGTCGTCTCTGGCCCAGCCGAGGCGTCCGCGGGCATGACGAGGTTACAGCTGCCCCCACCAGGCCCAAGTCAATCCGCAGCCCCGTAGAAGCGGACAATCACACTGCCCGCTCAGGGCGGGGGGTGCTTTGCTCCAGGGGACAGAGGTGCCCCCAGGACGCAGAGACACCACAGGGCAGTCGTTCCCAGGGGGAGAAGGAGTGGGGCGTGGACAGGGGTGCTGGGACCACCAGCCTGCGGGAACGTGCGTCCCTAGGGGGCGGACCCTGAGTTGGATTTTGACCTGGAAAACAAGGCTTTTTCCAGCAAAGGGGAAGGGGGCCGCGCGGGCCCTGACCCCTGGCTCTGGCGTTTGCTCAGCCAACTTTGCAGAGACCCGGCACGCTAATCCCCTGGGCTGTTGACTTCTGCGCCCCCACCCCCGTGGCCTCCTCACTTGCTTCACCTCTCTGCCCCCGCGGCCCCTCCCTCCACGCCGCGGCCTCACTGGCTCCCGGCACCTCCAGAGGTGCCTGGGAAATGGCACTGCCCGGCATCTCGGCGCCTGCCCGCCCACAAGGAGAGCAGGAGGGGCTGCTGCCCCGTCCCCCGTGGCCCCTGAGTGCTGGGCACGGGCGCTGGCCGCTGCGCACGGACAGGGGTGGGAAAGTCCATGTGAGAATATCCCGAAGGCCAGCCTGGGCCCCAGGGGCGCGGGGCCCGGCGAAGGATTCGTGCCGCCCACCCAGCCGGCAGAGGGGGCCCAGGGTATGGGCCCCCCCACGTCCTGGTCCGTGGCCTACTCTCTGCGGGGGGGTCAGAGGGGAGTCCACCTTACGGGGCTTCTTTACGCCCCAACCTAGGCTTCCCACAGGGGCAAGGGGCTGTGCTGGGGCCACCACCGCGGCTCCTCCTGTCCCTCCAGTCCCCCCGCCCAGGAGCCCTCCCAGGGCAGGGGTAATTGAGGGAAATGCAAGCCACATGCCTCGGGCTCATTTACACTTAATTCAATACAATGAGCTTCCCGGGGCCTTTGATGTCCCAGGACCTGCCGGCCTTTAGTGCTTTGTGGGCTGCAAGACAGGAAGCCATGGGCCTGGGGGCAGAGCCGGGCGCCTCCTCCCCTCTGCAGCGGGCTGTCAGGGACCCAGGGGCCGGTACCCTCTTGGGGGAGGGAAGGCATCTCTCCTGTACCCTGGGCACCTCCCCTGACATGGGCAAGCACGGGCATCCTCCAGGAAGAGCTGGGCCCCTGGGCGGGAGGGACCGAGGGGCCTGGCAAGAGCAGGAGGTAAGGTTTGGAAAGCAGTTTCTGGGGCTGGGTGTGCACCCGTCAGGAGCAGCCCCAGGCCACCTCACTGACTCCCTGCCACTGAACCGGCCTCCTGACCAGCCCTGGGCTGTGGGTGGGGGTCGCACCAGGGGGCAAGGACCAGCAGGTGCAGCTGGGGACAGGCTCTGGGAAATCACCTAGAGCAGGGGCCACGGGGCCATCCACTGGCCCAGCCTCCGCCTGAGGGCCGGTGGGTATGAGGGTTCCAGACCCTCGCTGCCGGTGGGGTGGGGACGGGAGGCTGCCTGAGCTCTTCCGGAGGGCTTCCTGGAGGTGGGGGTTCACAGAGGACAGAGAGGGTTGGGGCAGACTACAGGTCGAGGTGGACACAGCAGGACTGGAGCGCAGGGCTGCCCCGGGGTGTGGCGTGAACACACAGGAGCAGGAGCGAATGTCCGAGAACTCCAGGCCTGGGGTGATGGGGCCAGCGGGCTGGCCAAGACAAGCCAGCCCTGCTGGGTCTGCAGGGGTGTCAGGGCCGCTGGGGCACAGGAGACCGAGGACAGAGCCCAGAGCTGGGCTCCACGCCCTGACCGCCTGTAGTCGGTGTCCCCCAGGACAGCCCCTAGCCCCTGCCCCCGCCCAGAGGGCCGTACAGGCTCTGGGAGGGGGACAGCTGTTTGTCTCTCCACATTCCAGACTCAGGGCCAAGCATTTGGGTGAGGCTGTTTTTCTTAAAAAGTGTCATTTGAAAATAAACAGTGTTCCTGGCGCTTCTCTGATTGCCTAAGTCCCTAGGGCGCCGTAGGCAGGCAGCGTCTGGGGGTGCAGGTGGCTGGGGGTCTCCCGGCCGGGTCAGCCTGTCACCTCCCGGAACAGGCCTTGCCCCTGAGAAGACCCACGGGGGCGGGGGCTTCCCCGACCAGACGGCTCTGGAGGCTGGGCCACCCCCGCTGGCACCCAGAGCCGGGGAGATCACTGGGGAAGAGGTGGCCTTCCTGGTCCCAGGGCAGGGCCAGGCCCAGCTGGTCTCAAGGCCCAGGGACTGCGTGGGGTGCCTGGCGGTGGCTGGGGGGACTCCTAGCCTGATTCCTCAGGCTTTCTCCTACACACCCGGGGGTCTGGGGGCTGAGGCCCCCTCCCACTTCCACCTCTGCTCTTAGTTCCCTCCCTGAGCCCTGGAACCTGAAGGGTCTGGGCTTCCTGGGGGGCTTCCCACCATGCCACAGCCCCCGCTAAGCACAGCCTCTCTGAGGCAATGGGTACTTTCTCCTCTTGGAACAAAACCCAGCCCCACACGTCCCAGGGCTCATTTGAGCCTAGGCCCAACCATGATTTCTGGGGGCCATGCTGGGGGTTGGGAGAAGCTGTCTCCCACCTGCACACTGACCGCTGCCCACAGGGCAGGTGCACCCGTGGGCCCCCAGGCAGGTATGAGCAAGGCCTGGGCTGTCCATCTGGGGAGAGGTGTCTAGATCCCAGCCGGCCTATGGGCTTGAGCCCTGCCGCGGCCGCAGCGGTGTCTGGAAGCAGGGCTGTGCTCTCCTCGCCCACCCCACACACCCGATTCTCTCCCCCAGGCCGGGGGTGGGATGGGGTGGGCAGGAGGCAGAGGGAGCTGGCTTTGGGTCGTGGAACCCCCCAGGCCTGCTCCTGGGCCCGGCACCCCCTTGGGAAGGTGTCTGGGGTAGCACGTTTTAGGGGGCCCCTGTGGCCTGTGGTGCTGCCTAGACACGCCCCGTCTGTGCCTGCCCCCCCACCCCAGGCTCAGCAGGGACCCCTGGCATGCAGGGGGCTGGGAATCTGGGTACAAGGGCCTCCCTGCTCAGAAGGAACCAAGTGCCCCTGGGAGGGGTCCGTGAGCAGAGCAGCAAGTCCCGGAGTCCGAGCAGCCTTAGAGAGAAAGGGTCTTCCTGGGTGGGCGTCCAGTGGGGAGGCCAGCTCTGTCCCCGCCCCCAGACCCCCGCAGCACATGACATTGTGGAGCCGGCCTGCGGACGTGCCGGGGCGAGGGGCTGCCCGCCCACCCCCAGAGCCGCACACCGCCCTTTCCCCCACTTCGTGCATGCCGGCCCTGAACCCCCGTCCATCCGGGGAGGGGCCCAGCCCCGCTGGCCCTGTTTGAGCTCTAGGGTCAGTGCCCGGGACTTTGCCTGGGGGGTGCACCCCAGGGCCCACGCGCTCCCCGTCCCTCTCGTCTGCCCACTCTGCCTGGGCTGGGGAGTGGGTGGCGGGAGGTGGGATTACACAGAGACCCGCCTTCCTCTTCCAGCTCAGGCACGGAAGACTTTCACCTTCCAGAAACTTCCTTCTGTTTCTTTGCATCTGTCCCATAGGCCCATCTTACACTCTAGGGCCGTCTTCCTGCAGGTGGATGTCCCCTCATGGAGGGTGGTCCCTAGGGGACCCCCGTTTCCCCTGACCCACAAGCATGCACAAAGCCAGAGGGAAGTGTAGACCGAGGGGTCTGAGGCAGCTGCGCCCACTCCTGCGGGTCCCCTCAGTGTCTGTGGGCACTCAGGGTCCCCTCCCATCTCTCTGTGGGATTCAGGGAGCGACCCTTGTCTCCACTAGAAACTTCTTGTTGGTACAGACGTGTCCCCCTGAGGCCCGCTTGCGGTTCTGGTAGAGGGGACCCCGGTCGAAGCTCACCCCTTCCTGGCAGCTGGAGGCCAGGACACCCTGTTTGGGACCTGAAGCTGCTCTTGCAGGAGGATTCCCCAGACCAGCCGGCAGCACCTCTGCCCGGGGCACCCGGGGGTGGACAGGGGCCGGGTCTGTCCCTCCTGGGGCACCCCTCGTCTGGATGACCCCATTGGGGAGGGACAGAGGACTGAGGTCAGGCCTAGCGCACGCTCCCACGGGACTGGCAGTGGGGGGCGGTGGTTGCTGGGGTTAGGCTGCCCAAGCTGGTGGTCTGCTGAGCTCAAGTGTTAAAATAAAAAAGGGAAAGTGTGTGTGTGGCGCACGAGGGGTGAAGGTTGAGGAAAAGAGCCAAGCAGATCAACAGTCGCAGCCGACAGCCCCGCCGTGGGCAGGCCCCGTCCACTAGGAGCTGAGTCGCAGGGGCTGAGGGTCCGCTGGGGGCTTTCCCTTTGCAAGGACGTCCCTCCTTCTGGGACTCTGCCCAACATCCCCCCGCAGCCTCTCCTCCTTCATCCTCTCCCCTGCCTTGCTTTGTTTCTGGGCAGGGCTCCTGGGGAGAGGCAGCTGCTCTTTGGGACCAGCCCTGGGCCTCGCCTCCCTGGGGACCTGGCCCGGGGGAGGCGGAGCTGAAGGGCTTCTTCCCGAGGTGCAGGCTGGCCAGCCCCGGACAGTGGGCACACCCTTAGCGCCCCTGCTGCCATCTTGGGTGTGATGGGCCGGTTACTGTTGGCTAAGGCGGGACGGGCTGCCTTCTCCTCTGGCCGGAGGAGCACGGCTGGGTCCAGGGGCTCCCCCTTTCTCAGGCAGCCAGCGAGCACAAGCGAGGAGGAGTCCGGGGCTCCTGCAGCCGGCCCGTGCCTTTGGGGAAAAGTCAGAACGGATGTGCAGAGGCCCGTGTCCCCAATAAGTGCAGGGTCACAGACCCAGGCCCGGAAGGGGGCACCCTGGGGCGGCTCAGGCAGCGTGTTCACAGACCGAGGGTGTACACGGCGGTGGGGGGGCTGGGACGGGGGGCCGGAGCCTGCATGGGGCCTCCTCCGGAGGGAGAGCACGTCTGGAGCACGTTCCTGGGTGACAGCTCCGTGACAGATGGCCGGGGAGCAAGGATGTCTGGGGCCCGTTCTGACCCATGGGCTCCCTCCAGGCTGGGCAGCCACGGCCCTCGGGCTGGCCTCTTCCTACTGACCCCAGGCTCCCCGGGGAGGGCTGAGCACGGCGTCCGGCCTGCTCGGCCGGGCCCCACACCCGGCTCCGAACGGAAGTCTGGGTGGTTTCTCGGGCCCCAATGCAATGCCCAGGGAGGCCTGGGGTGGGCAGGGGCGGGGGTCTGTTTCCAGGCCCAAGGCCTTCTTGCCACTCAAAGAGGCTCTGAGGCCAGCAGAGCAGGCCGGGGTGGGCCTGTGAATTCCATTTCCTCCAGACCCCATCCTGCTGTCCTTCCCACCCAGCCCCCACCATCCCCTCCTCCCGTAAGCACTTATCCGTGACAGGCACGGCATGTCAGCCCTTAATCCTAGCGTCCCAGCCTCCCTCTGTGGTCCCTAGCCTCCCACTCCTTGCCCCTCATCCGTTTCCCCCATCCCTGGGTCGCGGACCCTTTGGGCAGGAACTGTGCCCACCCAAATCCAGGACCCGTGAAATTTGTCCTTAATTAAGTTGTCGCCTGACAGGCTCCCACATGTGGGGGCTAATAGTCCGCGACCCTCTCGGCTGCCTGTGGGGTGGGGGCATCTTGGGAACCAGCGGGAGGGCTGGCTCTTGGGTGAGGGGGAGGGGTGCCGGGCTGGGTCCCCCCAAGCAGGCGGGCGCGGGCCTTGTTGTGCAACTGTCCCCTCCCGTGTGCTCCGACTCCGTGCAGAGGGGAGCCTGAGGCAGCGGCCTGGCCTTGACTGGGGCTGCCCCTCGGCCCCCCCGGCTCTGCGCCCACTAGGAAAACAGCCGCTTTATCTCGGCCACCTCCCGAACTGCAAACAGCCACGTGTCCCTTGGGGGCCACTCTTGGCACACATGCCCTCTGCCCCGCGTCCCAGGTGAGGTCGTTCACCTTCAGACGGGCCAACGGGGAACAGAGGCTCTAGGCCCATGGCCCCCCATCAGGCCAGCAGTGGGATGAAGGCACAGACGGATTTGGGGTGTGAGGCCTGGGCACAGGGTCAGTCCCAGAAAGGGCTGTGGGGAGGGAGGGGCACGGCAGAAGGGCAGGGGGTGCAGGCAGCCAAGTGGAGCCAGGTGGTGAGAGCCACAGGGACCCTTCTGGCGACCAGGGGGCTGTCCCCCGCTTCATCACCCCCTTCCTGGTGACAGAGGGCAGGGGGCCCCCCTAGTCCCTCCTACCTTCCCGGTGTCCCTCCATCCGCCCCGCACCCCAACCCGTCCATCCACACCTCCCCAGGCTGGGGGCTCTGGGGCCTGTCCAAGACCAGCACGCAGGGACCTGCAGGCTCTCAGGGCATCCCACAGTGCCCGGGGGGACCCTCCCACCTCCTGCCCTGGCTGCCTCTGCCATTCTAGGCCGACTCACCGCATCTGGGCCCCAGAAACCTCTCGGAAAGGGACAGTAACCTCGGGGGGGCAAAAATTTTAAAGTAAAGCCCCCAGCAGGCCGACGCGGCCTTGGGGCAGGGGGGACGTGGAGGGGAGTGGGCCCCAGCTGGCCCTGGGAGCAAGCACCACATACCGGAAGTCCGGCCTGTTCCCGATGCCGGACCTCCAGGCTCTGGGCCCCTCTGGGGTCCCGACACCCTGCAGAGTCTGGGGGCCCCACTGTTGAGGGGGTCCCATCACACACAGAGGTTCTAGGAAGCAAGGCCACCTTGCCCTGGCTCCGTTCCGGGCCTCTCACCACCTTCCCAGAGACGGGGGCTTGGCTATAGGGGGCAGGCCAGCCTCCCTGACCCCAGAGGAGGCTCTGGAGGTCCCTTTGCCAGGGGTGTCACCAGGCTGGGGGGGCAGGGTGTCACTGTGGCAGCTCTCCCCACCCTCCCCTCTGCCCAGGGGCCCGCAGTCTCAGGAAGGGGGTCTGCCAGAGCTTGGGGCCAGGAAAATGTGGCCCCTTCTGGCGTCTCCGAGGTCTGTGGGGGCCTGGCCCCGGTTCGCAGGGACCCGCTGGAGCCTGCGCTGCCACGCTGGGCCTGAGACCCTTCCCAGAGGCCTCTCTGTGTCCCCCAGATCCACGGGCCTCTCCCAGAGGGAGGAGGTGGAAGCCAGGCCCGTGGCCTGGGGATGGGTGCAGGAGCAGTCAGTGCCGGGATGCCTCGGGGGGCCTGGCCCCCAGACCCCAGAACAGTGGGCCAGTGTGTGGCCGCGGGTGGGGCTCGGGGCGGAGGCCCGGGCGGGTCGGGCCCTGCTCCATAAAGCCCGGCGGGAAGTCGTGGACTCCTCGGTGTTGACACAGGGGTGATGTCACCTCCGACCAATGGAGCGCCCGATGGGGGCTCTGTGTGTGCTGCCCTGCACCCCGTGGGCCCCGCCACGCATGGGGCGGGACCTGAAAGCCACCTGAATAAACCCAAGGGGCCCCCGCTTTTCCCCTGGGCCTTGTCTCCTGCACTTCCCAACCAACCCCACTGTCCACATGTGAGAGGCGGCCCAGGCAGGGGTGGGGCGGAGCGGGAGGAGGCCTGTGCCCTGGGCCTGCGCTCTCCTCAGACGGGCGGCCCCAGAGCCCTGTCCCCCAGCACTCCTTAACCCCATCGACCACTCCTCCACCTTCTGGGGCCCCCCTGGTGGTCATGGGTCCCCATGGCCACATCCTGGGCCATCTCTCAGGAGCATCTGTGCTCCCCAACCTGTGTCCCGAGCGCTGTCCTGCAGCCCTGCCCAGGCCTCCCCACATTCCGAGCGCTCCCAGTGGCCCATGTGCTGCCAGGTGCCCCCCGGCACACAGCTCGCCCAGGCCCGGGTCCGGACCCCGGTGACTTTGCGTCCCCAAGGTCCCCGTCAGTGCTGGTGGCCGTCCTGCTCCTGGCATCCCCACTGTCCACCCCCCTCCTTCCATTCCTTGTCCCAGGGCACGTTCTTCCCATCTCGCCTTCCTTCCCTTCCTCCCCCGCCCTCCGGGGGCCTCTTCCTACCCGGTTCAGGGTGGCCGCTCCTGCCCCGCTTCCTGACCCCGCTCCTCCGCCCCCTCGGGCTCTCCCAGCCAGCCTCCCATGCGTGCCGCTGGGTCCCTGCAGAGCGTGGGAACCCGTAGCCTGCGACCCCGCCGCCCTGCTCCTCTCTCAGCTCTGCGCCCGCAGAACCCCCCAGCCCCGGGGTGGGCCCCCCTGGGCCAGGCGCGTGGAGGCAAAATGGGCAGGAGCGGGACGGGCCCGCACCCGCCGGCGCCGTGACTCTTGGCTGGTCCAGCCCCAGGCCCTCGCTGCTCCCCGCGGCCGCGGCTGCCCTGCCTGCCGGTGTCCGGCCAGGTGCTCGGTGCACCACGCGGCTCCCAGAGGACAAGGAGCACAGTGTGTGCTGTAGAATGCCCACAGTGGCTGCTTCCAGGAAGCAGGGCAGGCGGGGCGCGGAGCGGTGGGCCCCTTCCAGCAAGCAGCCTGCAGGTGGGCTTCCAGGAAGGGGCCAGCCGGTCCCCCTCCCCCTGGCCGAGGGCCAGCCGGGTCACCAGGTGCAGCCTGGGAGAGGTGGGAGAAGGGAGGGAGCAGGGGAAGAGGCCCAAGCTGGCCTCCTTCTAGAACCTTCTGTTTGCCCTTTTGGGGATCACACAATCTCTACTGAGGCCCCTGGCTCAGGGGCTTTTTGGTACAACACACAGGAAGACCCCAAACACACGAGGGAGGCGAAGGGAAGGGTTCCGAGCCCAGACCGGGGATGGGGTCCTGGTGCCCCAGCCTCCAGCCCAGGCCCCTGCCCACTGTGCCCGCACTCGGCGCCGCCTGGAGCCTGGCGTGGGGCGAGGGGCCGCTTGGCAGGCCCAGCTCTGTTTACTGAGACTCCCCAGGGTGCGTGTCCGCTGACCCCCACCATCACGTTGGGCCTGGTTAAAGGACGTCGTTTCCTTTCACTGTTGGCGTTTTTTCTGTCCCCATTCAGAGGGCTGGACCCCAGCCCGCCCCACGGTCCGCAATCCCTACCTGAAGGTGGGCCCCAAGGTCATTAAATCTGGGCCCAGCCTGGACCCACATACATAGCCAGGACCCCACGAAAGCCCGCCGTCTCAGCAGAGCACCCCAAACAGGACAGGGAACCCCACACACCTTCAGCACAACCGGCACGGTGAGTGGCCCTGAGTGGAAACCCTCACTCACAGCCGGAGCTGCACACCTGCGGACACGTGGCCCAGGGGAGGCGGCCGGGCAGGCCTGCACACCCAAGAGCTCACAGCCAGACGGCTGAGCCGCTGCACACAGGTCCACGGGGATGCGCTGAGACGGGGACGTGCTGAGACACGCTGAGACACGCACGCACACACACAGGGACACACGTGGACACACAGATACAAGAGACACAAAGAGACATGGACACACAGGTGCACGGAGACACACATGGACACACACGTGGACACACAGACACATGGACAGACACAAGGACACACACACGGACACACACACAGACACACACTTGGACACACGTGTGGACACATACATGGAGACACGTGGACGCACATGGACACACAGACCCGTGGACACACACGTGCACACAGGGGCATGGGCACCGGACACAGGAAGCCCTGCCCTCCATAGTGGGGGAGACGGTGGCTGCTCAGCCTCCACCCCCCACAGCGGCACGGCGGGGGAGGGTCCAGGTGTGAAGACCCCAGAGTCGACTGCCCCCACCGCCGCCCCTGCTGGGGCTGGCAGTGACATTCAAGCCCCTGTTTGCTTGGCGACACTTAACTCAGCACAGGGGCATTTTGAAAGTGACTTTGGGGGGTGGCCCGTGCCTGCCTCACAGCCCCCTCTAGGCCCCTTCTCTGAAAGCAGGAAGTCGGGCTGGGCCAAAGGTAAACACATTCCAACCTGGGGTCCCCGGCTTCACGGAGGGGCTGCGCTGCGGGCACTGGCTGCCTATTTCCCCAGCCCAGGTGGGGCTCACAACCTGGGCTGGGGCTCTGGGACCAGCCCCACCGCCCACAGGCTGCCCACAGTCACCCAGGGCCCTCCAGGAGGGTCCCGTCCTGGTTGCTGCCCAGGGAACCAGCCCTGGAAGCAGAGCGGGTGGTGCGCCTAGTGTGGACACTGCCCTGTGCTTGCGGAGGGGCTGGCGGGTGGGCACAGCCCTAGTCAGGCGTCTTCCCCGGTGGGGGTGGCGAGGAGCCCCCACCCTGGCCTAATGCCAATCCGATGCGCCCACTTCCCCAAATCAGCCTCTGCTTTCCAGGTGGAAGCCCAGAGCAGAAGCGTGGGTGTGACCAGGAGGGGGCCACAGCCCCCAGGGACCTGGCCCCATGGCCCTCAGCAGCCCCACTCCTCTGGAAGTGGGCAGATTCCTCCCTGTGCCCAGAAGAGGTTTCCAGAGCACCCTTCTCCCTTCTCCCACCCCCACGGCCCCATCGCCCTCGGGGCGCCTCCAGCCACCTGTGTTACCCACGCCACCACCAACAGCCCCTGGGAAGCTGGACTTTCATCTTCTGAGGCCTGGCTTTGCAAAGCTCCAGCAGAGACGGGTGCTTGTAAAACGGGCCATGTGAGCTCTAGCTCTTGACATCTAAAGGATGGGTTTCTTGGTCCAGCTGGCAAAACCCATGTGGGCGAGTCCGGCGGGCCATGGGCCTGGAGATGGCTGTAACCTCACCCGTGAGCTGCCCGCTGGCCTGTGGAAGCCTCCAGGGAGTGGGGGGCAGGAGGCACTGGGGAGCCCCCAAGGGTGCCATGGGCAAGACCTTCATTAAACACCTTCACACAAAAGCAACCGTGCTGACCACCCGCCCTGCTGGCCTGGAACCGTCCCCTCTGCAGCCCTGGAATTCCCATGTCTCCCATCAGGCGGGAGGTGGGCCCCAGAGAGGAGACCAGACACACGGAGCCCGTGGGGAGCGCGTGGGGGGAGCTTGTGGGGCCAGAGCCAGGGCAGCCAAGGACCATGCGGCCTGGACGCTGGGAAAGGCACGCGCTCGGGGTCTCCCAGGCCTTTGCTATCTCCTCCCGGTCAGTTGGCCCGCAAGGCATTTCCTGACTGCCCTGAGCACGGGAAGGGGTCAAGGACCCAGCCCTGTTTCCAAGGGCTGCTCCCTCGGGTTCCCAGAGTCGCGCCTGGCGCCCAGGAGCTGGGAGGCCTGGTGGGGGGATGTCAGAGGCAGGGGGGCGTCACCGCCAGCTGCTCCCTTGTCCCCGGACACCAACCACCAACATAGGCAGGGGCTGCACGTGCACCCAGGCGCAAGCCTCAGGACGGACACCGGCAGGACGCGCCCTGGGCCTTCAGCGGCGAGATCCCGCCGTGGGCCCCTCCTCCCCTCCGCCCCCACCCTTCCTACCCCCTCCCCGCTGTTGCCTGCCCAGTGAGAGCTCGCCCCACAGCCCCCGCTCTGCCCCTCGCTGGGGTCCCCACGGCAGCATGTGGGGAGGGCTGGCCTCTGTGCCCCGAGCCCAGTGCTCAGGGCCTGTAGGGCTGTGGCTGCACACGGCCAGGCGGTGGGCTTCCCGGGGGCGTGGCCAGCCTGGGCCACATGTCAAGCCCACTCCCCTAGGAGGGGTCTAGAAACCAATCCCTTAGATCAGGCCTTAAGGGTCTGGGGCACGGGCTCAGGGAGGCCTAGGTGTGTGTGCAGGAGGGGCTTCGTGTGGCTGGACCTCTCTTCGGGCTGACAACACCCTTCGCCATCCTCAGCCCCCACGTCTCCCTGCAGGGATCCCCGGGTCCCACAGCCCCCCACCCCGGTCCCCACGTGGTGCCTGCCCTGTACCCCGAAGTCCCCGTGCCTTCTGCTGTCCCACCCCGCGGGCTCCTCCCCACATCACGTGCCGTCTCATTGCCCACCTGTCCTGTCCACAGCCCCTACCCGGTGAGGCCCCCACCCATCGCCCCTCCCCATCCATTATTCCCCACCCACCCTTTGCGTCCATCCTCTTGTGGCCCACGTGTATTTTCACATTCCCCATCCCACGTCCCCCAGCCCATGGCGCAGCCTCGCAGGCAGACAGCTCAAAACCAGAGTCCCTGAGACAAATTCCTGTAACTGTGTTTATTGATGCAGTCCAGGGCTTCTGGGGAGGCCCTGGTGGGGAGGGACACTGAGCGAGATGGACACAATGGAATGTTCGAGGTTTGCTCCCGGTGTTCAGAGCGTCCAGACTAAGCGAGGGGAGGGCGGGGCCCCACACACTCGGCCCCAACCCAGACGCCCCCAGACAGAGACGGTTGACAGGTGGGCGCTGGGGCGGGGCGCAGGCCAAGGAGGCCGCCCACTCAGCAGCACACGCGCACAATCACTTGCACACGCGCTCAGAGACCCAGGGCTGCTTCCAGAACCCCAAACCAGTGCAAACGACTTAGTGCAAATTAATTCAGGAGGGACGGGGAGACGGGGTTCTGGGCGCTCCGGGTCTTCTGAGCAAAGGACAGAGGAGAGAAGAGAGGGAAAAAAGACAGAGGAAAGGATGAAGAGGAGGGAGGGAGGCGGGTGGTGGTCTCCGGGCCGTGGCAGGGGGTGGCCGCAGGATGGAGTCACCGGGTGGGGGTGGGTGTCGCCGCGGGTGCCGCTCTTCCGATGGTGCGGGTCGTCTGTTCCTTTAGCTCAACCTGCAGATAGAGACAGGACGTGAGGGCGGGTCCGGGCGGTGCAGCTGCGGGGGGCTTTGGGAGGGGCGCCTCGCCCACCTTCCAGAGCTGATTCCTGAGTCAAGGTGAGTCGTGGTTCCAGAAGGCAGCATATTCTCGCGTCAGAGCTAGAAAGACTTGAAGAAGTCCGGGTTCCGAGGCCCAGGCATGAGCTGGGTAGCACCATTTCTGCAGGGCAGGAGAGAGTGAGTGCGGGCCCTGCTCTGGGCCCTGACCCCACCCCCCCACGTGTGGCAGGGGCCCCTCACCTTGTCCTCTTGAGGGTTCTGGGGGTCCAGAGAGCACCAGTGGCGTATTTGCTCCTTCAGGAAGGTAAAGGAACGGAGCTGCTGGGGGTTCCAGCTCCCCCGCGGGGCCAGCCGAGCATGTTCTGCGGGAAAGAGGACACCGTGAGGGCGGGGTGTGGGGCCGTCGGCCCGGCGGGGCCTGGCTTGTCCCTGCACTCACCAGGGAGGCCGGACAGCCTGTCTGTCCTCGCCGTCACACCGGACCGTGTCCTGTCCCTCTGCGCACACCCTGGCGCCCGGCCTCCATGGCTGGCGGGCACGTCCGCCCCACTGGAGACGTGGCTGTGGGGGACAGAGGAGCCTGGCTGAGGGGGAGAGGTGGCCCAGGGGGTCGGGAGGGCGGCGGGCTGGACACTCACCCTCGTCTCCGGTCCAAGCGCGGAGGCACCGATCCCTGCTCTGTCACCGCCCGCAGAGGCCCGCCTTGGCCACGGGCTCGGAGGCCAGTGCCCCCGGCTCGCCACCCGGCTCCGGCTCCTTGTCCCTGCCTGTGCCCCGACCTCCCGCCCCCCGGAGCTCGCATTCACGCCACCCTGCCCGCCTCGCCTAGTCTGGTCTCACCAGTGCCCTTGACTCCCCTGGGTGCTGTCCTGTCGACCGTGCCCGTCCCGGGGGTGAGCAGTAAGGGCCAAGTGTCACCAAGTGTCACCAAGCCTCCAGCACTGCCCCCGGGTCACAGTGCCGCATGGGAACGGCGGTCCGCAGGCTGGGCCCACGGCAGCCTCCTTGCTGCAGAAATCTCCCTGGGGCCCTGTCCCTGCGGCCCCGCTCCCCCAGGTGATATCCACACTGCGCCTGCCTTCTTGCCCATTCTCCGGCCCTCGAGGCTCCAGCTCAGGCCTGGGGAGGCCCGGCCAGAGCCGCTCCTGTACCTGCTCCTAAATGAAATGCAGTGGGTGAAGTGGCGGCTGGGGACCCCGCTGTCCTGAGTCCCCCGCCTCGTCCTGTCCCCCCCGGGCCTGGATGGCCCCCACATGTGCTGGATCCCCTCCCTCACTGGCAGCCCTGCCCATCTCCCACCCGACCCTCTGCAAATGCCCTTTCCACCTGGGACAGCCCACGGCCCCCAGCCCGCCCGGTCTCAGCTCCCTCTGAGACGGTGTCACCTGTGCTGCCTGCCCTGCCTTCGCCCTGCTCTGCTGGGAGGTCAGCCGCTTCACCTCGCTGGCCCTGGCTCCCCAAAACCTCCTTGTACAGGAGGCCAGCGGAGCAAGGCCCAGGGAGGGGAAGGGGACTCACCTGGCCCAGCAGAGCGCTGTCTTCACCTGCCCACAGCTGCCAGCTACATCTCTACTGCCCGGGCCCCGGGGGGCGAGCCTCTCTCCAGCTCCCCCGTCCACCAGCCGCCACGACCTGAAACCAGAATTAACCGGGATGAATGCCTGGCTCCCCCCTCTTCCTTCCGCACCCCCAGCTTGGGCCTGTCACTGCTCACACTGATGTCGCCGCATCCCCGCCAGGCTCCCAGGTGCCCGCCTGCCCTGCCCAAGCCAGCCCCTCCACCCCTGTCCACTCCTGCCAGGCTCCAGACTTCCAAGGTGATCCTTGGCCCACGCAAACTTCCCTGCACCCCCCCTTCCCCATCTTCCCCTGGTTGCCCCTGTACCCCACGCTTCCCTGGTTACCCCTCAGCTCCCCCGCTTCCCCAGTTTCCCCCGAGCCCCCCCATCCCTCCCACCACCCCCCTCCCACACCCTGCTCCTCGGGCCCTAGCCCGGGCTTTTTCTAACTGGAGTGGCCCCGCCCAGAATTCCCGCCCCTGCTCTGCCAGCCAATGGGAGCAGGGACCGTGCTTGGGGCCACCGCAAGGCCCACCTCCGCCCGGGACAGTCCAGCGCACGTTCCTCGCCGGTCCTGGAATTCTCCAAACAGGGCCTTCTCCACACCCCTCCTTTGGCATCCCGTAAACAGGGTCTGGCATTGTCCCCAAACGTCCCTCCCCCCTCCCGGGTCAAAAAGAGTCATGTCCCCTCAGGGCTCCAGGCCCAGCCCCCACTGGGCGCGCACTCTGCCCCTGGAAGGAGGTCTTGGCTGGGGCCGACAGGCACTCTGGTAGGACTTGGAGTCGCCTTCTGTCTTCACCGTGACGGGTACCACACCGTGGGTCCGGAGTCCACGGAGCGGTCACGTGGGGCGTGGGTGTGTGGGGGGGGTCGCGGCTCAGGTTGGACCTAGGGACGTGCCCTGGGGTCTCGTGGGCCAGGCGGACGCTGATACCCAGGTCGGGTGCTGTCTCGTCGACGGCATCTGTTGTGAGCACAGCGGTTTCCACAGGGCGGTCTCCCCATCGCGGCCGGGGCGCCCCGACCCTCACCGCCACAGTCCATCGTGGGAACGCGGCATGCCCGCTGGGCTCCACGGCTCACGGGCGCACCCTGGTGATGAGCCGGGCAGCCTCCCAGCCCTGCCGCGGCCGCTCCCTGCTCCGCCGCCCCGGAGCCGCCCACCCATTCGGGATCGGGACAAAGTCCCAAGAGCCTCACTTCCCCCCAGCCACCCTGGGCCACCCTGTCCCTTGGGCGACCACCTTGGTCTCATGGGGGACGTTGGGGCCGGCATTCCATAGGGTTCAGCCACAAAGTCTAGGTGCGGGTGCCTTGGGGTGGGGGGGGCGGACACGCCTGAGCAAGGGGCTCAGAACTCTCAGGTCTGACCCACCTCAGACAGGGCCTGGGGAAGACCCTGCTCCCACGGACCTCGCCACACCTGACACCCAGCCTGCACCATGGGTGGACCCCCAGATTTATGCGGGAAAACTCCAGACTTTGCCATGCGTGTACACCCACATTTAGCAGGAAAACCCCAGCCTTTGGCATGGGTGGACCCCCAAATTTACAGTGGGAAAATTCCATCTTTAGTCATAGGTGAACCCCCAAATTTACAGTGGGGAGACTCCAGCCTTTGCCATGGGTGTACCCCCACATTTAGTGGGAAAACTCCAGACTTTGCCATGGGTGGACCCCCAAATTTATGGTGGGAAAACTCCAGCCTGTGTCATGTGTGAACCCCCAAATTTACATGGGAAAATCCCAGACTTTGCCATGGGTGGACTCCCAAGCTAGGATGGAGCAGACCCCCACATTTGGCCGTAAGCAGACCCCAGCCACGGCTGCCACGGCTGGTGATGTACGAGCCTGCACCGCCGCCTCGCGGCCGCTTCTGTTTCCACACCCACAACCACTCGGCACCAACCGGTGGGTGCGATGGGTCCACAGGGTCGACCCAAGACAAAGAAAGAAGACCCCAGAAATCCTCCCGCACTCGGCAAGGCAGCGCCTAGCACTCTGGGCTCCTGGAGGCCCCACAGGAAGGGTGTCTCTCTGAAGCCGACTCCACAACACCCCAAGCACAGGGACCCCTCACTGCCCAGAGCGCTCCCTCTCCTCTTCCGACTTCAATGGTGCGGGCTGGGGTGATTCAGATGGGGTGATCTGGGGTGGCTGGGACAAGCGTCCTGTCTCCCTGATGACCCTCGTGGGCCATTGCGGTATCTGGCCTGGGCGGACCCGGGACACCACGCGAGCGGACCCGGGACACCACGCGAGCGGACCCCAGCCACAGCCACCTCTGCGGTGAAGTGCGAGCCTGTGCTGCCGCCGCGCGGCTGCTTCTGTCTCCACACCCACAACCACTCAGCCCTCTGAGACTGGCTCAAGGGGTGGCCCCGGATGCAGGGGGAAGGCTCCTGGGATCCTCTGCTTTGGGCAGGCAGTGCCCAGGGCCCTGGGTCGCGCTGTAGCTTGAGCTGTGCCTCACCCAGGCCCCCCATCAGGTCATCGTCACCCCCAGACACGGGACCATTTATTCCCATATCCCCTCTTGTCCCCCAGCCTTGGCAACATGGGACTATGACCCTAGGATGTGGTGGGGTCCACTCCCAGCAGCACGCGGGCTCCAGGGTAGACCCAGGGTGCTCCAGGCGGTTGGGAAATGCATGTCCATGGGCTCGTGAGGGTCCCAGAGTGTGGTGTGGAGAACTGACCAACAACAGAGCATGCTTGCCCCAACCAGATTCCCACCCGCTAATGATCCCCAGGACACTAAGGTGCCTGCCGCACTCCATGTGGGAGGCAGTGCTCCGCAACCAGCAGACAGACCATGGCCGAACCCAGAGGGAGTGGCACGCCCAGACCTTTAGCATCTCAAACAGCCGAACTGCATGGAGATGCTAATGACTGGCTGTTAGGGTCAGAGGCGCCCCTGGGAGGCAGATGCAGCTCAATAAAAGGCCCAGAGTTGGGGAGGGCTGTCTGATGAGTTTGGTGTTTTTGGTGGTACAGCTGCCATCCTCGTGCCTGGGAGATGTGACATAGGTCCCACACCACGGGACCTTGGGGGCGGGTGTCTTGGCTGAAGCTGCAATGTGGCTCGACCTGGCACCTGAGGTGGCTCAGACAATGATCCCCGTGGACCACCATGGGATCCGGCTTGTGTGGACCCGGGACACGGCGTGGGCGGACCCAGGATGCTACACAGGCGGACCCGGGATGCCGCGCGGGCGAACCCCAGCTGGTGATATACGAGCCTGCATTGCCGCCTCGCGGCCGCTTCTGTTTCCACACCCGCAACCACCCGGCACCATTCGGTGGGTAAAATGGGTCTGTAGGGTCGACCCAAGACAAAAAAAGTCCTGGAAATCCTCCTGCACTCGGCAAGGCAGCGCCCAGCACCCTGGGCCTCCAGAGGCCCCACAGGAAGGGTCTCCCTCTGAAGCTGATTCCGCGGCACCGCAAGCACAGGGACCCCTCATTGCCCGGAGCGCTCCCTCTGCTCTCCCAACTTAAATGGTGCAGCCTGGGGTGACTCAGATGGGGTGATCTGGTGTGGCTGGGATGAACGTCCTGTTTCCCTGATGTCCCTCATGGACCATTGCGGTACCTGGCCTGGGCAGACCCGGGACGCCGTGTCAGTGGACCCTGGCCGCAGCCACCTCGGCGGTGAAGTGTGAGCCTGTGCTGCCGCCTCGCGGACGCTTGTGTCCCCACACCCACGACCAATCAGCACTGCTTGTGGCTGCAATGGGCCTGGGGGTGTCGGCCTAAGACCAAGGAGGAAGACCCCAAAATACTCTTGCGCTGGACAAGGCATCCCCCAGGACCCTGGGCTGCTGGAGGTCCTGTGGGAAGGGTTTCCCTCTGAATCAGGTCTCCTGTCCCTGGACACCCATCTCCTGGGCTCCCAGTCATGTCCACCCCAGGGCACAGGGACCCCTTGTGCCTCCAGGTATCCGCTGTCACCTTCCTGTTGGCCCAGGTGATGGGGATCTGGGTCAGAGGTCCCCTGTGGTCAGGCTCCCTGTATCACGTGGGCTCCTGGGCAGACCCAGGACACTCGTGGGCATTTCTGTCCACGCGCCAGCCACAGTGCCAGGATCTGGGGGTCCTCCTGGTTTAGATCCGCACTCTCCTAGGGTCAGGCACTCCTTTGGTTCACTGATTCCCCTGGGGAGAATAGCAGGTATTTATGAGAGAGCTGGTAACCTCAGGCTGTTTGCATCTGGATGGGACATTTGCATCTCTATAGAAGGGCGTGGAGGAGAGGCTAAGGCATCAGTTTCAGGTCTGACATCTAGAGAGGGCTCCCTAGTGGAGGGGCTTCCAGGGCTCCGGGGACCCCTGGGTCCAGGTCTAGTCTTGGCTGTGGTAACAGTAGGCGGCTAGGTGCTGCAGTCCATGCATGGGACAGCACTGAAAGGAGCTTGCAGATGTGGCCAGTCCAGGGAGGTGGCTTGCCTTGGACAGACCCTCTCTCTCCCCGACACTCTTGAGCCCTGTAGCGCGGGCATCTCACCGCCTCTGTCTCTGTCACCACCACGTCCCCAGGAGCATGACAGGGAACTCACCGGAGAAGCAGTGGCGGCTCCACCCTCTGCCCTTCCCTTTGGCACTGGCCTTGTAGGGCTACTTCCTGACACCTGTGCCCCAGGCTGATCACGTCCAGTTGCTGAGCCAGAGGAAAAACAATGGGTGCCTAGACTGCAACCACCATGCTGTGTTCTGGGGACCCAGCAGTCACTCCTTGGCAGCCAGGCAGGCGTGCGCGGTGGGCCGTCCACCCTGGTGGGCAGGTGCCCACAGGAAGCACTGCTGGCATTCAGAAGGTGGAGGAAAGTGCTAGCTGGTGATGTTCAGGGGTGCCCTACAGGCTTAGGGGTGGGTGGTAAGGGGCTCGCAACAAGAGAGACTGGATGCGGTGTTGGAGAGAGGCCGTCCGTCACCCCTGGGAGAGAAGCAGGGCACACAGGGGCATCTTTGAAGCTGGTGCCGGGCTGGCACAGGGTGGAAGTTTGAGCCGTCTTGCAGACTTCTTCGATGAGCTGGGAGTGACTCCCTGGAGCTCCGAGTGGGGGGGTCTGTGGCTCCAGTTAGGCCGTGATCACCTGGGCTGCCCTGGGAGAGAATCCGCAGAAGCTGACGGTCACTGTACAAGGAACATGCGTGAGTCTCCGTGAGGGGAGGAGAGGCAGGAGCGTGGATGGTAGAACCAGGCGGGGCGGAGGGTACAGGGCAAGGCGACACACTAGTGTCTCGTGCTGTGGGACAGCCGAAGGTGTGGCATGTGGCACGGGCCCTGCCAGGCCCGGAGCAGGCAGGAGCCCAGCTACCACAACCCCTTTGTTCTCCTCTGCCCAAGCACGGCCATGCCTAGTGCTTGTGCCCTGACGCCCAGCCCATAGAACCCTCAGACGTGCAAATCATAGAACTAACTAGTCTCCAGATGGCAGCCCCACATGTGCCTCCAGCTCCCTGGCCCCAAGTGTAGCCGCATTTTCTCCACCTTGCCTCCCGCAGTGTTCCTCTTCCTTTCCTAGAAATGGCCCCTGGCCTTGTCACTCCGTTCCTTGCTATCCCTCACCCTCCAAATTCAGTCGGTGAGGAGGTAGTCACTTCTGCCTCCACAAGCTGAGCCGTCTCCACCCACATCCATCAGCTGGGCTCAGTGACACCTCCACTGGGTACCAACATCCTTCCTGAGTACCAACCTCACACCCAAATACCAATACCCCACCCAATGCCAGTCTCCTACCCAGGTATCAATCTCCTAGCTGGATACTAACCCTCCCATTGGGTGCCTTTCACCCGGGTACCAACTTCCCACCCAGGTACTAGCCTCCTACCTGGGTACCAACCTCCCAGCCAGGTATCAATCTCCTACCCAGGTACCAACCCCACCCAGGTACCAGGCTACCACCCAGCTATCAGCCTTGTACCCAGTACCAGCATTCTACCTGAGTACCAATCTCCCACCTGGGTACCAAATTCCATATCAGGTACCAACTTCTCACCTGGGTACCAACCTCCTACCTGGGTACCAAGCCCCAACAGGTGCTAACCTCCTATATATAGTACATATATATGTATATATATACACATCCCTTGCTCCCCCCTCACTGTGGTTGGCCAAGGCTTCCAGGATCTGTCCTCGGTGGCTCTGGCCTCCCTGACCTCCAGGCTTTGACCGTGCCTTTTACCCCAATGTCATCTCCCAGCTGCCTCCCACTCAGATCTCAGGTCTCCCTGGGGAGGCCCGGCCAGCTTCGTCAGCACCTGGACAGCCCCTACGCTGCACCAGCGTTCACACCCGTGGCTGTGTGGCCACGCCAGCCTACACACCTTCCTCCTGGAGGCCTGGGGGAACACAACCCCCAGTGCCCGGCACACAGCGGGCAGGAGGGGCTCGCGCTAGCCAGCCAAGGGCACACACCTCTCCAGCCCCAGCCACCCCAGCTGACCGTTCCTTACCATCTGAGCCTGGAGCTGCTGCCCCGCCCTGAACACAGCCGGCACAGACCCTCAGCTCGCTCACGGGTCTACATGGACGCTGGGCCCCTGTGCCCGGGCGCACTCATGGGGCTGTCCTAACACCTCCGGAACCCCTGGCTCCTGCCCCCTGCTCCTGCTCAGAACCTTCTCTCCCCTTCCTCAGCTGCCGCCCAGGCGGACCCTGGTCCCTGGGGCCCCTTAGACCCAGTGGCAGCCCCTCCACAGCCTCCTTGCTGCACACCAAGCCCACCCGCTCCCTGAGGTGCCTCTGAGGATGCACAGCTCACCCCTGAACCCTGGAGAGCTTTCCTTAAGCAAACCCAGACTTTGTCCTCTGACCCTTGGAAACCCAGCGCATGGGCATCAGATGGCACCTCTGCCTTCCCCAGAGCTGCAGCCCCTGGCACAGGGCCGGGCCCCCCAGGCCTCCGCAGGGCTGAGGGCTGGGTGCTTGGTTGGGTGGACCCTCCAGGCATTTGTTGCTGCATATGCCACAGACTCCCAACTGTCCCCCTTCCTCACACACCAATAGAATCTCCTGTTACAGCTTCTAGATGCTGCATTGTTACGGTGTTACCTTTACCAGCCTCCCTTGCAGTTAGCTGTGGCCACAGGACTAACTTCGGACCAAAGGAACACAGTCACCGGCTAGAGGTGTGTGCCTCTGCCCCCTCTCCCCCTGGCTGAGACGTGCTCTGATGGCGGTACCCTGAGGCTCCCCGGGGCTGCCGTGACTCAGCCCCGCTGCCTGGGTCAATTAGAACCACAGCGATTTATCCCCTCACAGTTCTGGAGGCCAGACGTCCAAAATCAGTGTCAGTGGGGCAGGCTCCCTCTGCGAGCTCCAAGGGCGGATCCGCCCCAGGCCCCCTCCCAGATTCTGATGGTGGCCCCCCGGCCCTTGGCGGTCCTTGGCCGGTGGACGCATCACTCTGGTCTCTGCCCCGGTCTCCACGTGGCTTCTCTCTGTGTCTGTGTCTCTCTTCTTATAAGGACGCCAGTCCCATAGGGTTCAGGGCCCTCCCTCCTCCAGTCGGACTTCATCCACTGTCTCCATCACAACCCTATATCTTAATAAGGTCACATTCTGAGGGGCTGGGGGTTAGGACCCCAACCTATGACTCCTAGAGGGACACAATTCAACCCACCACAGACCCCGAGCTGGGAGCTCTGCCGGCTTGGGGCTCTGCTCCTGGTCCCTGTGGAGTGGCCACACCTCCATCTGATCTGACACTCGCTCCAGACCTGGTGCCCTGCACAGAGGAGAGATCAGGGCAGCTGCCCAGAGGGGCTGAGAACGGACCACGGTGTCTGGGTGGGGCCGCCCTCTGGAAGGAGCAGCTGTGAGCCTGGAGGGGGCAGGGGGCAGGGGAGTGGGCGGACTCAGAACAAAGCAGCTGCATTGAAACCTACTCCCCTCGTTTGGCAGAGACCGTCCTTCTAGAACTGGAGCTCGCCTGAGGGTCCTGCTCTTATGAGGGCCTCTCTGCCGCCTGAACTAGGAGGGTCCAGCTTGCTGGATGGATGTCAGTCCTGCAGGCGGAATGGCCTGGTCAGACACAGGGCTGGTCCCCCTGGAACCCTCTCCCAGGCAGCCAGCTCCCTACCTTCAATCCTTTTCTTCCTCCCTCTGTGACCAACCCAGAGACCCACAGGACTCGACTGCAAGCAGCCGTATCTCAACTCAGCTTCAGCTGGGTCCCAGACCTGGGGGCCAGATGCCTGTTTGCAGATCTTGGCCCTGATGTTCATTTAATCTTGTTTTCAGAAGGCTGTCTGTCCCCAGGCCACGATGTCCACTATCTCCAGGCCTACAGCCCTGCAGAGTATCATCTGTAGTGAGCCGATGGTGGCCCCCCAGGAGGTATGTCCACGTCCTAATCCCCCAACCTGTGAAAGTGACCTTATTGGGAGAAGAATCTTCACAGCTGTGATTAAGGATCCCAGAGGAGGTCACCCTGAGTCATCCAGGTGGCCCTAAAGCCAAATACAAGTGTCCTTGTAAGAGACAGAAGAGACACGCAGGGAGGGGGAGAGGCCACGTGAAGACGGAGGCAGAGACAGGAGGGATGTGGCCACAAGCCCAGGACACCTGGAGCCCCCAGAAGCTGGAAGGGGCAGGAAGGACACTCCCCTAAGCCTTTGGAGGGGCCACGGCCCTACAGAAACCTTGATCTCAGACTTCCAGCCTCCGGAACTGGGGAGGAAGGAATTCCTGCTGTTTAAGCCACCCAGAGTGCAGTCATCAGTTGTGGCTGCCCCAGAAGATGGATACGGACTCCAGTGGAAAGAAGGCTCCTTTCTCAATGGTCCTAGCAAAGGTCCCGGTGATGGACCTCGTGGCCTGGCTCAGGCCCCATGCCCAACCTACCTCAATCCCTGTGGCCCAGAAGTCCGGTTCTCACATGGCAAAGGTGTGTCACCATCCTGAACCCAGTGGGCAGAATCCACCCCGGCCCCAGCCCGCGCTGAGCAGGAATGGCCGAGGCCCAGCACACCCGAAACACGGCGCGGGCCGCCCTTCCTGCAGACATATTCTGTCCTCACTTCTCCCAGCGTCCAGTTCTGTGATCTTCAACACAGCCCGGGGGTCCCGTAGGTGGGGTTAGGGTCTGCTTTGTGTTGCTGTGTCCCCGGAATCCCCCTCCCCATGTGACTGTGGGCTGACAGCCACATGAGGACATTGCCTGATGTCGTGGGCCGAGCTGCGTCTCCCAATATCCATATGTTGGAGTTCTGACCCCGCCAGAACCCAGAATGTAACTGTCTTTGGACATATGAACACTAAAGAGGAGATTAAGGTAAACTGAGGTCACTAAGATGGGCCCTAATCCCACAGGACTAGGGTCCTTATTTACAGGAAGAAATCAGGACACAGACACACATGGAGTGACAACCCTGTGAGGAACAGGGAGGAGATGACTGTCTACACACCGGGGAGAGAGGCCTCGGGAGGACCCAGCCCCGCCCACCCCTGGACCTGGGATTCCAGCCTCCAGGACGGGAGGCAGTGAACGTCTGCTGTTTCCGCTGCCCGAGCTTCCCATGGCTGCTGTGACACATTATCACAAACTGGGCAACTTAAGTCAACTGCAACTGATTCTTTCGTGGTTCTGGAGACCAGACGCCTGGAATCAAGGTGTCGCTGGGCCAGACTCCCTCTTGAGGCTCTAGGGGAGGGTCCTTCCTGCCTCTTCCAGCGTTGGGGTCTCCAGGCCTCCTGGGCCTACCTTCCTCCAGCCCTGCATCCGTCTTCAAGTGGCTTCTCCCCCACGTGTCTGTGTCTCTGTGTTCAAATGTCCCTCTTCTTAGAAGGACCCTGGTCGCTGGATTTAGGGCCCAGGCTACTCCTCGGTGACCCCCTCTTCACTTGATGACAGCTGCAAAGACCCTTTGTCCACGTGAAGCCACAGGTGCAGGCTCTGGTGAATGTGCACTTTGCAGACGCTCTTTAACCAACAGAATGTGGCACGAGACGTAGGCTCCAGATTGCCCACCAGGTCCCCGTGCGTCCTGGTGGCGTCCAGGCGGCCCTTGTCCCCTCCCACATCCTGTCCATCTTCTCTCTTGAGCGCCTGCCCCGCTGGCCTCAGGCCCAACCCCAGACGAGAGGTGGCAGTGCGGCCCAAGGCCCCATCAGGCAGAAGGTGGAACCCCTTAAAATCCCCTTGTCCCCTGAGCCTGCTGCTCTGACAGAATCCTCACTGCATCTCGCGGTCACAAAATGGAGCTTAGACAAGATAGTTCAGCCCCAGAGGAAGCGGCATGGAGGGCCCCCTCGCCTGCTGCCAGGCGGACGGTTTTCTCCACCGGCTTTGGTGCCAGGACGCTCACCACAAGCCGACCCCCAAGACTCCCCCCGTCTCTAGCGACTCACGGTGCGGCCCAGCCCCCCTCCCCACGCCCAGGCCTTTGCGATGAAACTTGGCTGCCCCTCTGGTTAAGAGCTTGGGGCCGTCCCCCTCCCCTCAAATCAATCAAATGCCCTGGAAGTGTTGCCAGGAGCTCAAGGCTGAGCTTTAAGAAGCCGCCCGGGTTTCGTCTCAGGAGAAGCAGCCACCACCGGGCAAGACGTGGGGAAGCCGGGAGTGGCGCGTGGAGGGAGGCCCCGCGGGGAGCTTCGGGGCGTAGACGTGGGGCCGAGCCGGCTGCCAGGGGAGCATCTCCAAGTGACCAGGTCCAGCCCATCACGCTGGACAAGACGGTCCACCGGCCCCGCCCCGCCCGGGTCCTGACGCAGAGCCATGGGCCCCAGGTCATCATTCCGGTGAGGCGCTCAGGCAACAGAGGATAACCGACCCCCCCGGGGCCCCCGGGGCCACCCCTCCACCCATCTTCCGGCCACCCTCTCCTGCTCAGAGGGTCTCCCTTGGATTCACCAGGGAACAGAGCTTGCTCACGCAGGGTCGGGCCTCACTGGCTTATGGGGTGTCTGTGGGGGTGTCCCACACCCCCTGCTTCCCGCCTGCAAGCTGGGAACCCAGGGATCCCAGGGCCTTTGCCCCTCCCAGCTCCGACTTCTGGCCTTTTCTTCAAGACGCTGCTCTCCCGTTCTCAGTACTCACGGTTCTGAGACCCCGAAGGGGCGCCCACCACGCTGCACTCTGGAGCCTCCATGTCCCCCCGTTTTCCTCAAGTGACCCCCTAGCCACCCCCGTTCAGGCGCACTCAGCTCCATCCCTGACCTCCTCAACCCCGTGAAAAACGTCAACCATTTCCCCAAACGAACAGTCCACCACACCCGCCCTCCCCTGGAAGACACTCTGTTCCCTGGGCCTCTTCCCCCTCCCTAGCCTGCTGGCCCCTGCCTGGCTGGTCCAGGGGGTCTTCTTCTCCTGGACCCTCATCCTCCACCCACAGGGACCCTGCATCTCGGCAAGCGCCCGTAGACACCGCCAGACCCCGGGGGTGCAGGCCTCTGCCTGCAGCAGCTTCGCACAGGAGAGGCGTCCATCTCCTCCCTGCCCCCACCAGACCCCAAGGGCAATGGGAAGGGAGTGGGCAGATGGGGGGATGCCCAGCTCCCATCTGGGGCTGACCCTTCCAGGGAAACAGGGACCAGGAAGCTTGGGCACATGTGAGAGGGGAGAGCGTGAGGGCCGGCATGAGGCAGCCCGGAGCCCTGGGCAGCAGCCACCCTACTCTCTCCTTGCAGGGGTAGGGGGCTTAACCAGGTGGGGTCCTGAGCCCCTGGCCGCAGGTCTGGGTTGTAGCAGAGGTGTTTGCTGGATGGATGGATGAATGAATGAACGCGAGCTGCTACAAGAAAGGAGAAGAATGTGGCCTCATCTTAAGGTAGAGGTGCTTTCCTGGTCCAGATTCCAAGCGGGGAGTGAGGGCCTTCCTGCTGCAGCCAGGGCGATTGTTCCTGGCCCCTTCTGGAATCATCTGGATGTTAATCCTTTAGAAAACAAATATTTCAGACATCTCAACACGGCCCTCCACGTGGGAGCCTCAGCAGATGGCCAGAGGCCTGGACGCTCTCCCACACCCCCAGATGCATGAGCGCACCACGGCCTTACAGCAGTGTCCACGGGGGACTCAGGCCTCGGCCAGGAAAGTGTCAGAGCCGCCAGCCACCTGCCTGGGCCCCCGCCCCTGGGCCCTGTCCATTTTCCTTGGCAGCTCCCGCCATGAACAGGACATTCCTGAAGACTGAGGCTGCACGTCAGGAGTTGGGGGCTGGAGAGGCCAGGCGGGTCCCCGGCCGCCCCATGGCCGAGCGTCACCTCTGTCTCTGCTCCTCTGTCCTCCCTGCCCCTCGGGTGGACCTGGGAGGTGGGGGTGCCCGTCCTGCTTCCTTTCCCACGGCTGTGCCAGGGCCTGCCAGCTCTGGTCTTCACCCCAATGCCCACGACATGCAGGGCTGGATTCAGGGAGGCCTCGGGCCTGTCACAGTGGACTCTGACGGTGGGGGAGGCCTGTCCTTGGCACCTAAACGCCCACATTTGAGTCATTTCTCCTCCCCGGACCGTGAGCTTCCTGAGGACGGGCTCAGGGAAGGAGCTCCCACCACCCCCCGTACTGTCAGCAGAGCCGGTCTGTCTGGGAACTCAGAGCCGTAGGAGGCCCAGGCAGTGAGCTGAGTGCAGTCACAAGGCCGGGGTGGGAGGGGGGCTCTGGCCCACCTGCAAAGACCAGGCAGCCACCTCGCCTCGTGGGGACGGTGGAAGGGCTGGCCAGGGGGCAGAGGGACAGGACAGGGCTTGGAGGTGGGAGGGACACTGACGACAGGCCCCTGAGGACCATCCCCACAAGGGGTGGATGCACCACAGGAGGAAGGACAGGACACGTGAGCAGAAGGGGCTGTGCCCCTTCCGGATCTGGCCCATCAATGTCAAGGTCTGTAGAGGGGCCCCTGCTGTCCCTCCTGCCTCTGTCCCCAGCGGGATGGGGAGGGTTCCCAGCTTTCCCAGGAGTGAGGAGCCACAAGACTGTGGGAGCCTGGGCCCTGCAGATGTTGGAGCAGAGCCCCTGCCCTGCAGGATGGCCGGCCCTCACAAGCAGTGACCCGCTGCTCTCAGGAGGTCACGGCGGGGGTAGGATTGGGTCGCACGGTGGTGGCAGAGGCAGCCTTGGGGGACTGTGCGTGTGTGTGTGTGAGGAGGACACCAATCCCCGTGGCTCTGCTGGTCTGGGGTGCAGCAAGCCCGCCCAGGACCTGCGCTCGGACCCTCCGGCCAGCGGCACCGAGAGCTAGGGCAGCCAGGAGTGGGGACGAGGAGAAGGGTGTGGAGGTGAGGGTCCCGAGGAGGGGATGCTGTTAGCCCACTTAGGCCCTGGTCTCCGAAGCAAGGAACATCCAGGGCTGTCCTTTGTCTCACCCCTCACACCACATATTTCCAGAAAGAAATCACTCCCAATCCAAAGCCCTCCATGGAGGCGGAGTTTTCCATCTGGGCTTTGCTGCTGAGCTCTTTTGGAGGAAATTTCTGCATTAACTCACTTCTCTCATCCAAGCTCACACAGGGACAAGAACGGGGAGGCTTGGAGCTGCCGCTGGGGAGGCTCTACTGGGCACACGCGGGGTCCGCCCGCCCATCCCCAGGCCGGTTCCCACCTGCCGGGATGGGATGCTGGTGTTCCTGGGAGGCTGGGGGCGGTGGGGGGCGGGGGGTGCTGGATGCCCCGTGGCCGGCTCTGCAGTGCAGCCCCGCAACGCCTCCCCAGGGTCCCCTCGCACATCCGGCTAAGCCGGTTCCCACACTGTGCTTCCAGCCCCTCGGCCTCTGGGCCCCATCTATCACACGGCTGAGGAAATGCCCGCTGCTGTCTTCCGGCCCAGACCTGGGCCTCTCCCGGTCCCTGGCCCTTGCTCTTGCGGCGACGGCCCCACTCGAGCCTCACCCATGGCTCCCCTCTCCTCTCCTGGAGGCCGCCCACCTGGGCTGGCGCCAGCGGGAGGGATGAGCCCCCCTCCCCCGCCCTTCTCTCCCCAAGGCACTTCCAGGCTCCCCTCCTCCCAAAGCCATGCAAACACGACCCCGGCTCCCCTTCCCGCATCCCTGCAGCAGCCCCTCTGTCTTTCTTGGTGACATGTCTTGCCATGGTGACTGTCACAGGGGGAACTGTGTCCCCCAGATTCCTGCACGGGAGCCCTGACCCCCAGCACCTCAGAGTGTGGCTATATTTAGAGCTGGGGGCTTTACAGAGGGAACCAATTACAGTGAGGTCACGAGGGTGGACCTACTCCCTGAGGACTGGTGTCCTTATAAGAGGAGGAGGTCAGGACACAGACGCACACAGAGGGACAATCCCGTGAGGACACAGGGAGGAGACGGCCATCCAAACACCGAGGAGAGAGGCCTCGGGAGGACCCAGCCCTACCCATTCCTGGACCTGGGATTCCAGCCTCCAGGACAGGAGGAAATCAGCAGGGCTGTGGGACTTTGCTAGGACAGCCGAGCGGACCTCACAGCGACACTGCTGCCCTACTCTGGTTTCCCCACCGCATCTGGCACGTCACCCCCCTTTCCAGTTAGGAAAGGCCCCTTTGCAGGACAGTCACAGGCACATCTGTCCTCACAGGACTCGTGGGGAGCCTTGCTTTGGGGTGACCAAGTGCACCCCTTGGCCTCCCAAGACCCCTCCACGCTGTGGTGCCTGGGCAGCACCCCCAGGTCACCCAAGCACAGCACCCACGAGCCTGCCCTCCGATCTCTCCTGCCCTGGGGTGCAGGACGCCTCGCGGCCCCCTCCCCCGGGTACCTCGCTGTGGCTTTTCTGGGTGTGGACGGGGATGCCTTTAGAGGCTGAGGTTCAGATGAGGACCCTGAGGCCCATGGCAGGTAGGGGAGGAGAGCTGGGATGCGGCGGATGAGCTGCTCCCCTGACCTCACTTAGGGGCGGGGCCTGCCCCCCAGGGCTGAGTCAGCAGAGCTCAGGCTTGTCTAGTCCCCTGTGCGGGAGGGACAGCCCGTCCCCAGAACTGATGGGCAGTGGAGAACGGCTGCCTGTTGCCGCGCGTGGCAGAAGGTGTGCCCCTTCTTGAAGGAGAATGGGGATGCCCCGGGGCCAGTGCAGGGCCCGGGGTCTACTTCCACCACATGTCTTCGAGGCACCCAAAGGCCCTACGCTCCGGCCCAGCACTCCCAAATGGCCAGGGGTCAACTCGGAGTGCCTACGGGGGCCCGGAGCTGATGACTCCCAGCCCGGCCCCTCTCCCGGGGACTTCCCCCAGAATCCCGGCTGCTCCCACCATTCCTTCAGGGTGGCCTTCGGGGGTCTTTGCAGCCCCACACCTCTGCCCCACGCACTCCCAGCAGCAGCACAGGCTTCGGCTGGGGCCACCCATGCCCCTCTGAGCACTCACAGGGAGCATCTTCCCAACTGGCAGCTGCTGGACCAGAGGGACGGCCTTCCAGAGAGGTGGGCTGGGGGCCTCCAGTGACCCTGCCTGCTGGTGCCCTGGGGGTTCCAGCCTGGGGTGCAGGCAGTGGGGCCAGAGTTTCCACCAGAAAGTGAGGCCCAGCCCTGTCTGGAAAGGCTCCCTGGATGCACAGAGCCCCTGGCCACCACGGGGGAGCCGGATTCCTGCCGCAGACACTGGGGTGCTCCTCAGGGCTCCTGCTGGGGGCTCTCAGGCTCTGGCCTAGTCATGCCCGGAATGAGTTAGCTGCACTGGAGGCCAGTGGGCAGGAGCTGGGCTGGGATCTGTGAGGGCACTGCTCAGGGTACCCCAACAGACATGACCTCCTAGGGCCTAGAGGTGTGGGTGGGGCTCAGGCACGGACCCCGTCCTCATGGGGCATCTGGTGTGGAGGGCTGGGGAGCAGGCAGCTGCCCTTCCCTTAGGTCCTCTCAGCCTCAGCAGAGGTCAGAGATGCATCACGGTGTGAGGATACCCAGGGAGTGAGTCCCCCTTAGAGGGGCCCCTTGCCCATCCATCAGGCCCTTATTGGACCAATAAAAGAGATCCCCAGGCCTAGAACCCCTGGACCAACCTGGCAACGCCTGGGCGGCTGGGACCCCCTGAGGGCCCGTCTCTCCAGCTCCCACTTTAGGGCCCGGCTCCGCTCCTCCCAGAAGACCCCACAAGGCCCGTTCATCTCAATCCCCATTGCCTGGCCTGTGCGGCTTCCCCTACTCTCTGGCCCCAGCCCCATTTTCACGTGCCCTCTGGAACGTGGTGGTCCCTTCCCCACGGGGACTGCCAGTTCCAGATGGGCCACCTGGCCTGCTGTCCTGCTCCCCTGACCACCCAGCCTGGCCCTGGTTCTCCTTGGGGCCTTTCCCCGCTGAGACTTTAGGCAGGTGGCTGGGCTGACAGCCGGATACAGGTTCACCCCTTAGCCCTCTTCCACCCCCTCCCCTCCTCCCTCTGCCCAGCCAGGCCCCAGGCCCCCAGGGGTGGGCATCCGGGCGGGGCTGGGCTGGGGTCTGGGTGTCCAGGCAAAAAAGGGCCTTAAAAACACGTGAAGGGAAAGTAACGAAGCTCCCTCTCCTGTCTCCCTCCCTCTGCGCCCCCTCCCTCCCTCCCTCTCATCATAAAACAAGGAATTTATTTTTCTCTGCGCCTGGGTTTGCAAACAACCACTCCTTCCCGCTGTGTTGGGCCAGGTTTATTTGGGGGTGGGGGGCGGGCAGGGGGGACTGTTTGTTTTCTCTTGCTTTTTCAAGAAAAGGGAGGGCAGGGGCTGGCGAGGCCGCGGGGGGACCCTGCCCCTCCCCCACTGAGAGGGGGGCCTCCCCTTCCCCTCCACTTCCCTTTCCCCTTTCCGGGGCTGAGGTTAAACAGAGGGTACCCGGGCCCGCAACCTGCACCCTCTGACATCTCTGAGTTCAGGAGGGATTTGATGTCTTAACTGCCCCCTGTCCAGCACCTCTGTCACCCTCTCCCCAAGCAGTGGGCGGCCGCGGGGCAGGCTCAGCCGCCAGGAGGAGGACCCTCTGCTGTTGCCCTTTTGGGAGCCCCCCACGTCCTTGGCAATTGGCCTCACAAGTAAAGCCAGTTGGGGACCATCTTGCCCAGGTCGCCTGGAGCTCGACTGCCCACGCCCCTCGCTCAGGCCCCAGACCCCCCACCACGTGCCCCCTCTGCAAGGCCCACCGGCCCAGTCTTCCTCCCGTGGGCCTGCCACCACTCGGGACCTTCTCACAGGGACATGCAGCCCTAGTGGTCTCTGCCCTCCAGCCCGAGGGCCAGCTTGGTGGGTGCTCCGAGCCCCCAGGCTCCCTCCAGCGCCAGGAACCCACGGAGGTGTCAGAGGGCCAGCGGACCAGGATGATCCCACAGGGGAGGCAAGCGGACTGGGGCCAAGTCACTGAAGGAACCAGGCCCAGCCCTTCAGCTGGGGAAAGGCTGAGGCCTGAGAGGGGACACTCCAGCCTTCTTACCTATGGCCCCAGGGAGCAGAGCTGGCCACCAGGCCAGGCTCAGGTTGGGGCCCTGGTCCTGCCTGTCCCTGGAGCCCATCTGTGGGGCACCCTGTGCACCACCCCGGGCTGGGCGTGTGGAGGGCTGGGTGTGACACCTGCCCCCCGCTGCCCCTCTCCAAAGTCAGGCGCCTCTCGGCTCTCGTTCCCCAACAGCCTGGCTGCCCTGAGGCCCCCGAGACCCCGCAGAGAGGCCCCTCTTCCGCTTCCCGAGGGGATGCTCAGAGCCTCAGCAAATGTGGTGGGGCTGCCTTTCTGAGTTTCCCCATCACTGCCCGCAGCAAGGGCCACTCAAACCCCTCGGGAGCCCGGCCCTGCTCCCACCCGCCCGCATGTCTGCCCGGGTCTGCCCTGGTCTGGGCACCCTTCCCCAGATGCCCCCTGCCCTATGCCCTCCCTCCCCTCCTTGTGCTGTCCCCGCAGCCTCAGCCCCCACCTCCTGGCCCGCTGTCTCCTGGTCCACGTTGGCCCCCTCTGGCCACGGTATTTCTGGGGGTCTTCCAGGCTGCTCTGTGTCCCCCCCTACCCAGAATGGGTGCCACCCTGGGGTGGGGGCTGGGTGGAAGCACCCTGGAGGTCCTGGGTGGCCGCGGGGCCAGGTGGGTGGGCAGAGGCTGTTGTGGGGGGCCTCAGGCCCAGGGACGCCAGCGTGCCCCCTGCGCCCGCCCTGCCCGCCATCCAGCCTCTGCCAGTTTTCTGAGGGACGTTGCTATTAATATTATTATTACAGCCGCTGTAAAAACACAGTGCTAAGCCCCTCGCGAGATTTATTCAGCGTGAGGCCTTATTGATTAGGCCAACTGTCCACGGTGGTTGGGGAGGCAGCGCCTTGGCTCCGGGGATCTCTGGCCTGGGGGGCTGCCCGCCGGGCGCCTCTGGGCAGATGCCGGAGGCTCGGCCCCTTCTGCCCCTCCAGAGGCTCCCTTGTGGGGAGGAAGCAGCCCTTGCCCCAGAGAGGGCCCAGTCTGAGGGGGTGGCATCCCCCACCCTAGGAGAGGCCCCAGTCTGAGGGCAGAGACGGCTCCTCCTGCAGAGAGGTCCCAGGCTGAGGGAGGAGGCAGCCCCTCCTCCAGGGAGACCTGCGGCCGAGAGGCTGCTCAGCTCTGGGAGGAGGCCAGGCCTGGGAGGGCCTGAGAGCACCTGGGCCCCTGCACCCTGTTCCATCATCTCTATGAGTGGGGGACCTATGAAGACCCCAAGGGGCGGCGCCAGAGCCCTGGAGGCATCTGTGTTCCCCACCTCTATGGGTTGGGGGCTCGGCCCAGACCAGCAACCCCCACCCTCGCCCTGACTCGAGGCTCCTCCACACCAGCCTTTTCTCACCCCCCAGACCCACTACAGGCCTTGATGGTCGGGGGCGGGGAGGGAGGTGTCCGCTGTCCCAAGGGAACAGGTGGTTCCTTCCTCCTTCGACTCTTTCAAGTCATGGTGGGCGCTGTGATCACAGCCTCCAGGAACACGCTGGCCAGGCCCCATTCCCTCAGGAGTCCCCACCAGGGCCACCAGCCATGCTGGGATGGCAAGGCCTCAGGCCCCCACCGAGATGAAGCTCCAGTCTCCCCTGCACCCCCAGAGGTATCCCCCAGCCTCCAATTCACTGAGACATCCTGGCTGCTCCCCAGGCCCCACTGCCTCCCAAACACAGAGAAGCTGGGGTGCTGAGCTGTTAAGCTGGGGCTCAGTGTCGGGATCTGATGGGGTTGGGGGAGGTGGCTGCGGAGGGGCGGGTGCTGGGCCTGGACACCTGGGCGGTGAGGATGCGCCTTGCGGGAGGGCCTGCGGCTCTGTGTCCGGGCCTGAGCCGGGGTGGAGGGTGTGCGGGTGTTAGTCCTGCCTCAGCCCCGGTCCAGGTCGCAGAGGGAGGCTGCATTCCTTCTAGGCTGAGGAGGGAAGGTGGGCAGGCCCCGCCCTGCCGTGGTTGGGGGGGTGTGCAGCTATCAGGGTTTGGACAGGGGTCCTGATGTCTGAGGCCACAGGGCTGGGGAGAAGGGCTTGGGATCAGGCCGCTGGGCCCAGCTTTCATCTGGGGTGCAGGATAGGGCAAAAGAGACCCCAGGGGTGAGGGGACCCAGGCTGGTGCTGCACCCTCTTTCAGATGCGGGTCTCAGGGTTCTCCCAAGGCCTGGGGATGCAGGACTGGGGGGTCTGGCAAGGGGAGATGCAGGGAGGTGAGACACAGTGACCTGGGGGCCTGGGCAGCATGGAGTCCCATGTGCTTGGAAGGAGGTTCAGATGAGGGGATCCCCTCACGGATAAATCCCAGACTCACAGGTCCCGGCCTCGGCCCTAGAAAGCTCAGGCACGTGGCACTCGCCGGGGGCCCTCGTCCCCCTCCACCCAGGTGCAGTCAAGGGGCCCAGGGCTCCCTGCCCTGCAGCTTGGCTACCCCGTCCCCCAGGAGCAGGTCACGAGGTGAGCACGCAGGACCCAAGCGGCCAGGACTCCGTGGCCAGCGGAGGAGGCAGCCGAGGCTCCAGGTCCAACACGGCTGGTGCCTTCTCCCCCTGCCCTTTTTACGACTAATAAAAGGGATTGTAAACCCTGTATGTGTACAAAGTGCCCTTAGAAATGGCTCCTGGTAATAGTGACATTTGCAGCAGTGCTGCTGCGGGGGTTGGGGGGACACCATCTCAGGCACAGCCCCGCCCCCCCCACCCTTTGAGGCACCACCCTCTCCAGGACCCGCTGGACTGGATGGAAAGGCCCCCAGGCCAGTGGCGCAGGAGGCGCTCGGGGACAGGAGGGGACAGGGCTGCGCTCCAGCCTCCCCTGGCCCCAGGCTCTCGGCTGGAGATGCCCACAGCTCCCAGGGAGCCTCCCAGGGCAGAAGTGGATGGTGGCCTCTTCCCTCCATGTGGCATGTCCCCCAGGCATGACACTTGGTTTCCTCCTCTGACTCTGGGGCATGGGCTGTGGGCTCGGGGACAGGCCTGTAGGGGCTGACCCCCCCATCCCCCCACCCTCCTCCCAGCCCCCAGGTGCCCCCAGGAGCCAACAAGCCGGGGGAGGGAGGGAGTGCCAGGCCCAGGGCAGCGGCATGAGGGGCAGGAGGCTCGGGCTGGGTCCCGAGCTGTGCCGTCTCCTCAGCAAAGCCCCGCAGGAAAGCTCTGGGGATTAAGCCTTGTTTCCCAGTTCCAACCTGCTCCATCTCCCCGAAGGTGCCCTGGGAGGACAATGGTTACCCTTTAAGGTGAATCTCCCAGTAAGATTCCTCTGCAGCGATTGTGCTGATGGAATCCGCGGTGGGGGAGTGCCAGGTGGAAGGGACCCCCAGGGGCCACTTCTATGGAGTGTTCCAGCCCCCAGCTGTCACCCTAGGGCAGACGGCCCCCCTCCCATGTGTCAGATCTCTTGTCCTTGCTTGACCCGGGGCGAATATTTTTCCTTTAATAAAATTCTTGGAAAGAATTGGCAGCTTCTGGTTTCCAGGAGCATGGCCTCCCGCAGAGCATGTGGTCCTGAGCCGTGAGGTAAAAGCAGGAATTGTGGCCTCAGGGCAGGGTGGACTGGGAACACACCCATATCCCAACTGCAGTGTTTGCCTGTCACCCAGGTGTAAATCGTCCCCTCACAGGGCTCTCAAAATACGACTGACATGACTGCACACGGAGAAGGGAAGAGAACCGGCCATCGCGAGCCTCAACCAGCCCCTCGCCTCCGTGCCCGTGAACTTGGGAGGGTGACGTCTGTCCTTGTCTCTCACCACCTCCGCTCCCCTCCCCACACCCGAAGGACCCTCTGTGGTTCATTCCCACCCGCTTCTGTCCCACCCAGGCCGCCTGTCCTGGGTGGGCCCCCTACAAGAGCCCACGCCTCTCGGATACAGAGAGGAAATTGCCTTGAGTAAACGCGTCCCACAGAGAAGGGGCATCGCTGCGGGAACTGGGGCTCTTGCCTTCTCAGCGTCCTCGGCCATCCCAAGCATCCACGAGGCAGACAGACACCCAGGGCTGGGACTCAGGACAGTTACAGAGTCCACTGGGCAGCTGGCGAGGCTGGGGCCCTGAGAAGGACCCTCGGGGCGGGCTCTGCACGCACCCCCATCTCAGGAGCCTTCCCATGCCCCAGGAACCAGGGCAGCAGGCGCCCCTAATGCCACTTTGTTCACTTTGCTGCATCCTGGGTTTGAGGGTGTCCAGGGGCAGCAGGGCCTTTGCCTCTGCTGCAGGTCACAGAGACACCTGCATCTGCCATGGAGAGCCACGACCACCACTCCGGCACCCGGCACCTGGCACCCGTCTCCGCGCCCCTGGGCAGTGGCAGCAGCCCCGCCCCCGCTGCCCCACTCTGGATTCTTCACACAGTGGGTGCCCTCCGTACGGCCAGCCTCGAGGCGGCCCCAGGCCAGCCCTGGACCCCTGCCACCCTTCCTCTGCCGGCCATCACAGGTTAGGGGCACCGGCGGCCGCCCCGGGTGACAGGATGTTTACCTCCCTCTGCCCCCCGCGTTGAGAGAGAATTTGAGGGGCATTGCGGTGAGGACCGGAGGGCAGAGCCCGTCCGGGGACCACCTCCTCGGCGGCAGCAGCCGTCCCGTTCCTGAGCCTGGGCTTGGTGGCTCCAGGTGGACGGGCCAGACCTGTGAAAGCCCAGGCCCGCCTGGAGGGACGGGGATGCTTCTGCCCAAGCCGCAGTGCCCAGCAGACTTTTCCCGGGATGGGATGCTCTGGATTTGTGCTGTCCGGCCCCGGAGACCCCATAACGTAGCTCGTTTAAACGCATCACGGCGAAAGCAGCCACACGTAATTGGAGGGCCTCCTGTTGGAGGTGCAGATTCGAACAGCGCTCACGGGGTCAGGAGCGGGAGAGAGGCGGCTGCACGCACTGTTCTGCCCCGAGTGCAGAGTTGCCCGAGAACAGGAGGCCCAGGTAAACACAGGACGTTTCTCGGTACGAACGTGAGCCGTGCCGTGTTTGGGACACTGCTGGGGATGTACGCATTTGCTAAGCAATTATTTGTTCTTTACCTGAAGCTGAGATTTTACCAGATGTCCTGTATCTCTATGGCTAATTTGGCCACCCTACAAGTCACAAGTTGGTCCCCAGCAACGGGGCAGCCTGGGTCTAGGCTAATCAGGCGATGGGCAGTCCGAGCAGGGGTGGGGAGACCAGCATGGGGCCTGCTGGTGGCCCCTGAGGACAGACGGAGCCTTGGCCGAGCGCACGGAAGGCAGGGGACCGGCCACCCAGGCTGCCTCTGCTGACACCATGCTCCCCAGGGGTTCCTGTGGTCCTACCCTCCCCAAGAGCCCCAGCCCTACCCTCGGACACTGGTCTTGCTGGTCCACATCCAGACAGTTGGTTCGAGATGGGGGAGGCACCCCTGGCCTCCGTCCCATGCAGCCTGCTCAGGGGTCCAGGCCCCTTTCTGGGTGGGCTGGCAGGCCCTGGGGTGCAGCTCTGGTGAGCCCCCAGCTGTGGTGGACTCTGGTTCTGTCCCATCTCCCCCACTTGGAGGACTGGGCCCCTCTCTGCACTTGGCCTGAGACTCCCCTCCCCCTCCCCCAGGGTGTATGAAGCAGCATTGGGAGGGGATCTGGGGGGGCTGCAACCTCTGAAGACATTTCCTTCCGGACTCTGCTTGCAGGGCCTCACGTCTGGGGAGGAGAGGGGGGCCCTGTGTGTGTCTGCACATCTGTGTGCTATTGTGCGTGAGTGCGTGTACATAGTGTGCGTGGATGTGTGTGCGGGTGTGTCTGTGCACGTGTGTGCTCGCATGCTTCCTGGGGGAGGCGAGGTGTGGGGTCAGAGGGCCAGCATGAACCCAGCATCGCAGTGGATGGGGCTGGACCAAGGCCACCCCTCCCATGAGCCCCTGTCCCCATGTGCCACCATCCTGAGCCGTGGCGAGGGCACAGGGACTTGGGTCCAGGGCCCGGCCTTGGTCCCCTGGTTGAGATGTGGCCCTTTCCCCCTCCTCTCCTGGGAGGAGGGACGTTGCAGGACCAGGACCGTGGAGGATGGTGGGCTACGCTTTGGGGGGTTGGGTGGGCTCAAGCCAAGATACAGCTGGGGCGTCCCAACCTGGCCTGGAGACAGGGGGCTGGTGTGAGGGTCCCCGGCACCACGCCTCCCCATCCTGGCTTCTCAGATCTCCCACGCCGGTGAGCAGCTCAAGTTTTCGGGGTGCTGGGTGCCCCCCAGGAGGCGGCCTCCTTGCCATCCTCCCCCCAGGCTCCTGCTGCCGACCGTGGCCTTTGTCCTCGTCTGGGGCACCTCCTACCTGTGGGCCCTGGAGGACCCCCCGCCCTGATGGGGGAGTGGGATCCCCGTCTGTTGTGAGCTCTGCTGCCTTGGGGTCCCCGTGTGATTTGCAAACGTAGATCGTGTTTGGTTACATTTAATAGAGGAAGGAGAGGAGCGTTTCTCCTGAAACCACCTTGCTGGCCCCAGACCAAGTACAGGAAAGCAAGGACATCAATCTTTCCCCTTTTAAAGCAAGTTTTCTCTTTTTCTTTTTTTCAAGGAAAATAATTCCAGACTCCATTTTTCCTTATGTGCCTTCCAGACAGGGACCCCTCCTAGGGCTGCGGCCCCCAGGCTGGGCTGCCAGCACCACAGGGCAGGCGGGGCCTCCCTCCACACCCCTGGGGCAGCCACTGTTCCCTACGGGGCAGCCTGGGGCCCTGAGCTGAGGTGCCACCTGCTTCCGAGGGGCGGGGGGTCCAGGGGGCTGGGTGCAGGAGCCCGGGAGGGGCTGGGGAGGTGGGCTTTCTGGCTGACCAGCCAGTGACCGTGCTGCACAGAGACCCCTTGGAGGTGGGAGAGGGCTCCCTTAGGGGCTCAGCTTGTCCCCAGGCTCACCTCCAGTGGACAGCTGGCACAGCCTCCAGCCTCCCTCCAGGCCAGGTGTCCGTCTTCGGCCTCTGCCATTCCCCACCGCCGCCCCCCGCCGCCCCCCGCCGCCCCCCCCCCGCCCTGCATCCAGGCCTTCCTGGTTCCTGCACCCTCCCTCTGACAACCGGCCCCCACTCCCCGGGGTGCTCAAGTTTCCTGGCGCCTTGGTGGCTCGAGCCTCCTGCTGGATGGCATAAAGGATGGTCAAGGTCACATAGGTCCCCCTGCAGAAGGGAAGAAATAAAACCCTTCTCCCAACTGGCCACCAGGCCAAGGCAACCAGAGCACAGTGGACGCTTGTGTGGGGTCCCGTCACGCCCTGGCCCCGCCGTCCACCTCCAGCTCCTCCTAGGCACCCTCTCCCTCCCCTGAGGTGTGCACGGGGACCTGCGAGGGTGGAGCCACTGGTGTCCCCCTTGCCTCAAAAGGTTCCGTCACCCCAGACACCCCTCTTTAGCCAAAAGGCACATTTTGAGAGCCATCTGAGTAGGTGGGTGGGCCCAGGGGCTCCAAGGCCCTACCTGCTCCGCACGTGTCCAGTGGGGAGGACGGGTCTGCCTGCCCTGCCCTGTTGACCACCTTCCCCAAGGGAGCGGTAGGAAAGCTGGTCGCTCAAGAGGACGTCAGGAGGGCCACCTGGGCAGAAAGCCTCAGCCTCCCTGCGGACGCCTGGTCCAGACTGACCTGTGTGCTCCGCCCCCCCACCCCACCGCCAGTCACCCACACTCCCTCTGTGTGTCTGTGCAGTGTGTCTTCAGAGCTTTCCAAGCTCCACCCCCACCGGGCCTCCTGGGCCAGAATGGCTGCCCCTGCACCAGCTGGCTGCCCAGAGCAGGTGCGAGAGCAGGCCCTTCCCCAGCCAGGAGGGGACTGTCATCTCCCTGGGTGGGCACCACCCTGTCTTCTGCTCTCTGCCCCAGCCTCCAGCTCCTGCCAGCTGGTGGGCAGGAATAACCCCGTCACCCACGGGGAGTCCCGTGAGAGATCCCGGGGAAACGTCAGTCCCTCTCCTGTCCTCACTCCAGTGCCTTGACCCCTGGCTTCTCGGGGACCACCTTCCTGCCCCAGGTGGCTGCTGGCTGCTGGGGGCCCTGCCCTCTCCTACCAGGGCTGTCCTGGTGAGCACGGAGTGGGACTCCCACAGTAAATCCTGCAGCCTGGCCTGGGAGCCCAGCAGGCAGTTGGTCTCGGGAAGGCCCCCTGACCGGCAGGAAGTGCAGCTGTCACAGTGGGCTGAGCAGCCGGGGCACGTTTGCAGGGAGAAGTAGGTTCCTGCAGCATGCCCTCCTGTGCCTGTCCTGGGGGGCAGCCTGGGGTGCCAGTGAGGAGAGGACAGGGCAGAGCTGGGCCTTGGGCCATGGGCATGGGGCACACACAGCCCAGGGGTGCTGGCCGGTAAGGGGAGGACTCGTGGATAGGCGTGGAGCTGGGTCCTCGTGAGCAGAGGGCTTCTGGGGGAGGGGGCTGTGAGCAGGGGCCGGAGAGGAGAGGAGGCGGGGTGGTCGGCCCTGGCGTCTGCACCCTGGAGGCCCAGAGACTCCCATCCCCACACCGGGTGGGGCAGGTCCCGTCCCACACTGGACAGATGGGGAAACCGAGGCCTGAGAGGGAGGGGTTTTCCTGAGGCCACAGAGCTGTGGGGCGCGCACAGCGAAGCCGGTGGGGAAGCCCCCGTCCTCTGCAGTCTCCCCAAGAGGGGTCTGCCTTCATTTCTCCTGATGGGGGTCTCCGGGCAATGGGCAGATGCTGCGGTCAGCGCCTCTGAGGCCCCCCACCGACCGCAGTGGCAGGATGGCTGCAAGCAGACCAGCCAAGCGTTCCAGGAGGAGCCTCTCCAAGGAGCCAGGCTGCGCAGAGTGCAGAGCAGGCTCCCCGGTCACCCGTCCCTACCCAGGAACGCAAACACGGGAAGCGGGAAGCAGGTGAAAGTGAGAAACTTTAGCAAGTGAGAGCTTGCGAGGCCAAGGGCCTCCAGGAGAGAGACATCACACGCAACGCACGGCCCGCGGCCGCCGCCCCCGCCAAGGCCGCCCACCGCGCGCGTTCTTTCCATCGTCCGCAGCTGCTCCTCGTGCCTCCCTGCCTGGGCTCTCTCCCCCAGCCCACCGCCTCGCTCCCACCCCCAGCCCCCAGCCCAGCCTGCACAGCCTTCCCTGTGAGGCGCCCACCGTCCACGTAGGAAAAGGAGGCAGGACCCCCGCCCCCTGGCCGCTGGCCTTGGGGCACACCCAGCCTTGGTGCACAGACCCCTGGCAGGGGGAGAGGGCAGGAGCGCGATTCCGTAGGCCTGAGCCTCGTGCTGGGGGCAGCCAGCCCCTGGTGCCCAGGTGTCCTCGAGGGCCACTTCAGGGCACGGCTATTTCCAGCCTTACAGCTCAGTTCTCGTCCCAAAGAGGCAGGAATGCAGGCACTGGGGACAGCTGAGACCCCAAAAAGGGCACGCGCTGAGGAGGTGACAGCAGTAAACACGGGAGCGCAGCGCCTGCTCGGGTTTCCTCCCCCCCGCCCCACACCACGTGTCCCCTCCACCCTGCGCCCTCCCCGCCACCCCCAGCTTTCAGGCCTTCGAGGGGAAGGGGCTGGACAGAGGTTGTCATGGCAGGGCGGTGCAAGGAGTGATGTGGGTCCCAGTGGGGTGCTGGGGCCTGGACCCCCTTGCCCACAAGGCGCAGCCGGCTCTGTGCTGAGGACACAGGGCCCCTCCCTTTGTGAAGCCAAGGAGTCCAGACTCCCCCCCACCCCCCTCAGCCAACAGAGCCAGGACCGTCCAGCTCTTATCGGACGGCTGGGGGTCAGAGGGGCCGGTGGGAGAGGCATGGGCTCTGGCCAGCCTGTCCCTTGCAGACTTGCACCCCGTTCCCCACCCCAAGCCCTGACCTCAGCAAGGGACATCCTCGTGGTCCCTTCCTGCCAGCTGTCCCCTCCCATCCCAAGTGGCAGCCACAGCTGCTGCAGCCCGCCTGGCCCCGGCCCACCTGCCAGCCCCCCTCCGGCTCAGGCTGGGTGCAGGGCCTTTTTTGGGCCTGTCCACCGCAGGGCACTCAAGCCCACCGAGGGGAGGCCACTCGGCCCGGCCGCCCGCACAGGCACGCAGGCTACGGGCAGTGGCTATTTCAGGCTGGTGTTGGTTTCTGTCCTCTTTCCAAAGAGGAAGAGAATGTGGACACTTGCCCGACAGGCACCAGCCGGGAGCCCTGAGACCCCTAAAAGGGCAGCAAGGGCCAGGCGGAGAGGTCATCTCGGGCCGTCTCCTCGCCACTCGTGGGCTCCCAGGCTTCGGCCCTGACGGTTTCAAGGTCCCGTGGACACCGCCTCTGCATACCCATGTTCTGGGAGGGCTTGGGGAATTGGCCCCTCTCAAGGGCTTGCAACCTGAGGTGGCGGGCAGAGTACGTGGGTAGCTCTGTCCTGTGCCTTCTCCTGGCCCCAGGGGACCTCAGCCCCACAGCCCCTCGTGACCCCCAGGCCTTTGGGGCAGCCCACCCGGCTCTCCGGGCCCATCAGGAGCTTTGGGGCTGGGATCCCAGGTCTCGGGCACAGTCAGATCTGCCCTCGTCTGCAAACCAGCGGGTTGGGGTGGTGGGGAGGGGCTGGCGCAAGTTCAGGCCAAGCCATGTAGCATTGCAGGGAGGGGCTGGGCCTCACGGGGACTGCCTGGGACCCAGGGGGAGGGGTCGCTCCATCCTGAAGGTGGGGCAGGGGCCCGCACACAGCTCCCGGGAGCACACAGCAAGGCTGCAGGACGGAGAACGTGACCCTCTTTGCCCTCCCCCAAGTCTCTCCTCTCCTCATCTGCCCTCTGCTCCCAGAGAGCCCGAGTAGGCCTGCTCGTGTGGCCAGGCCTCCTGCAGGCCCCCCTCCTGGCCAGAGCAGGTGCGGCCGAGGAGGGCAGAGGGAGCGCACGGCCCCAAGGGCAGTGGGCAGAAGCGATGGGTGGAAGGATGGGGCAAGCAAAGTGGATGGTGCCAACGCGGCCAATGTCCTGTGAAGGTCCAGAGAGTCTGGGGCTCTCTCTGAGGGTCGTGTCCTCCGGGGAGACTCCCTGGACGGTGCTTCCGGAGCTGGACACACCCGAAAACACGCTTGTAGGTGGCCTGTTCTCCTTCCAGGGAAGTGTGCAAAATGGGCACAGAGTTTGCAGAGGTGGCCAGACAGCTCCTGCCCAGGGCCAGGGGGTTGGCACAGGCATCTGCCAGGCAACGGAGGCTTACCCAGGCCCTGGCCTGAGCCCCTGGAAGACAGAGCCAGGGCTGCCCTGCCGTGTCCAGGGTGGAGCCCCCGCCGAGCCCCCGCGTTGTCCCAGCCCCCCGGCCTCCGCCCCGGCCCTGGCCATGCCCGTCTGCCGCTCCCCCACCTTGGGTGATGGGCAGCCCTCCCCAAGCCAGCGGGCCGCGAGCTCAACCTGTTGGGGAGGGGGTGGCGCACAGCAGAGTCCAAGTTCAGCTCAGCCTGTGGGTCCAGCCCTTCCTCTGGGACTACACACCTTGGAGTTGGGACTGAGGCTTCCCCACCAACCGAAGGCTCTTGTGGGGAGCTTCAGCCGGAGTGGGGGGCTTGGGAGATTGACCTGGGGGGCTTCAAGGGCCCTGTGCGCTCAGAGCCAGTGCAGTCAGGGGTGCCGGCTGGCTTTGGGAGCCCTGGTTCAGGATCAGCGGTGCCCCTGCCCACAGGGAGCTCGCGGTCTCCCGGGAGGACACGAGGTCCACTGGACACTGACACCCAGAGAGCGCAGCACCAGCACATAGGAGGGGCGCCCTTCCTGTGGCACCAGGCCTGGTTTGGGGGCCAGTGCTCCCTCTGGGTGGGGGCTTTGGCTGCACAGTCTCCACCTCTCTCGACAAAGCCAGGAGCGCGGCCCAAGGGCCTCGGGCAGGAAAGGCCGAGGCTGGTGACCACTACGCCAAGAGGTTTTGTCTTAGCCCAGCACAAAGTCAGGTGGGGGCCGCCGAGCTGGGGCCGCCGAGCTGGGGCCGCCGAGCTGGGGCCGCCGAGCTGGGGCTGTGCAGGAGTGCTCCCGGGCCTGCCTCCTCTTCAGGGCAAGATGGAGATTTGGGTTTTATCCTCCTCACTTTTGCAAATCCTCCCACGGGCCCTCTCACCCCTGATGGCCCCCTCTGCCCTTCCATCACACCAGGCTCAATGAGGGCAGAGGCAGGCCCCATCAGGGGGCCTGTGATGGGGAAAGAGCTTTGTGGAGCCCTGACTATTGCAAGAGTTGATGGGGGTCCCGGGGGGCCTTCCGCAGGGGACAGGCGTGCAGCCGAGGCACCAGTGTCCCCCCACCAGCCTCCTGCCCCAAACAGTGAGACCCAGGCGGGGTGGGGGGCAGGCAGGGAGCAGGGTGGTTGGGCCCCAGGGGATGGCTTTCTGCAGGGACAGACCCCTCCCTCAGAGCCCTGCCCCGGAGGTCCTGGGGAACATGGCAGCTCCGGCCTCCATCCATCCGGGTCTCCACTCCAGTCTGCGGGGACAGACGGTCAGCCCTGGGCCAGCCCAGAATGGGGCCAGGAGAGCAGGGGGGCATCACCGTGGGGATCCGTCCCCAGCACCCACCCAGAGCCCAGGAACGTGTGGTGCCCAGACACGTTCCTGCCAGGAAGTGGCCGCCCTGCCAAGGGTGCCTGGCAGAGCGGCTGCCGTGCGGCTGAAACGACCCACTGTGTCAGCAACTGTGCCCCGGGACGGGGTGCACTGGCCGGCGTCCCCGAGGCACTCCTGACAGCTGTGTCCATATGGCTTCATTGAAATCCCCCCGAGGGGCCTCATGGGGCCCCGGGGGTCCTTCTGTGAAATACTGCATCTCGGGGTACCCACCTGCTGTGGGCACAGAGCGGGGGTCACCTGCCACCACTACTTAAAGTGGCCGCCTGGGCGCTCGGCCCCCCCTCAATTGGCCTGCAGCCGGGGGGAGTGCGGGGGGCATTCCTGCGGCCTTGGTTTGGACAGAGGGGTTGGGGTGCCTCCTGGAGCCAAGAAGCTGGGGCTGCCAGAAAGCGCCGGGGGTGGGTGGTGGCAGGAGCCCGGCCGGGCCCCGACCGCAGTACCGCAGCTTCGCGGTGATAAATGGCTTCTCCGTGAGCCAGGCAGCTCTGCCAGCATCTCCTCAGCCTCTGAATTCAGTCTTGTTGACCCTGAGGCCCACCAGGGCCCTTGCACAGGGCGGCTTTGTGGAGATGGTGATTTATGAGGCGCTGCTCCAGGTGGGGACCGTACGTGTGGGGCTGGCATCGGGGGGACGAGGGGTGTCCAGAGGCCCTGCCAGCCCGGAGTGGGCAGCTCCGCGTCCAGCATGACGGCAGCAGCCCGGGAGCCCTGGTAACCAGGCCTGGGCCTGAGCTCAAAGATGCGGGGTCCTTGGGGGCTCAGGGTCCCAGCCCTGGGGACCCCGCAGCGGGCAAGGGCTCCTTGGCGCCTGTTGAGTGAGGCACAAGGAGGCGGCCCAGCCTCGTCAGGCTGCGGACCCAGCCACGCGGCACATGGGACATACCCCCTATCCCAGCTCGGTCCTCAAAGCCCAGAGGACAGGATTGTGGGGAGGGGCAGGGGGCCTGGTGGCTGCTATGCCCCAGGGACTTCCTGCCCACATCTAGCCCCTCCCCAAGTGAACCCGACCTCTGGGGGGCTTTAGGGGGGCCCACCCCTCTGTGCCTGGAAACCATCACGCCACAGCCCAAGCTCTCTGGGGCAGGCTTCCCATCTCCCAGCACATTTTGGGGTGGAGATTCCCCCTTGTCTGTCCTCCAGATACCCCTTGTGGTCCCTCTGGCCCTGGGATACCACCCCCACCCCATGCTGGTCTCTGCCACCCAACAGAAGCCAAAGCCCCAGACACCCAGGTTCCCATTGCTGGAGTGAGCAGCCCTCAGCAGCCAATGCCAAGGAAGACCCACGAGTCCCTGAGGACCTGAAGCCAGGGGCTAGGCCATCGGTTATGGGCCAGCTGTGAAGCCCCCTTTGGTCTGAGCTTGCTGGTCTACCAAGTGTTCACCGTTTGAACTCTGAGACAGCCTCGGGTACCCCCACGCAGGGCCCTTGCGAGCTGGAGGGCAAAGAGGCTCCTCTCTTCTGGGCTACGGCCTGGGTAGGCTGGCCGTCTGCGTCCTTGGCTCCCTGAACTCTGAGTTCCTGGCGGGGAGGAAGCGGGCTGGGCCGGCCTCGGCGTCCCTGGAGCGCCCGGGCCTGTGGCTCTCTCTAATTGCTCTTTCCAAGAAATCCCTCAAACTCTTTCACAGGGAGAAAACACCGCAGGACTGGCCCTGGCCTCTTCCAGGCGGCCGGTGGTGGGAGCCGGTGGCTTAGGGGACAGCAGTGATGCCATCAGCTCTGAGCCAGACCCAGAAACAACTCTCCTGGAAGGCCGTCCTCTGGCTCCCAAGCTCAGCCCCCGGGTCAGGGCGAGAGGAAAGAGTGAGGGCGGGGAGGCATATGCCTGCACATGCGTGCTTACCCACCCGAGACGCGAGACGTGGGCTGCCTGTGGGCCGAGCAGAGCCCCACCCCAGCCCTTCTTGGACCACATGGCCCAGAGGGCCAGGCCTCTCCCCGGCAGCCAGGACCAGGAAAGCAGGGCAGGAGGGGCGGGGCCGGAGCCTCCGGGAGCCCCAGAAAGCTGAGAGGCACCCAGTCCGGGGTCTGCATTCGGTGCCCCTAACCTGGGACCCCAGCAAGGCAAGGGGTATCTGGGGCTTAAGGGCGCTGTGTAGACTCTCCCTCCTACTGGCCGCCCAGTGGACCCCTCCTCCTTCTCCCCTTCCCCCCTCCCCCGACTGCCCGCCTCCCCCATCTTCTACCTCCAGCCTGTAATTTCCAGCCGCCTCCCCCACGTGGGCGGTCGGCACACGTGGCCTCCACCTCCCCAACCCAACTGGTGTCCCCCCAGTGTCCCACTGCTTCCTGCTAAGGGACTCCAAGGTCCCCACTGTGGGGGACCATCTGGCAGGTAGGTCCCACGGCTTTCTCAGCACATGGGAGGCTCAGCACATACCCTCTCGTCAGGCCAGTGGGGAGCCCGGGGCCTGTCCAGGACCCCTGTGCGCAGACCCAGAGGGCTGCCAGGAAGAGACCTAGGGGACCGGGCAGCTGGGTGGGGCTCCCAGCCCAGGCCTCTCAGACTCAGAGGTGGCAGGTGAGGCCAGGCCCACACCTGGAGGCCACCTACGGCTAAGCCACCAACCCGCAAAACTGCAGGAAGGAAAGCAGGAGGGAAAAGGAGGCGTGAAAGCAGGAGGGAAAAGGAAGTGTGGAGGCCGGGCCCAGGAGGAGCTGATGCTCGGGCTGGTGGAGGGTCCCGTTGCCCCAGCAGTGGCAGGGCGGCCGAATCCCTGGGCGGTGGGCCCCTCAGGCGGGGCGGCCAGCGCTGTGCCCACCAACCCACAGCTGCCATTTGTCCTGCTGGGGGCGTCCCCCCTTCTCCACCTCCCCCTCTCACCACGCTCCCCAGCCCCGGGCTCCCGCCGCCCAGCGAGGGCCCCATCTCCTTGCACCCCCATTCCCTTTTGATCGGCCCCCCTCCTTCCATCCGTGCGGCCCAGCCCGGGTGTCCTGGGCCCATGATGGGCAGCTCCGCTGCTTTCTCAAGGATAGGTATTTCCGACCCGGCCTGGCCCGGGAGAGGCCTTCGCAGGGGCCCAGCTTCCCCTTCCTCACTAATCCTGTTTCCTGTGTTTATCCCGCTGGGCTGAGGAGGAAGCTGCCTCGGAGGCCATGGGAGGGAGGGTCCCACAGGGTCGAGGGCAGTGTGGAGGGGCTGGCTAGGGCCCACATCCTCAGAGCCATCGGGGGTCTCAGGAGGGGCTGGTAGGGCAGGAGGGACCTGAGGCCATGGAGAGCCCGAGAGGGTGCTGGAGATGAGGAGGTAGCCGGGCAGGACAGCAGGGAGATGCCCTCTGCCATGGGGAGGCTTGGGCAGCTTGGGGAGGGGGTGGGGCACCGCAGGCCAGGCAGAGGCAGGGAGGCACCGGGGTGAGGAGAGCAGCTGGCCCAGGACAGTGTGCTGAGGGGCCCGGGCTTGAGCCAGGAGTGGCCGGCTGGGCACGGGGGCTCAGGCTTAAGTGGGAGCCGTGTGGCCGCAGGTCCCAGGCCAGCCACCCTGGTGCCCACACATCAGGAACTCTGGCCTGAGTCCCACCTGAGTCCCCAGGGTGTGCTCTGTCCCTGTGGCCCCTGGGCTGCAGAACCCCCGCAGGACTGACATGCGGCAGGGGCCAGGGGGCTCTCATGGCCTCCAGCCAGGCACCCAGTCCTGGCCCCACCTTGGGACAGCTATGGGGGAGGCCCGCCCACCAAATGCCACCCCAGAGGGCCTACTGTCGCCATAGAGCAGATTCAGAGATCCCTGGGGGTCAGTGCTACAGGCTGCTCAGGGCAGGTGGTGGTCTTGTCCAAGGCAGTGGAGGCAATCATGTCTGATGGGAGAGGTTTTTCTAGTCAGAGGGCATCTGGACCCTTTATCTACTCCGGGCTCAAGGGTCGCCAAAGGGAGGGTCAGGGCCTGAGGACCCTGCAGCCCTGGGGAAGGAGGGCAGGGCCGATGCCTGGGAGCTTTCTGGCTCCAGCCCAGGCGGGGTCCCTCCTCACCAGGGTTCAAGCTCAGGGCTGGAGGGTCAGGGCCAGCCCACAGCCCCAAGGGATGCCCCCTCCCCAGCTAGAGGCCAAAGGGCCAGGATCCTGTGGGGGGACCCTTGGTCAGATAATGCCTCATTGTCCAGTTTAAGCCCTAATTAGCTGTGACCTTGGCCTGGAGAAACAGGTCTGGCAGGGGCACTGGGGTTCCGGGGGCAGGGCTGAATTCCAGGAGGGTGCAGCCCGGCCTGGAGGCCAGATAAGCCCTGAGGCTGTGGCTGCCCGAGGCCAGTCCAGCTCTGTGACTGAGTCACCAGACGTGCCCCTGGAGAGGTGTGCTGGTGGGTGGGACACCCTGCCCCTCCCGGTCCAGGTATCCAGAGCAGGACATGGGTCCTGTGTTCCCCAAGGAGGCTCCAGGGACACCCCGGTGCTGGCGGGGGGAGGGGTACGTGGGCCGCCCCAGGATCCTCGGACAGGTGTAAGGCAGGCTGCAGCCACGTCAGGTGATTTGGAGGTGGTGCCCGCGCCATGCCTGGAGGCCAGGCCAGGGAAGGCTCTGCGTGGGAGTGGGCGTCTGGGAAGGGACAGCCTTGGCCCCGAGGTTGGCCAGACACAGGGCGAGGTGCAGCCACCATCAGACCCAGGAGTCAATCCTGTGTCTAGGGGGTCAGGCCACAACAAGGCCTTGGAGGTGGGGAGGCAGATGCCTGATCCCAGGCCCTGAGGCCCCTCGGGGGTCCACAGCCTCTGCTGGTGGGAAGCCCGGCTCTGCTGACTCGACAGGGGCTGCTGGCTAGATGGCCTGGCAGCCCGGGTGGACGTGACCAGGAGGCCACCTCACCTCCCACACCCCAGCAGGGCCTCCGGAAGGCCACTCGGTGCTTCTAGAGCCTGGGGCTGGGACACCCCTGCCAGTGAGGGGGCTTCGAGTGGGCAGGGTGCCCGGGGGACCTGCTGTAGCCACCTCCCCCTTCCGAGGTCACACGGCCCCCTAGGAAGGCCTTTCCACGGAGGGGGTTGGAGACAGACAGGGAGTCTTGGAAGGACCTCGCAGAGCAGACCTTGCCCACCAGCCTAGGAGGAGGGACCCCGGGGTGCCGGGGAGAGGCCAAAAGGAAGACGCAAGTTGTCCACAGCCGGCACTGGCCTCACCCAGAGGCCCCCGGCTGGGTGACCGGCACCAGCTGACCGAGGATTAGGAGGTGGGCAGTGGAGCTGTGGGTTTGGAGGAGAGGACGGAGGGGGCCTGGTCCCATCTCCCACCTCCCTCAGACTTTGGAGAGACACCTGAGGAGAGAGATTCTGGAACCCCTGCAGTTACACCTCTTGGACTTTGCCTGGGGCTGGGTGAGCTGCTTGGCCTTGTGGTGAAGGTGACCCTGGCACTGTGACCTGGACAGGGCCTGCCCTCCCACCTGTGCGGGGGGGTGTGGCACCCCGAGGGAGGGAGAGTGGTCACTTGCCTGAGGTCAGGAGGGCAGTAATTCCCACCCATTGGCCCAAGGGGAATCTGGGACAGGGGGCCTCGGGGACTGCACCTTCCAGGGGCACCTGTTGGGGTCACGCGGGCAGCGAAACAAGGGGTCCCCACCAGCTCAGAGGCCTCCCCAGCATCCCCTCTGTCCCCTCGGGGGCCTCACCCGTCCTGCCCAGCCCAGCCCCGGGTCCTGCTAGAGCTGCTTGCAGCTGGACCGGCACACAGCAGCCTGACCCCGCAGCCTGACCGTGCACCCGGGGCTCAGGGCTACGCGCCGGCTGCAGGGACGGATACAGGAGGTTCCCCTCCCCCCGGCCTGGGCCAGCCCCCCGCAGTGGGCAGGTGAGGGACAGGGGAGCCCCTGAGGCCTGTTTGCTGTCCCAGCTGGGCTCCCTGCATGCCCCTTCCTCGGCAGCCCTGGCCCCTCCAGATCTCAGCCAGATCTGAGTCTCTACAGCCAGGTCTGGGGCAGGGCAGGGGGAGCTGGGAGGGGAGTTAGTGGTGGTGGGGACAGAGAACTTCTCTTCCAGGAAGGCATGTGGCCTCCACTGCCCCCAGCTTTTCGGGGTCAGCTGGGTGGGGGGGCTTCCCATCACCCCCTCCTCAAGGGAGTCTGACAGGCCTGCCCCCGAACCCCAGGTTCTCGCCTGCCTGGGGGCTCAGCACCACCTTCTCCCAAAGCACATCTGAGCTGGAAGGAGGCTCGGTGGGAGGGGATGGGAGACCCCCAGAGGGGAGGCGCTGGTAAACTCCACTACCCGCAGCACCACCCCCCCCCCCCCCCCCCCCGCCGCCCCCGGCCTCCCACCCCTCCCACTGCGGGAAGACTGCACGTCCTTCTGCCGCCGGCCCTGGGGGAAGTGAAGTTATGTGAGCAGTACCCCTCCTTCCCCCCAACAGCAAGCCACCAGCTGTCCCCTGAGACCAGCTCTGGCCTCGGGCTCCTTGGGCCTAAGCGCTCAGGGTGCTCCTAGCAGCGTGTGGAGTCTGGGGCACACATGCTCCTGTCTTTCTTTACAGTGAGTCCCTACCACTGGGACCTGGTCTGCACCTCTCTGGGCCGCACCCTGTGATCCAAGGCCCCAGCCCCTCCAGGCACAGTCCTGCTCCCCAGCGGGGCGGAAGGGCCGGCAGGCAGGGCAGACCTGCTGGGGCATCCCTGCCACGGAGGCCTGGAGTGCGGGGGAGGCTGTGGGGAGGTGGGTGGCCTGCGCCTCTTGGCCACGCCCCCCTTATCAGTGTGGCTGTTTAGATACAGGCCTGCCGGCAAGCCTGAGGGGCTTAGGGCCCAGCTGCCTGGGCAACTCCTCCCATGGGCCCGGGGTTAAGGGATACATGCCCTGCGACCCCCAGGCTCTGCCTCCGTGGAGGCCAGTAGTGCTGTGCCCTGCAGAACCTTCAGCCAATGTGAGGCCCAAGGGCAGGGCTCAGGGACTGCTGGGGCCTGGCCTGCAGCTGGAGTGAGGGTCCTGCTGAGGCCAGATTTGGGACCCCCTTTGGGACTGAGCAGCCAGGTCTGCTGGGCCCAGGAGCTGAGGGGTCTGTTGCCAGCAGGGGGGTCATGGTCTCAAGGAAGGGAAGGACCCAGGGTCTCACCTGGAAAGATCTGCCCCCTTCTGAGGCCTCTGGACAGCTGGGCAGAGAAACCAGAAGGGAAGGCCCGACTTGGGGGATGATGGGGAGGGGGCCAGGGGTCCCTCCCACCACACCCCCCAAAAGCCCCACCTCAATGGCTAAAGTAGGTGTCATGATGTCCACTGACCTCACGGGGGCGCAGGAGACAACAAAATTTCAGCTGTTCACGGGGGAAGGACATTTGTGGCCGAGCCTTTTGGGCTGAGCCAGTTTATGGGGGACCCCCAGCCCTCTCCCCAATAGAAGGACCCCTGCCCGCCCTTCCCAGCTGCTCCCCAAACCCAGGGCTTCCTGACAGGCATCTCCCTGTCTCCCCGCCCCCACCCCTGCAGCCTCTGGCTTCTGACCATGTCCCCTCCCTACCCTCCCCCTCCACAGGGCCTGGCCTCCAGAGAGGAGCTCTGAGGCCCCACCCTAGGCTGAGCTGGGGACTGAGACCCCAAGGCACGCAGCCCCACCCAGTCTGTGCATTTGGGAGGGGGCTCCAGGGGCGCCCTCCAGGGGTGGAGGTTGGGGGGCAGGAAGGAGGGGATGGGGCAGTTCTGGGAAAGGCCTGGGAGGGAGAGAGGGGTGTGGCCGCTGCCGGGAGCCTGGGAGAGGCAGCGTGGGTGAGGTTGGGTGGGGAGGCCCCGGAGCCGGTTGGAGGCCCCGGGTGGGGAGTCGTGGAGGGTGGCTGAGCAAGGGCTGTGCGGCCAGAAGCCGGGTGGGAAGGCCAACGGGCGCCCCTGGGGCCTCTGCCCCCAGCCCGGCTCCATCGGGACGTCCCAAGGCAGGGTCCCCAGGTTCCAACGGGCTCCCAGGGTCTCCTGGCCTGTTCCGGGCATGGGGGGCAGCTTGCCCCCCCCACCCCGGGCTTGTCAGACCCCGCTGACCTCTGCAATCCTCCCCGCAGGATGCTTCCCGGGCTCCGAAGCTGACGTGCCTTCCTCCCAGCCCTGGCCAGGCTCTGGACCTGGGGCCACATGCCTGTGGGGCCCTCCCCAGAGGCCACCAAAGACACCTTGGGTGGGGCAGCACCGGGTGGGCAGCCGGCCCCTTCCCACTTCCTGCCTGGATGCTGGGATTTGGGGCAGAAAGAGTCTGGCCAGGCACGGAGGGGTGGGGATGGGCTCCGCTGCTGAAGCCCCTCCCTTTTGGGGAGGATGAGAGACGGTTCTTCTGCTGCAGGTGCTGGGGAGACATAGAAGGTAGCTGAGCAAGGGTGAGACCGGAGGCAGGGAGGCCAGCTGGCAGGACTTCGAGGCCCCGGGCCAGACACGGCCAGCCTGAGGGCCTGAGGCCGGGGTCGGGGTCGGGGGGCAGGACCCCCCAGGCCACCTCAACCCTTCTCAGCACACCACAGGGCGGTCCTGAGCAGATGCAGCTCCGCCCAGACTCTGGCTGAGCGGGAGCTGCCTTGCCGGTCACACTGGCAGAGGGAAGCGGGTCTGGAGGGCTTCAGCTGGCTGTTCCCAGGCCAGGCCCTAACTCAGATCCTGGGGTCCCTGGCTGGTCCCCGGGGCCACGGGGTGCTCCCTGCCCCCCTCACACCCTTCCTCCCCTGGCCTCAGTTTCTCAATCTGCTCTCAGATCCCAGCCAGGTCTTGGTACTGGCTATGGTCCAGGTGCCGTGTGGAGCTGGGAAGCCCCTAGGGTAGATGAGCATCCCTGCAGTGGGAGGACGTGTGGAGAGGGCGGGAGAAGGGCCTGTCACTGTCACTCTACTTGAGAACAGGTGTCCCAGGCTCGGTCCCCGGCTGCACAGAGAGCAGAGATGCTGGTGGGGTCCCAGGCCCTTCCTCGCAGGAGAGGTCTGCCCAGCGGTCCTGGGGAGGGGTTGAGACCCAGGGGCGGGGGCCGGTGGGGGGACAGGAGGGGACCTTGGCAGCCGCACTGCTGGCCACGAGGCCAGGACCGAGGGGCCTTTTCGTGGAAAGGGATCAAAAGCTGCCTTATCACATTTGTTTTTCTCTAACCTTTGCTTCCTGGCTTGTGCAAGGCCCGCTCCCCCGGCCTTCACCTCTGCCTGGGGTGACAGCTTGCAGGTGCCCCCGGCACCCGCCCACCTCTGGCAGCTCGAGGGTCGCTCTGAGCCCCCGGGGGCTGCCGGGGAGGGAGGCTGTGGGCCACCTGCCCTGTCAATCAGCCGCTTCCCAGCCCCCGGCCACAGCAGGGCCTCTGCGGGATTTCTTTGCAGGCTTAGCCGTGGGCTGGGCCGGGGCGGGCAGGCGGGTGCGTGTCTGTGGGCTGGGTGGGGAGGTGCACCCCGAGGTCAGAGCCAGGTGGAGGTGCGCAAGTCTGGGTGTGTTTGGGGCGGTTTTAGGAGGGGCTGGTAAGGGTCCTGAGTCTTCTCAAATCATCCTTCCAGACAGGATTTGGCTTGTGAAAACCGCCCAGAGGCTTTGAGAGCCAGATATGGAGAGGGCGGGCTGGGGGGGAGGGGGTGCGGTGGGGGTGAGGCCCAGGTAGCATAGAGGCCCCGGTGGGGGGAGAGGCCTGATGGGAAGAGACTGACGGGAGGAGGGAGGCCCACGGAGAGGAGAGGCCGGTGTCGGCAGCAGGATCTGTAAGGCAGAGGATGTGTGCCAGCAGGTGCGGGCTCCCGGCTGCCCCGTCCCTCCTGGACCCTGGATCCTGTCCCTGGGCGGATGGACCCCTGGGTTGGCCGCAGCTTTGGGATGGTGGATATTTAGATGGGAGAGCGGGGAGCGAGGGTGGGAGCCGGGGCCCTGTGCCTGGAGGTGGGCGGGCCTTCTCCTTGCTCCCCGTTGCGGCTTGCAGACCATTTTTCTCGTGCCCAAGCCCTCCCAGCCTTGAGTCTCGTGCCGTTGCCTTCCTTGTCTGCGTCCCCCCACGTGCCCTGGGAGTTCCCACCTCTCCCCCTGCCCTCCAACCCTCCCCTGCCACCGTTGTTGGTGATCCTCACTGCCCACCCACGATCCTTCCAGAACCTGAGTCCCGCAGGCCAGGACGCATACCTCTTGCCTTGCCCAGCCCCCGAGACCCGAGCCGTCCCGTGCCCCTGGCTCCTGGTTCCGCCCGCCCTCCCCTTGGCCAGGACCCAGCGCCCTGCACCACCTCTCCCTCTCATCTGTGCCCGAGGGGGCAGCCGTGTGGTCGCCCTGCACCCACCCTACACTCCCCTGGCCCATTAAGGGCCCCTGGGTCTGGGCCCCCTCCGCCCATGTGGACCCCACCCCACCCCCTGTCTGGGGCATCCCAATCTGTTCCCCATATCCAAGCTGTTTTAGGTTCACAGGTGAGTGTGATCACACGGCATTTGTCCTCCTCTGCCTGCCTGAGCTCACTGAGCACAGGGCCCTCGAGGGCCATCCGTGGGCCGGCTCGTCTGCTCTAAAGCGGCATCACCTCCCCTAGGGACCCTGCACGCTGCCTGCAGGGGTACTCCCTTCTCCATACTCCGGTATCAGTACTCTGTGCTCTGTTCTCTATACGCCACACCCTGTTCAGTACTCTATCCTCCAGTCTCAATACGGAATGCTCCATGACTAGGACTCCATAATCCATGTTCCATACTCCACTCAGGACTCCACACTTCACACTCCATCATTAGTACTCTAGACTCTGTGCTCCACACTCCATTATTAACCCTCCATCCTCCATCCCTCATTCTCCATTCAGGACTCCTTTACCTATGTCCATTCTCCATACTCCACTAATAACACTCTGTGCTCCATACTCCATTATTAACCCTCCATCCTCCATCCCTCATTTATCGTCCATTCTCCATACCCCATTCTCCACCATTAATGCTCTACACTCCGCTCTCCATTTCTACGCTCTCCGGGTCTGCTTGCGCCCCTTTCTCCTGGAAGGCTTTTCTGTTCCTTCCCTTTCTCTCTGACTCCAACGCCTCCCCAGCCTCCTGCCCGACCATGGTCTGGACCTCCGCTTTCGCCATTTGCACCCCTGTCCCCGGCTCATCCACGTCTTCCCTTCACCGCTGAGCATAAACTCTCCACGCTCCTCCAAAAGCCACCGTCCAAGGGAGAGTAGTTCGCATCCTCTCACCTGCACCAGGAGCCCCCATAACGGGATTACTGCCCTTGTGAGAGGGACCCCAGAGAGCCCCTCCCTCTCCCCCACATGAGGACGCAGTGAGAAGGTGCCTTCCATGAACCAGAAAGAGGACCCTGACCAGTCACTGTGTGCCAGCACCTTGATCTTGAACTTCAAGCCTCCAATTTTGTGAGATACAAACCTCCCCTGTTTAAGCTGCCCTCTCCGTGTGCTATTCTGCTGCAGAGGCTCTGCACTGAGACCACCGCCCTCCCTAATATGCCCCTACCCCTCACCTTGGAGTTCTGAGCCCTGAAAAGCACCTTTCTGAGGCCCAGGCTGCTGACCTTGGACAGTCACAGTGACCCTTGGGCTGGGAGGACGAGCAGACACACATGCGCTCTCCCGAGTCCTGCACGTGTCCCCCCAGCCTTCCGCCACAGAGCAAGGTTGCTGACACAAGACGCTGTCTCCTCTGCTGGCCTGCTGGTCCCTGGACACGAGGGCTCTGAGGGGTCCAGGTGGCAGCCATGTCCTGTAGCTCAGGGACCCACCATGTCCCAGGCCGGAGCCGAGGGAGGGAGCACCAGACCAGCCAGACCTGGGAGGGATGGCCAGTAGGCCGTGGGCCACCCCCACCCCCCGCTGCCACCCCTCAGTTCTGGGAACTACGCATTTTCGCATTGGAGATACGGTGCCATGGGAAGGTCTTTGATGCCCCCCAAGGATGCCCTCCAAGCGCCGCTCCAGCTGGGCCCTCGGTGGACCCTTCAACCCGACTCAGGCGCGGGCGTCGGGGGGCACAGAGCCCTCTCCCGCTCCAGGCTCTGCTCCCAGCTGGGCCTTCCACGCCGCCCCGGGTGCGGCCAGGGAAAGCCCTGGTGTGGGCTGTGGTGTCTCCGGGGAATGAAGGGGCCCGCCAGGCACGGTGTGATCTTCTCATGGGGGAGATGAGATGCAGCAACGTTTATTCTGAAGGTGTCCAAACACAGCCCTGACCACAGGGCCCCTAAAAACTGCTCCAGGGTCAGTCCTTGAGCATCCACTGGGCTTGTTTCACTCCGTCTGGCGCTCTCAGGCTGCCTCCCACTCACCTTCCTGGTTGGCCATCAGTAACCACTCATTACCATGGTTAATAGCTGATCAGTGATCAACTGCTCTGATTGTCAGTGTCCGGCTGTGGCCACCGGTCTCCACCTGCTGCACGGCAGCTGTCTCAGCATCCAGACCTCTTCTGATTACCTTTTTGTTCTTAACTCCGGTAATACACACAGAACATTTATCCATTTTTTTTCCATTAACTTTTTTTTAATATAAATTTATTTATCTATTAGCTGCATTGGGTCTTCATTACTGCCCATGGGCTTTCTCTAGTTGCAGTAAGCGGGGGCACCTCATTGCAGTGGCTTCTCTAGTTGTGGAGCACGGGCTCTAGGCACGTGGGTTTCAGTACTTGCAGCACGTGGGCTCAGTAGTTGTGGCACATGGGCTTAGTTGTTCCGTGGCATGTGGGATCTTCCTGGAGCAGGGATTGAACCCGTGTCCCCTGCATTGGCAGGCAGATTCTTAACCACTATGCCACCAGGGAAGCCCCTGTCCATTTTTAAGTGTACAATTCAGTGGCCTCAGGCACATTCACGTTGTTGTGCAACCATCATCCACCTCCAGAACTTCTTCATCTTCCCGAAGGGACACTCTGTCTCCGTTAAGCACTCACTCCCCAGCCCCCCAGCCCCAGGCCCCACCATCTACTTTCTGTCTCTGTGGATTTGACAGCTGTAGGTTTTCCTGCGAGTGGAATCAGGCAGGATTTGTCCTCTGTGTCTGGCTCATTTCACTGAGCATCACGTCCCCAAGGCTCGTCCACCTTGTCGCCTGTGTCAGGATTTCCTTCCTTGTTAAGCCTAATGTTGCATCGTGTGCGTGGACCACATCTTGTGTGTCCGTTCATCCGTCAGTAGGCAGCGGGTTACTTCCACATTCTGGTAATCGTGAACACAGGTGTGCAGATACCTGCTTGAGGCCCTGTTTTGGGTTCTCCTGGGTGTACCCAGAGGTGGGATGGCTCCATCCCACGGGGACTCCATGTTTCAGTCTATGGGGAACCACCATACTGCCCTCCACGGTGACTGAACCACATTCCGTGCACATCTACAGGGCACAGGGTTCTGACTTCTCCACACCCGTGCCACCACTTGTTTTCTTTTCGTTTTTCTTTTCTTTCTTTCTTTTTCCACAGCAGCCACCCTGATGGGTGTGAGGTGATATCTCGTCCTGGTTTTGATTTGCATTTCCATCGTGAGTATGAAGTTGAGCCTCTTTTCGTGTATCTGCTGGCCATTGTCTTTTTTGGGGAAGTGTCTGTTCAGGTCCATTTTAAAACTGAGCTATTCGGTTTTTTGCTATTGAGTTGTATGAGTTCTTTATATATTTTGGATATTAGCCCCTTATCAGATAGATGGTTGGCAAATATTTTCTCCCACTCCATAGGTTGCTTCTTCACTTCTATCTTTTTTTTTTTAAAAGAGCTTTATTTATTTATTATTTTTTGGCTACATTGGGTCTTTGTTGCTGCGTGCCAGCTTTCTCTAGCTGTGGAGAGTGGGGGCTACACTTTGTTGCAGTGAGCAGGCTTCTCACTTTGGTGACTTCTCTAATTGTGGAGCACGGGCTCTAGGTGCATGGGCTTCAGGAGCTGCAGCACACGGGCTAGTCTTTGTGGCTCTCAGGCTCTAGAGCGCAGGCTGAGTAGTTGTGGCGCACGGGCTTAGTTACTCTGCAGCATGTGGGGGGATCTTCCTGAACCAGGGCTCACACCCGCATCCCCTGCATTGGCTGGCGGATTCTTAACCACTGCATCACCAGGGAAGCCCCCTGACTGTCTTTAACTAGAAGCTGGGAGATGCCCAGAAGCACTGGGGCAGAGCCGTAACCATCGTCATCTACTCCCCGGGGGTGAGAACTGCAACTGAGCCTCTTCCCTAACCAGTTTTGACATGACTGTACCTGATACCAACCAGGATTCTTGGCCTTCCCCAGTCAATAGAAATTGATCAGAGGCTAGACGAGAAATCCAGGCCAGGCTTTATCAGGGCTCCTGAGGCTGCAGGGGGAGCAAAAAGAAGAAACATGTTCCCTTGCTCACTAGCCAAGTGGGGGCACGCTGGTTCCTTACATGGGGTGAGGGTAGGGTGCATCCAGGGGTCGGGCTGGAGGGGGGCTTAGGTGGTCTGCCCATCTCAGGTGGTGCTGTGTGCAGGGGGCGTGCACAGGACCCTGCTTCTGCTCCCAGCTCTTCAGAAGTGGTGGTTGGGTTTTTGGTCTTTTGTATCTTTTTGTCCACAATTTGCCCCACTTGAACAGACACACGGTTATTTTTAGTCCCTTATAGTTTCTGTATATTTTGTAGCTCGAGGAGACATTTGTCCAGGTGCAAGCACTGCAGCAAAGTGTTGCAGGTCCCAGCCTGCCTCAGACTCACTAAATCAATAGTCATGTATCACACAGCAGAGACTTTAGCAAAGACACACGCCTGACACATGACTGTGACCGGGGACAATGCAGGGTGGAGCCTGCAGTGGGTGACGGCCATTCTGCAGGGCTCATCAGTTTCCACACGACCAGATCAGTGAATAACACGGAAACATGGTCCATATTGCCATACATCTTGGTTGGCGACATGGATCTCTGCTACTCCCACCAGCACTCGAAATTCTTCTGATTCACCATCTTGACCAAGGGCAGTTCTGGGGTCTTACACTTGACCTTCCTCATGGGACCTTTGAGAGTGTCCTCACAGCACCCAGCTGTTGGGATTACTAACTGTCAAGTATCTCAATGCTGATTACAAACTCAGAGACCACAAAAAGGACCACTGGCTCGGTCCATGAACTCAGTGGACCCAGGACAACTGGGCATCGACCCGGACCCCATTTCTTTCTTAACTCAGTCGGCCTCCTCCCTAGCAGGGACCCATGGCAACCGTTCAGGGTTTGGGTATCGGTGCCCTGTATCCTCCAGCCCATGAAGCGTGGAGCCCCCCTCCCCGAGCACACAGCCACCCGAGTGAATGGCCATGGTTACGTCTGTGGAACAACAGAGGGGCCCCGACAGTGGTACCAGCTGTCATGTGCGGGACCCTCCCTGCTCCAAGCGACAGGTTCTGGGTCTGAAAACAAACCCAAATCCAGCTGCAGGGCCAGGGCCGGGCTTTTCCTTGAGGCGATAGCCATCTGCAGTCTCTTTCACCTCCATCACTGGTCCCTTTCAAGAGCAGCTCTCTTGAGATACAGGCAACCTTCGTATGTTTAAAGTTCACGGCCTGGTAGGTTTGGAGACGTGTCAAACTTACCTGCACGTATGTCATGGAAACTGCAGCCAGGTGGTGAGCACACCCATCGGTCCCCAGGTGTCTCTGTGCCCCTCCCACGTGCCCCCACCAAGGCCCTGCTCACTGTCCAGAGTTCTCTATCCATGTAACCATGCAATGAGGACCCCTTTTCCTTTGGCTTCTTTCACTCAGCACCGCCACTTTGAGATCCGTCCATGCCGTCGTGTGTGCCAATAATTCATTCCTTTTCATTGCTGAGTGGGTCCTGTTATGTGGATTTACCCCTGTTTGGTTTTATCTGTTTGTCTGCTGATGGACATTTAGGTTGTTTCCAGTTTGGGGTTTTTACAAATAAAGGTACTATGAACAACCTCGTACAAGTCTTTACGGGGACCGTTTTTTTCCTCTTGGATAAATACTGAGACGGGGAATGGCTGGGTCGTATGGTAGATGTATGTTTGACTTTTTAAGAAACCGCCACATTGAAATGCAAATTGATGCCACCCCTATGGAGGTTCCTTATAAAACTAAAAATAGAGTGACTATATGATCCAGCAATCCCAGTCCCGGGCATATATCTGGAGGAAACCATAATTCGAAAAGACACATGCGCCCCAGTGTTCACTACAGCACTACTTACAATAGCCAAGACACGGAAGCAACCTAAGTGTCCATCGACAGACGAATGGATAAAGAAGCTGTGGTGCATATACACAATGGAAAATTACTCAGCCATAAAAAAGAACGAAATAATGCCATTTGCAGCAACATGGATGGACCTGGAGATGATCATACTAAGTGACCTAAGTCAGACAAAGAAAGACAAACATCATGTGATATCACTTATATGTGGAATCTAAAAAATGATACAAATGAACTTATCTGTGAAACAGAAACAGACTCACAGACATAGAAAAAAACTTATGGTTACAAAAGGGGAAAGGTTGGGGGGTAGGGAGAAATTGGGAATTTGGGATTAACATATACACACTACTATATACAAAATAGGTAATCAACAAAGACCTACTGTACAGCACAGGGAACTCTACTCAATATCTTGGTAATAACCTAGAAGGGAAAAGAATCTGAAAAGAATATATATGTATGTATGTATGTATATGTCTATATGTATGTATAACCAAGTCACTTTGCTGCACACCTGAAGCTAACACGACATTGTAAACCAACTATACTCCAATTAAAAAAAAAGAAAAGGAAAGGAAAGAAATGAAACTGCCACTGCAGCAAAAGCAGTTCTAAGAGAGAAGTTTATAGCAATACAATCCTACCTCAAGAAACAAGAAAAATCCCAAATAAACAATCTAACCTTACACCTAAAGAAACTAGAGAAAGAAGAGCAAACAAAACCCTAAGTTAGTAGAGCAGAAATAAATGAAATAGAAACAAAGAAAACAATAGCAAAAATCAATACAACTAAAAGCTGGTCCTTTGAGAAGAGAAACAAAATTGATTAACCTTTAGCCAGACTCATGGAGAAAAAGAGGGAGAGGACTCAAACCAATAAAATTCAAAATGAAACAGGAGAAGTTACAACGGACACCGCAGAAATAAAATGCACCATAAGAGACTACTACAGGCAAATATATGCCAATAAGATGGACAACCTGGAAGAAGTGGACAGATTCTTAGAAAAGAAGCCACCACCCTGCGGTGGGACGTGCTCGTCCGGTTCGCATCCCCGGCTCTGTGAGCGGGTGCTCCTGCCCGTCCACACCTTCACCCGTGGTGATGAAGGGTCTCCCTCACCTTACCTGTTCCAGTTCTCTGAAGACGAATCACGTGACACATCTTTGTGTGTACTCACCTGCCAGCTGTATATCTTTTTGGTAAAGTGGCTGGTCAAATCCTGGACCCATTTTTAGGTCGAGCTGTTCATTTTCTCATTGTTGAATTTTAGGAGTTCTTTCCATCTTCTGGATGCAAGTGCTCTATCAGACGTAGGGTTTGCAAACATTTCTTTCCAGGCTGTGACCTGATTTTTCAGTCTCTTTTTTTTAAACTGAGGTCTGGTTGACATAGAACACAATCAGCATCTGGTGTACAACGTAATGATTCAATATCTATATTTATTGCAAAATGATCACACAGTAAGTCTAGTCAACATTCGTCACCACACGTACTTACAACTTTTTTTCCGTAAGATGGGAACTCGTAGGACCTACTTTCTTAACAACTTGCAAATATGCAACACAGTCTCATCAACCACAGTCCCCCTGCCGTGCATCGCATCCCCAGGACTTAATCATTTTATGGCTGGAAGTTCATACCTTTTAACGCCCTTCACCCATTTCTCCCACTCCCTCATCCCCTGCCTCTGGCAACTACCAATCTCATCTCTTCGTGTCTATGAGTTCTGGGTTTTTTTGGGGGTGGGGGGGGGTTGTTTGTTTGTTTTTAAGATTTCACATATAAGTAATAACATACAGCACCTATCTCCCTAACAGCCGAGGCTCAGACCCCCGGTTGTCACATCGGGGCTTATCTCCTGCTGTAGAGGCTGGTCTGTGGGCAGCAAGGGACCTCTCATGCTTGGGTCTCAGTCGCGTGTGAGTTGCCCTCGCATTTTCATGGTCCTTCCATCAAGTAACTTGGTCACAACCACGAATTCCGTTACCCTCATGTCATCACCCTGCTTCCTCACCCCAGCATTTCAAATGCCAGAACCACCACTCAGGTGACAGAGAGAGGTGGCACTGGTCCCAGAGGCCTCTCCTGGTCCTGTGCTCTGAGCAAAGTTTCTTTTCCCCTAATTCCCTTCCTCATCGTCTGAGTTTCATCCACAAAGGTGCGTTACTTTCATAATCTGAAAAAAAAACACTCTCTTTATAAAACACAAGAAAAAGTAGCCTTAGCAAGAAAAAATATTAATTCTGTGTCCTGGTGACAATATTGATGGCCTCCCGGCCCCGAGGGCCACAGCAGTGCCCGCACTGGTCACAGTGCCCGTGGGTCACCCAGCCCTGGACTTCAGGGGCCCTCGATGCTCTTTCGGACCCCCACCAAGCCGTCGGGGTGGCCCTGGAGGTGGGGGAATCTGTTAGAAGAGTTGGCTGCCGTATCACACAATCTACATTTTTCTTCCAGCTCACACCCAGATCAGGTGAGTGTTCAGCTGGACCTCCAGGTGGGGATTCTGGGACCCAGTCTCCTCCAGGCGGGTCACTCCATCCCCTCCATCATCCTGTGGACAAGAGGGAGCATCTCGTACTGGTGGGTAGAAACCGAGGTGCTCATGGCCTGCTCCCAGGACATCCTTTGGCCATGGGCTGGGCCACGTTCAGAGCTGGAGACTGGATGGGAGAGCTGACCCATTGGAGAGACCCGGAGCTCTGAGGGTGGGCGACGTCCACCAGTGAGGACAAGAAGAGGACCAGGTCCAAGTGCAGAAGACACGACACGTGTGGGAGTCGGGGAAAGGCACCGGTGAGAAGAAGGCGGTGAGGGGTAGCGTAGGAAGACACCACCACCAGCTTTGGCCAGCAGGTCCGTGGAGAACCAGGAAGGGTACTTAGAAGAGGGTCCCAGAAAGAAGAGGAAGAGGATGAGGCAGCTGGGTAGGTGGGGGGACAGGTATGGGGAGGGGAAGAGCAATCTTTGGCTCAAACCCACCTGGAGGGATTGCCCAAGACCTGGCAGTCAGCACATCGAGGACAGTGGAGGCCCCAGCAGCTCAGACCGCCAGCCTTCCACCCCCTCACCCCCCAACACACGCACAGCCCCTGCCCCCGGGAGGATGTGATGGCATTTCAGCCACGGCCTGAAACCTCTCCGTGGCTTCCGTTGCCGTGGGTGTCAGTGTCTTCACGCTGGAGGTGCTGGCAGGGCCCCATCTGGGCAGGAACGTGGAGGCCACATCGAGGGTGCGGGTCTAGGAAGACCAGACCAGAAGGGGAGGAGTGGAGGCTGGCGGGAGGGGGCTGGTCGCATTTGAGAGAAAGATGATGACACCTGGAGTAGGTGCCAGCCACAGGGCGAGACCAGTCAGCTGGGCCACCCACGGGCCCTGGAGGGCAATGCCCAGCCCCCGTGCTGTGCCGGGCACAGGTGGTGTGAATTCACAGAGCTGGGGCAGCTGTGCTGTGCCATGACAACTTTGCCTCTTAATGGTGTCTTAGAGATGTCCAAGGAGAGCTGTCAGGAGGCACTGGGACCAGAGGCCCTGGGCTCGGAGCAGGTCTGCACACCTCCATCTGAGGTCCCCACTGTTTAGATCACAATTGACGTGAGGGTGTTGGATGTGATAGTTCAGGGAAGTCTGCGAGGAGGGAAGATGGCCTGGGGTGAAGCCCCACATAACCCCCAGCATTTGAAAAAGAGGGCTGGGAGGAGCCCCAGAGGGAGCCCCGAGGGGGCCGGGTGTGGCTGAATGACCAGCAGGAGCTCACCATGTGTGAAGGACACAGGGAGCTGGGATTCTGGAAGAGAGGACAGTCTGTGAGAGCCACGAGCTGTGAGGGGTGCTGCCGCGGCCTGGGTTCCAGGTTGGAAGGGACCCCCTGGTGTTCTGGAAGCATCCCGGTGGCAGAGCTGGGAGAGGATGGGTGGTGGGTGACGGCAGGGATGGTGCCAAGGCTGCCAGGAGCCAGGTGCGAGAGACGAGGCTAGACAGAACCTTGGCGAGAGGATGCGGCCAGGAGATGCTGTGACAGCAGACCCTGCAAGTGATGGTGCCTGGGGGAGAGTGGCCAGCGACTCAGTGGGGCAGGGACTTCCAGTGAAGAGGAGCCACATGTGAGAGGGGCTCGGGAAGATCCAAGACCGATTTGACGTGAGCCCCGGGAGAGAGGACGTGAAGGGTGACCCCAGGTTCCAGTTGGGGTGACCAGATGGAACTGCCCCGGGGGGAGCAGGGGAGGCAGTGTTTCTGGCCCCAGGACACCGAAAGCCCAAGCACAGTGAGTCTGCAGTGCAGGAGAGGCCTGAGGAGATGTGACTGGGGGGGATGCCTGCAGGAGGTGGGGACCCCAGCAGTGCCCCGAGGATGTGTGGGACAGAGGTGCCCAAGGGACTGAGCCAGGGAGGTTGGGCCTGTGCCCCAGAGCCCCCGACACCCTCACACTTCCAAACACACCCACACCCTCATCCAGGCCTCCCCACCTGGCCTCTTACTCCCCTTCACGGCTCCTGCGGGAGCCCCTAACCCCAACCCCAACCCTAATTTGGTGGGGGTTAGGCGGGGTCACTGTACCCATTGACAGATGGGGAAACTGAGGCAGAAAAGCCTCCCTCAGGGCTTGGGGGAATCTGGTTTGGCTACAGAGCTGGACGTCAGGCTTTGGACCCCTCACCCTGCTGACAGCTGCCTAGACCCTAGTGTGGCCTCTGTGGCCCAGTGATGGGCGCCTGGAGCAGTCAGTGGACGGCTGGCCCGGTAACACAGCCCCAGAGCCTTGGCCCCCACTCCCCAGGCCCTAAATGCTTCCAGACCCTGCTCTGCATGGCCTTATCTGCTCCTTTGATCCACCTCATTCATCCTGGGCCTGTCTCCCCTTCCTGTGCACGCCTGCCCTTGGGGGGCCAGAGCCTGCGGCCGGGCTCCCAGAGGTCAACCCCAACCCTCCCCTGCCTACAGACAGGGCAGAGCTGCAGGGCTGGGGCTGAGGGCCTGGCTTTGCTGCCTGTCTCACCCATGCCCTCACCCCCTTTGCCCAGGCGGGGCTGGGCCACTTGGTTGGGAACGGGGGGGGAGGGGGGGAGGCAGAGACTGGGGGCAGCTCAGCGCTTCATGACACACAGCCTGGGGGCCATAGGGCAGGTCAGTGAGGCCCTGAGCAGAGCATGGAGCTGGTGAGGACCACCTCCCTGTGCTCCTTGGGTGCAGCTGGGGGCAGGGCTGCCATCACAGGATGGTGGGGAAGCCCCACCCCCAAAGCTGCGCCGGGTGCACTCCAGGCCTTGTGAGTGTGGGTGGGGGTGCCAAGGTTCTGCTCTTGGGGCGGTAGCTCCTCACAGGTGGGCTCTGCTCTGATCATGGCTCTATCTCAGCATCTACACTGGTGTCTGGTGTCCACTGAGGACAAGTATGCGGTGAGGGAGTGAGGGAGTGAGTGAGTGAGTTCTTCTGCCAGGATGCCTGGCTCGGCCTCCCCCTTTCTTCCTGTTTCCCCTGGCAGCCAGATTGGAAAGAGTAGGGGATGGTCTCCCACAACCCAGTGTCCGCGAGCCCCATCAGGAAGGGCCACCCTGTAACTGGGAGCCCAGTCTTAGCAGGTCCAGATGGAGACCCTGGTCCTGAGAACCCCGGGACCGGCCACTGCAGTCACCCCCGGTGCTGCCTGGGGGCTTGGCAGGGTGCTAAGTCCCAGGTGGCCACAGCCAGGCCTCTGGTCCACCATGTGTCCTTGCTCTGTGGCTTGGTGTCCTCTGTGTCCTTGGCCATTGCATGGGGCAGCCACCTGCCTGGCTCCCCAAGGGAAGGCCCTGGGAAAGGGGCGACCTGGGGGAGGAGCAGAGGGGCTAGCCCCTTCCATCAGGCCTCCCAGGTTCCACTAACCGAGCCAAGCTGGTCCCCACCACCAACTCCAGGCTGGAGACAAGAGTGGCCCCTGAGGACAGGGGTGGGAGAGAGGTTGGGATTCTCTGGGTGGCGGGGGGGGGGGGGGCGGAGGGAGGGTGGTCAACACTAGGAACATGTGACGGGGACTCGTGCCATTCGGAGAAGCACAGGGAGGAGGGGGTGAGCAGGGGGTCCAGGACTGCATCTCCACTGGCCTTGTACACCTGGAGTCTGAGGCAGGGATGGCACACCCAGCCATTAGAGCGTGGCCCAGGTAAAGGTGACACAGCAGACCCATCTGGATGTAGGACACATGATAGGAAGGATGGGGCAGGCACCATGGGCAACAGATTTCAGCTCCATAGACAAAAGGACCAGCCAAGAGCCATGGCCCCTCAAAGCAGGAAAGTGCTGCAAGCAAAGATAGTGAGCTCCCCGTGGCTGGGAGTAATCAAGCAGAGACGAGGCAGGAGTGCCATGGGGGCACCCTCAGGGGTCGCTGGGGAGCAGAACAAACCCCAGCTGCAGTGCTGGGACCAGGAAGGTCTCAACCCTGAGAGCCTGGGACCTGCATGGCTGTCCTCAGAGAGCTGGGGATCTTGAGATCCAGCCACACGTGGACGAGCTGCTCTGTGTGCCTTTGCTCAGCTCCACCCCACCCTCGGCCCCCAAAGTGTTGCCCTGATCACCGACATTGCTCAGATGGTGTTTGTTGATTGACCATCAAATGTTACTCGGCTCCATGGCCATCCCAGCAGAAGCCCTCAGAAGGTTCGGGTTTTCTTCCTAAATCTCTCTCCCTGAGGTGTCAGTGTGCCTGTAGGTAATGCCTTCACTCCAGTCCTCACTGGCTGCCGGCCGGGTGGGCAGGTGGGCAGGGGAGGCTGCAGTTGGGGCTGGAGTCCTGGGCTCCTGAGAGAGCCTGTGACGGCCCTGGGCCCAGGAGCTCAGCCCCCTAATCTTCCCACACACCCATCTGCACCCTCCTTGTACCCTCTCCCCCTGCAGCCCCAGGCCCCCCGGCTGCAGGTGCCCCGAGTCCTGGGCCCGGCTGCTGCATGCCTTCCAGGGCTCCTCCGCCCCCAGAGGCCACCACACTTAGGCTTTGACCTCTGGCCCCATGGTCCAGGAGCTGGAGCTGGGAGGGCAGGGGCCGGGGGAGGGCCTGCTGCTCAGGACACCACAGGAAGGAGGGGCAGGGGTCTTGCCTGGGCGCCCTGGCCCTGCAGCAGCCCCTCCCCGTCTCAGGCCAGACCCCCATCTGTGGGCTCGGTCCGGATTGGAGGAGAGTGTCGAGGGAGCGGGAGGTTTGGGGAGGGTAGGACTAGACCGAACATGCCGCAGGAGGGGCCTCGGGACCCAGCCCCTACGTGGCCCCAGGGCATCCAGAAGGAAGGGCTGGGCTGGCAGCCCCCGGAGAAGGGCCCCTCCCATGGCTAAGGGCCATGGCAGTAACGCACGTGTCCACAGCTGGACGTGATGGGAACTGGGGACAGCCCCAGCTGCCACTGGCTTTGTGGGACTCTCTTGGGGGTGTCCAGGGCTGTGTCCATTCCCTCCCTCGGAAGGCTCCAGGGCCCCCACCCTGGGGACTGTGGAAGACACTGGAGGCCCTGCCTGTCCTGGGGTGGGGGGATTCACTGCAGGCCGGGACCCCATGCTGCCTGCACACCCAGCCACCGCTGGTCGTCTAGAGGGATGGTCCCTCCCGGGGCTCCGACCCAGGCCAGAGGTGCGCTGGTCACTGTGGCGGGCGCGGTGGGGACGTCCTTCTCTGGTGGGCAGTGGGTGGAAGGAGCTGGGAGCTGTTGGCCCTGTGGCTGTGGGACCCTCCAGCTGCCCCCTCGCCCCTCGGCACAGTCTCCCTTGCAGGGACCCACCCACCCACAGAGACACCCTCGCCCACCACCTGCAACTGGGCTCCCAGGCAGCCCCCTGCTGGAGGCCCAGTGCTGGAGGTTCCAGATGCCCCCCACACACAGGTGGCCCCTGGGGGCCTCTTGGCCTCCTTTCTGCTGCAGCCCAAAGGCCCAGGATTAGAGAACCCCTCCTCTGGCGGCTCAGGTACCACCCCGGTGGAGGCAGGAAAACCTTCTCAACCTCACCTCCTCCAGGCGAGGTCCTTCCCTCAATGGGGGCCCCTGCAGGCTCCCACCAGGCTCAGGCAGGAGGGTCAGGCCCTTGGCCTGCCTGCACTTGTGCCCCAGCCCCTCACCACAAGAACTGGGACTGCAGCAGAGTTCAGAGGCCATGCCCGCAGGGTGGCCTGGGCATGGGGAGTGTGGGGCGGTGGCAGGGGGGAGAGGACAGGCCTCCCACACGTGGGGCACCCCCTTCCCTCCCCTGAGGTCCACCTGCTCCCGGCTCGGCCCCCTGCCCCTCAGAACCCGTGGGCTTGGGACCTGATGGATGGCTCCCACCACTGAGATAGGAGGGTTTGTTGCTGGAAATGGGCTTTGAGTTCAGAAAAGTGGGTCTGGATCTGTCCTGAGAGCAAACACTGATGCTTCAGAGCTGGCGTGCCCCCCCACTGGCCGCCTTCCCGTCCGGATGCTCCAGGGACAAACAGTTCACTGATTTGGGGGAGAAGTTGAATTAGGGCTAATTTCAGTCCAGATAAAATCTAATCAGGTGCCCAGCCCACTGGGGAGATGCCCCCTGGCTGAGGTCCATCAGGTGGTCAGGGCAGGCTGCCTTGGCGCCTTCCTCCAGGGCAGGACCTCAGAGGGCACCCCCAGGTTCAAGCATCACACGGCCCCAACGTGGGTCGAGCTGGGCCCCAGAGCAGCACCCACACCTTGCTCAGGTCAGATGCCCCCTTGTCCCTGTCACCAGGCAGATGCTGTCACAGCTTCAGGGTCTTGGCAGCCTCCTCACTCCCCCAACTTGCTGGTACCCAAACTTGCATTTTTCAGTCCCTAGAAAGATATTTGACTATGGGGCTTTCCCCCCAGTTTTTGATGGAAAATTTCAAACACTCACAGAGGCTAGGATAATGAACTCCCCTGGACCCATCACCCAATGGTAGACAATGGACGCTGGCTTCACCCCAGCTTCACCAGACGTGGATGAGACCACAGCTTTCCTCCCCCAACCCCTGTGTTATTCTGAAACAAATCAAAGGAGAGGAAGCCTCCGGGGAGGGGGGAAGGGGTGCACATGGGGAGTGGGGACCAGAAAACAGACTCAGGACGACCAGAAACAAAACGGAGAGAGGTCCACCGAGGTGGCCGAGCTCTGTGGATGAAGCGCGTGGCTCTGTCCACCCTCTAGCTCAGGTTTAACAAAGGTGGGGAACTTAGGTTTGAATTGCATCCTGGGGGCTCTGAAAAGCTTGCAAAATGTCTGCAGCGGCAACAGGACCACCCAGAGTGGACCGTGGATGGCAGGTGGGGTGAAGTGGCCAAGAACCCCAGGGATGGTCAGATCTGGCCACGGCGGGGGCTGGGGAGAGGGCAGCAGGAGCCCCTGTGGGCTTGGCTGGCACTCAGGGCCAGGTGAGCGGGAATGGCCGGAGGGCCCCGCAGGAAAGCCAAGGGTATCTGTGCGGAGTCTCAGCACAGCCGACGGGGTGCTGATTCGGAGGGCTGGCCTGGGGCTGCCGCCGCAGCCGTGAGTCTGGGGTGTGCATGTGGGCTGGGGGCGGGGGGTAGAACGGCTCAGAGGCTGCTAGGGAGAAGAGAAGAGGGCTGAGGGTTAGAGGGTCAAGACGGGGAAGAGTGGCCACTATCCCTGCACCAAGGAGAGGCCAGGTGGGGCCGCAGGATGTGGCCGCCAGGAGGTCAGCTGTCACCTTCTGGGGGTGACATGCAGGGGCTGTGGTCATCAAACTCAGAGACAGAAAGGAGGAGGGTGGGGGCCAGGGGCTTGGGGGGGAGGGAGGTGAGTGTTTAATGGGGGCAGAGTGTCCCTCTGGGAGGGTGAAGAATTTCAGGAGACGGACGGTGGCCTCAGTCCCTCCACACTGTGTGATTAATGCCACTTAGAAACGGTTAAAACGGTAAACTTCCTGTTGTGTATATTTTAGCACAGTCAAAAGAAGATGAAATCCACTTTGTCTTAATCTATTTTTAGATTTTTATGTGGAGATTTGGCCATGAGCTGGCTCTGGTGCAGTTAGAAAGCTCATTATTGTTTAAGCAAGTAGGAAAGCTCTTTACTCTGTGTAAACTGTGGGGAAATCCTTTAGTCTCTTGAAACTCTGTTGTGTTGTGTTTAGAAGTGGCGATTAGGCCACCATAACTGCCGGGACCAAGGGCCTCTTTGAGATTTCGTTTGGTTGTAAATGTCTGGTTCAGCTGCTTTGATCGCCTGCAGCAGACCAGGGTCAGCGAATGGCGGCCAGTGGGCTGAGTGGCCAGCACGCGTTTCTGTAAACACCCTTTCCCGGCACGCGACCCCTCGTTCTGCACGAGTTGCCTCTGGCTGCTTTCAGCGGGAAAAAGGAGGCTTTGCGACACAGATGCAGAGACTGTGGGGACCACGAAGCCTAAAATATTTGCCCTCCGACCTTTTATAGAAAAAGTTCAGGGATGTCCCTGGTGGTCCAGTGGTAAGGAATCCACCTTCTAACGCAGGGGATGCGGGTTCGATCCCTGGTCCGGGAAGATCCTACATGCTGCGGGGCAACTATGCCCATGAGCCACAAACTACGGAGCCCACGCACCCTGGAGCCTACCAGCCACAACTGGAGAGAAGCCCACACGCCTCAACCAACATCCCGAGTGCTGCAGCTAGGACCCAACGAGGCCAAATAAATAAATAAATAAATAAATAAATAAATAAAAAGAAAAAATTTGCTGACGCCTGATCAGATACACAGAATGCTCTATTGCCAAACATCCCCTTGGAGTTTTACAGTTCTCCCTTCCTCTGGGTCACAACTAAACCAGCTGTAATAAAGTGAGACAAAATTAATGAGAAATCCAAATGCTTTATCTACAAAACAGTAGCCCCAGGATTTGGGCCTGAGCAACTGAAATCCCGGTGGTCCTCACAGTGGGCAAGCGGCAGCCTGGCTCACGGTGGGTCGGGTCTGAGATGCTTCCACATCCCTCAGAGGGCTGAGAAGACAAGTGGGGAGGAGGGGAGGCAGGGAGCCAAGCCCGGCGGTCAAGGGAGCGCTGGGCAGGAAGGGAAGTCTGGGAGTCACCCCCACCATGGGAGGGATTGCCCAGGGACAGAGGGCAGGGGTGGGGGTGCAGAAAGGATTATCTGGTGGCCATAAATGCCATCACACGTGGCAAAGCTTTGACTACAGGGAAGACCCCGTGACAAAGGAGGCAGAGATTGGGGTGACACGGCCACAAGCCCAGGGATGCCTGGACCCCCAGAAGCTGGAAGAGGCAGGAAGGACCCTCCCCTGGAGCTTTCCAGGGCAGCTCACCCACCTGCAGCCCTGTTGCTTGGGGACAGGGACAGCCTGCTGGAGCTGCCTCTTAGGGGCAGTGTCCCCAGAACCCTCCCCAGCTGGCCATCTGGAAGTAGACGGGGGTCTGGGCCACAGCCCCTGCAGCGTCCTTACCTGCCTGGTGAGCTCCACTGGGTACCAGCCTGGGCTTCTCAGCTCCAGGGCCAGGGAAGGCTGTACGCACCAGGGCCAGAGGACCGCATGGCCGTTCCCTGGGCTCTCCCGTCTCCTGCCCGTGCAGGACAGCTGCCCCCCAACCTCTGCTTCCTGCCACCGGGCATCACCAGAACCGTCAGCCCAGGCACAAACCTAGACAGCGGCCATCCACATCCCAGCCACAGCCCAGGCCAGGAACCCAAGGAGTGGACGGCTGGAGGACAACGGGCCAAGGCAAGAGAGGGCAGCTACGGTTGCTAATGCAGTTGGACAAACCAGCGTCCAAGCTGACAACAGGCCCCAGACGCCCGGGTTGGTGGGGGACCCAGGGCTACGAGGCTATCCGGAGGAAAGAGGCGACTGGGCGAGAGAAGGGGAGGGAGAAGAGTCACTGACACCCCCAGCTCCCACTGGCCAGCCCTGCCCACCCACCCCAGATTTCTTTACCGGATTCTCTGCACCTGCAGAGCCAGGCACTACTGTGATGCCCTTTGCTCAGCTGACAGTTCAGGTGCCCCAGATCTGGGACTCGCAGCCTAGCAGACATCCTGGCTACAATGTCCTAAGGGATGCGGCCACCTGTGTGAGAGCGTGTGTGCGTGCAGAGCCTCAGGGTCCCAGCAACGGGGCAATACCCCCTGCACCCGAGCCCCTGCCCCCACCACGTGCCCCGGCCTCCCCAGATGCTGCTGCTCGGAGCCACCTGTAAACGGAGCCCCGTCTGGCTCTTAAAGTCGGTGCAAAGTCCCTGAGGCCACCAAGTCAGCCAAAAATAGTTCAGTTAACGGAGGAGAGCACGGGGTGTTACGGTATAAATTGTAAGCAACCACCCTCTGCCCACATCTTGTCTGCCTGCCTTCTAGCTTTGCTGAGAAGCCCAAGGCCCCAGCCAGGCCGGAGGGCCCTGTCCCGAGGATGCTCGGCCCCTCCAGTCCCTGCTCCCAGCTGGTGGCAGGGGCACATGCTCCCCCTGCCTCAGACTCCCACAGGCCTTGCATGGAGGTGGAGATCAAAATCAGGGGTTCTCCTTTGAGAAAAAAATTACTTTGTAGAGTGATGGAAGGTAACTAAACATTGTGACCATTTTTCAATACATACATATGTCAAATCATTATGATGTACACCTAAAACTAATACACTGCTGTGTGTCAATTTATCTCCATTATTTAAATTTAATTTTACTTTTTTGGCCACACTGCATGGCCTACGGGATCTTAGTTCCCCAACCAGGGATTGAACCCACACCCTCGGCAGGGATAGGGACCACCAGGGAAGTCCCTATCTCAGTTTTTAAAATATCAAAACCAGGTGCCCGTGACCTGCTTTGGGTGCCTGATGCCAGGTCTCCGCAGTGCAGCCTGATGGGAGCCCGCTGGGGATGCGGGACGGGGGAGCCGACCGCCAGGCTGAAGTGGGGTGTACCGGCCTCAGACCCAAACCACGGGGCACTGCGGCCTGGTGTGGCCCCACCAGGAAAAGAGGGCCAGGCTGTTGTCAGCTCCAGAGCCCTGTGCCCAGCCAGGCCCCTGGGGCAGGCAGGGCCCCCCAGCCCCTCCATGGAGTCCTGGCCATCCCGGAGCCGGATGGGGACTCAAGGCCGCCAAGGCGCCCGCTCAGCCCTGCCTTCCAGGGTTCTGTGTGGACATCGAGGCAAAGACCTAGGGCCCAGCAGTCCCGCCTTCAGGGGCACCCTCAGGGGATGCCCAAACAGTATGGAAGAGACCTGACTGCATATCTCGGGCAGACACCCACCAGACCCCCCAGGGTGAGCCTCTGCTGTCAGGGTGGGGCAGAGGTCAGGGCTGGGGGCAGGGGTGGAGGGGCCAGGGTAGAATCTGGGGCACTCCCGCCCGGGCCTGTGCACCTCAATTCACAGAGCCACCCACCCACTAGCATGGCCCCCCTCCAGTGCAGAAGGAAGGCCTTGGGGCATGGGGGTCCCTGGGCAGAGACCTCCCACCTGGGGCCCTGCGGGTCTGCTCGATGGCCCTACCCAAGACCTCAGGCAAGTCCCACAGCAGGCTGGTCCCGCCCCTCTCCTGCTGCGACACCAGCATCCTACCTCGTCCTCAGGATTCAGGGTGAGGGACACACTACTATGTAGCCAAGGTATCGGTCAATGAGATGCCGGTGGGGGGGAGCTCTGCCCATCTCTCCTGACCCCCAGAGCTCTTGACAAGGTAGCCGGGACCTGGTCCCCTTGCTTTCTCTGCAGCCATAACCACCTGGGGGTCTCAGCACCGTCCCAAGCTCACGACCCCCAACATGAGGCCACACCCTGGATCTCTCCCCACCTCCAGACCCCAACACCCACTTCCCCACTCAGCCCCACTGCGGGGCACCAGCCCATCACGTCCAAAGCCAAACACCTGGCTCCCTCTCCCTCCACCCTTCTTCTGCCGCAGCCCCTGGGGCCGGTTTCTAGCCGACTGCTTTTTCAGGCCAGGTCCCCAAGTGCCAGCCTGGGTCCTGCACACCCGCATGCCCGTCTCTCTGCCCGCAAGACGTGTCCAGCATCAGACACCTCCCACCTCCCAAGGCTCCCCCTGCCCGCCCTTCAAGTGCATCCTTGGGCAGCCGCCAAGGGAGCCTTGGTAAAACGGGGCCAGAGCCCCCTCGGCTCCCAGGCGCATAGGAAGAGCAGAGCCCAGGGCCTGGGCCACATGCGGGTCCTGAAGAACAGCTGGCAGGGGTGAGGCTGCAGCCTCCCTGGGGAGCCCCTGGAGGTGGGAAGGCAGCTGCCCAGGCCGGCTTGGACGTCCCCCCCACGGTGGTCTTCTAGACGCCCCAGCCCTGCCCAGGGCTGCCACCCACCTGGGGGCCGGCTCATCCCTCCTCCCTGTCCCCTCAGCCTCCTCAGGCCCTCATGCGCTCTTCAGCTTATCCATGTGCCCTCTCCCCTCACCTCCCATGTCCTCCCCACCAGACCAGCCCTCACCACCCACACGGAGCTCCTGGGGGCGGGGCCAGGCCTGCCCTGCCCTTGGACATCCTCCTGCAGGCGCCCAGCACCAAGCAAGCGCAGAGGACAGTCACTGGTGCACAAAGACGGACTCTTCCGGTGAGTCTGGAGGGAGGCAGGGCTGTGGGTGCGGGTCGGGACCCCGCCCCAAGAGCGGGCCCTTCTGGGCCAGCTGAGTCTCCCCACCTGGGTCCCCGGGGAGGAGGCCGCCTAGAGACACTGAACAGGGGAGTTCTGGGAGCAGCCCTCTGCCCCACCGAGTGGCCGGTGGCTGCCAGCCTCCCCATGTGAGCCGCCACCCTCCAGCGCCAGCAGTTTGGACGTTCCCAGCGTCCAGGCTGGCATCCTCCTGAGTGGGTGTCAGGGGTATTGGATCACAGTCAGTCCTACCTGGCCCCCTCCGGAGTGGGCCGCACCCCCAGCTCCTTCCTGGGTCCCATCCCCAGCTCCTTCCTGGGTCCCCTTACCCGTGACAGCCCCACCTCCAGCGCCGGTCAGCGAGGGGCCTCGTGGGAGGGGCCTCTCGCAGTGGCTGCTAAAGCAGGTCCCAGAGACAGGAGGTCAGCGAGGTAGCCGATGCCACCGAGGAGGACGAGATGGCCCTGAGAAGGCGGGAGGGTGGCACGAGGCTGACATTTGAGCTGGGTATGGAAGGTGTGCGGGATGGGCAGCAGGAAGTAAGGGAGCCGTAGCTCCTGGCAGAGGGGCACAGGCCCAGGGTGGCAGGAGACGGGGACTCAGGGATGTCAGGAGGGAAGGGTGAGTGCCCAGAGCACTGGGCCAGGGGGCCTGGGCTGGAACCAAGGGTGCTGGGGAGCCACAGAGGGCTCAGGAGACAGAGCAGCGGGAGGGCAGAGCCTGCCTGGCCACAAATCAGCGACCCGCAAGCGGTCTCTGTGGTCCCACCCACGGGTGAGACGTGGCACCTCTTCTTAGGAGCGCCCAGCCGACCATAGCAATTGGTATCGCCCTCTTAAAGCAACAGAGCCCTGAAGGCTGGCCCGTGGCCAGACATGGGAGGTAGGAGTGGGCCGGAAGTCAAGCGGGCAACGGCGAGGAGAGGGGGCACTGCCTGGGCAAAGGGCAGAGACAGGAATGTGCAGGGCGTGTGCCCAGGGAGGAGCCGCCAGACTTGGCCGGGCCCTGGACGTCCGGAACAGTGGGAGCAGCCCGCCGCCGCTGGCCGCAGGCCCGTGGAGTCCTCGTGGCTCCCAGCCCAGACAGCTCGCAGACATGCGGCCCGGGGGGCGTCCTGCGGGCCCTCAGAGCCTGGCCTCTGCGCTGCCAACCTGGACCTGAGTTGGGTGGCACAGAGGGGACAGGTCAGCCCTGCCCAGGGGCCTCGGGGCTACCGCCTCCTCACCAAGCACTGCCCATCCATCCCGGAGGGAAACTGGGAGAAGTCACAAGCTAAAAACTCACTGGTAAACAAATTCGGAGGTCTGATGGGGAAACGGAAAGCCGAAATCCGCAAGTCGCCTCCATGGGTTTCCCTGAGTCTCCGGGGAGCAGCAGGACTGACTCAGGCAGTGGGGGAGACCGGCGCAAGGCCCTGGATGCGGAAGGCAGGGACCAGACCCTCGAGTGCACACGCCAGCCCCGATCACTGAGGCCAACGCTGCAAACAGGCGGGCCACAGGACAGGGGCACCGTGTGCATGTCACTCAAGGTGCCCAAAGGGGCGTGTTCTCTCACTAGGACAGGTCAGCCTACCCTGGCTGTGGTCGGGACTGTGGGGCCTGACCAGAGCCCATCATTGAGTAGAGTTCTGAGGGGCTGGGACCCCACTGTGCCCCAGAGTAGATATCATATCACCATGGGAGGCCCAGCCCCCCTCAACCTCCTTGTTCCCCACAGCCCAGGCTTCCCTGTCCTATGGGAGCCCCTCACCCAGGCCCCACATTCACTATACCCTGGCCCTGTCCCCCAGACCGCCCTGGACCTCAGTGGCCTCACCCCGCTTCCTGCAAGTTCCTGCCTTCCTGCTGCCCTCAGGCCAGGCCCCCTCTGCAGCCCCCAAACTCTGCCTCTGCTCCCCAGCCAGACTGATCCCCACCTCTGTCAGCCCCCGGGCTGCCCCCACCTCCAGTCGACGGGGTCCAGCCCTCCAGCCTCCCCCATACACCTGCCTCCCGCTTACAGCCGTGTAGCAGCCCTCACCAACCCTCTCCAGTGGCCTCCGCTCCCAGCCGTGGCTCAACCTTAAGAGAGGCAGTGGCCGTCCTCACCTGGGCCCCTGCCTGCAGCTCGTGGCTGGACCCAGCACCCCCCTGCACTTCCCCAGTTAGTGGCCAAACCCGGCCACTGCCCTGGCTGAGCACACATCCACCCCAGGGTCCGCACCCCACCAACATCCTCCCTCTCTTGTCTCCCAATGTCCCCTCTCAGCTACTCTGACCAAGGTCCCTGCAGGGCCCCCTCCCACGTCTGGTCACCCCGTCACCCCCACTGGCCTCAGAGAGACTGTCCAGGACCCCCAGCCTCACAAACATACAGGAAGACTTCAAACCTCTCCGCCAATCCTGACATTTTGGACTTCTGCCACAGAGAAGGTGGGGGTCTCAGAGCGGCTTGTATACGTCTCCTTACGGGGAGCTCATCGCTTCTCGGTGTGACTCTTCAATTATTAGGAAGTTCTCCATCCCCTCTCTCCCCACTCAGGGGCGTCTTCCAGGCCCCACGGGTCTGGTTACTGAGAGAAGCAGCAGCACTGATTTTGAAATCCTTTTGAAAATGTTTTTCCTTTGTTTTGTTTTATTTAGAAATTTCCCAAATTTTTACCAAGTTAAAGACACAACCACAAGTATGTGTAGCCTGGGTGGACGACTGGCATAAACAACCCCTCCCCCACTGCTCAGCCTCCCCCCAAACCGCTGCCCCCCAACTCAGCTGCCAAAATATGACAAACATGTATAAGAAACAGCAGTGCGAACAGAGCTGGGCCAGGGGCACAGAGATGCACATGCACCTACACACGTGTACACATTAAAAAGTACGTACGCACACATACGTGTACATGAAACCCACATACGAACATGCAGGCATGCACACAGATACCCATGCATGCACGTGCAAACACACAGGTCCACATGCAGACATGTACAGTACACACAGCACATACATGCACATAAATACACATACACAAACGCATAGCCATGCACGCACACACACGCATGCTGCTGCAAGGTAACACTTTCCCCAGTCCAGGCTGCGAAGTAGAAATAGCTCTGGGTTGGGGTCAGTGTGCTGGGTCTGCCACCCCCCCGCTGCCCATGGTCCCTGCCCGCAGTCGTTTGCCCCCTCTCTGCCTCAGTTTCCCCATCACCTCCCCCCATGTCCCCCAAGTCCTTTGGAGAAGTCAGTGGGATGGGGGTGTCAGGCTCTGCAGGTCAGCACGTACAGCCACGTGATGTGATAGGGGACCCCAGCTCTGAGTCCCACAGAGGTCCTCAGAGCTGGGAGCCCCGGGGCCACTCCAAGGTGGGCACCCGTGGGCCTTAGCAATCCTGCCCTGGACAAAGACTCGACCATCAGACCACGGAGGACCCCTTCTCAGAGGCCACTGGAACTCCAGAGGCCCAGCCACAGCCTTCAGAGCCCCCCAGGCTGCACCCCCGGGGAGATCCCAGCTCCGACGAGCAGCCTTCTCCATCCTGCCGTGAACCGCTGTGACCTGGAGAAGCTGCTCTGGTCAGATGGCGTCTAGGGGCTGGCTGGGCCCACCAACTTCACCCCCGGGGCCTCTCCCACAGAGGCCCTGCTCCCTGGGCACAGAGACACAGCTTTAAGAAACTGAGTTGGGATTCAAACTCAGGCCTTCCCACACCCGAAACCCCTCCATCACTGATTTGCGGGCCTGGGAACCAGCTCTGACCGCTCCTGCTCCGAGGGTGGCCTGGGATCCCTGCTGCCCCCAAGATGACAACACTCCCCCTAGAGGGAACAGGACTGGTGAGGAGGTTTGGGGTGATAGGGGGACTTGGAGGGCCAGAACTCACAGTTCCAGGATGAAGGGCAACCTCGCTCGGTGAGGGAGGACGGGCTCGGGGAATTTTGCTGGCACAGGGACAGAAGGGAGAGGATCTTGGCCTTCCGAAATGTTTACTACATCAGGAAATTAATTCACTACGCACGGGATTCAGTGATGAAGTATAAAAACACACACACACGCGCACACAGGATAAATTGAGTCCAGGCCCTGTCAGCCTCTGCCCCGCCGGGGAAGGCGGGGAGCCTCGGGGCCGCCGCGGTCACAGACCATGAGCTTGGGGGTCAGGCGGGGGGCCAAGGGCAGGACCGCGTCCCGCCCCACCCCACCCCACCCCACGCAGGCCCGGCCCCCACCCAAGCCGGCTGGGCTGCTCCAAGCTGTCACCGTTACACAACTCCAGACTCTGTTTCCTCATTAAGGCCCCGCCGAGGGGGGCCACTGACCCGCAGCCTCAGGAATGTGCCTTCACTGAGCCCAGGGGAGGGGACTCCGTGTGGCCGCTGCCCTGACGGAGGCACTCGCGCCTGCCGGGCAAGCAAATTGCAAAGGGGGTCCGTAGCACCCCAACACTTGCCTGGGCCGGTCCAGGGCGGAGGGAGGCCGGCTGTGCTCTTGCAGGGGTCTGGTCGGGCTCTAGGCCAGGAGCTGGGGCGTGGGTGCTGATGGGGACGGGGTTCCCCGAGGGAGCAGCTGAGCCAGAGGACAGCACAGCCCAAGGGGAGACGGGCCAAGGGCAGCACTGCCCCCCTTTTGCCCCCAGAGGCTGCTACACCCCAGGGCTCAGAGAGCACAGCTTCCTGCCTCGGTGGCGGGGCTGGCCTCTGATGGTTTCAGAGAAGCATCAGCTGCTCCTCTGAAAAGTGGGACAATCCCACTCCACCTGTCAGGGCTGCTCGGAGGACTCAGGGCAAGCCCTCGGCCCCTGCCTGCTCTCTGCCTTTCTGATGCACAGGCCCTCTGGGCATCTGCCCGCCGCCTAGTGCCTGCGTGCCTGCTGTTCCAGCCTTCAGAACGCCCTTCCCTGGTGACAGCTCCCACCCCTGCCTCCCGGCTGCCTCCACAGGCAGCCGGCGTTCCTAGGACTTGGGGGTCCACTCCCCACACGTTTACAGTAGGCCTGAGAGGACAGATGGGGAGATGCCCGCTGTGCAGATGGGGAAACTGAGGCTCAGAGGGACAGCTGACCGGCCAAGTTCCCACGGCTGGAGTCCCTCAGCCTCCTGACAGTCTGGCTCTGCCTGTCCACCCCCCCGACCCCCACCATGCTCGCCAAGCCCATTCCTCCAAGTCCGAGTTCTGAAGAACTGAGCTGAATGCATCCCTTCCCTGCCGCATCCTTGTCTACCAGCTCCCCGGGGTTCTGGGTTGACGGGGCAGGCAGCCAGGTCTGCACCCCGGACCCGAGCTTCCATGTCTACCCCCTCTCCCAGTGCCGCCATGCCCACTCCACTCTCACCATCTCGGGGTCCCAGGTGTCTGTCCATCCCACGTACAGCAATGCATCACCACACCTGGTCACAGCCCCTTCTCCTCTAAGCTGTGAGCCCCCAGGGCAGAGATGGCTCCCATTCCCGATGTGGCCAGCCAGTGCTGTAGACTCCAGGGAGGTGAGGGGCTACCGAGGAGCCCAAGGCCTGATGGGGACCCACCCCCGCACTCCGTGGTCTCCGTGGCTTTGTCCTGTGGCTGCAGGAATCCAGGGTGGAGGATGCAGATGCTGGGAGGAGCTGCCAGTGGATAGGGAAGGCCATCCAGCTGACTCGGGTCCCCCCACCTGCAGCTGGGGAAGGAAGAGCCACGTGGCAAAGGTGTCAAGACCAGGAAGGGAAAGGCGGGCATCTGGTCCAGGTCCTGTGAGGCCCAGGGATGCTTGGGGACCTCGGGGGTCCCTGGGGGGCCCAGAATAGAGCAGAGGAGCCAGTTTCCCCACCCCTACTTTCTCCATCTTGCCAGCCAGATGTGGGACGGTACCTGGGGTTCAACACCCTTCAGGGAGTGGCCTCCCTCAGCGAGTGGTGGACACCTGCCCTGCCTTGGGCCCCAGCTCACCTAGCATTGGAGACCAGCCTGGTGAGAGCCAGGGGCCTCCGCTCTAGAGCCTCCCTGCACCCTCCTGCGTCCCTCCCTGCACGGGTGACCAGTCCTGACAAACCTGGTCTGCTTCCCTCCGGCATCCACCAGGATGCTCTGTGATGGGGCCGGGCTGGTGGCTCCAGGAACGTGGGGCTGGTTTGCGTTTGATGCTGTGGAAGAATCAGCCACTGGGTCAGCTTGATTGCAGGAGCGCTGCCCGGGCCAGACCAGCAAGACTTGCTGGGCCAGGCTTTGCTGGTGAACCAGGCAGCACCCACAAGGGCGTGCGGCTGCACCCAGCTGTAACCCAGCCAAGAGGAGCCCAGCCCAGTGAGCCAGTGCAAGCAGCCAGGCATGGGCGGAGGAGCAGGAGCTGCCACTCGAGGCTGGCGCCGGGCCACAGCCCAGCAGCACCCTTGGCACACGCCCCCGCCAGACACCCCTTTCTTCTCCTCAACCCTGCGGCTTCCTGTTCCTCCTCGCCCTGCAGCTGGGTCCACCCAGCCCTCTGGGCAGCCCGAGGCTCCCGCTCAGCCCCGGCAGCTCAGAAACCACAGTGTCTGGGGACGTTCCAAAGCCTGGACCCTGGCCATGGCCCCGTCTGCTGCCTCCCTGAGCCCAGGGGCCCAGATGTAGTGCAGGCTGGCCTGGGGAGACCCACGAAACATCTGGATCTTGGAGAGCCATTGACAAGTGAAAGAGGGGGCATGTGCACGGAGAGCACAGCCCACGTCACGCGCCCCGCAGGGCCACACGTGGACTCGGCCAAAGGGGGTGTCACCCCGGGCCCGCCCCCTCCCCGCACAGAGCCCTTCCTCCCTGCCTGGCCTTGCCTCTGCCACCCTCCCCATCCTGCTGCCTTCCTCCAGCCACCAACCCCTCATGAGTCCTGCCCGTGCCAAGCTCTATGTCAGGGCTCATGACTGGTCCCTCTGCCCTGGCCAGGGTCCCCAGACCTCAGGATGCTCCTCTCCCTCCTGGAGACGGCTCTGACCCTTACATGGACAACCCCCTCTACTTGGCAGCCACGACGGTCCCTAAGCATGCACTCAGGCCTCCCCTGCCCAGAACCCTCCCATGCCCCCAACGCCACCAGAGTCAAATCAGACCACTTTGCTGGGCCTCCCACCCAGTGCCCACTCACTTGGGGCCCTGGCCACGTCCTCCCCCCCCACCGGTCTTCCACCACACGGAGCCCTCCCACCTAAGAAGCCCCTTCCCCATTCCTCCCAGGGACAGCACCGCCTCCCCCCACTTCTCAGCTTAACTTTGCCTTCTCGCAGGGGTGGGGGTGGGGGGGCGGCATGCACCTGCCATTCTGCCTACACAGCCTCGGTGCAGAGGGTCAGGAAGCAGGCTCCCAGCCCCACTGCCAGTACAGCTCTGGGCCGTCCACTCGGCCTCATTTTCCTTGCTTGTAAAGTGAGGACGTCCCCAGCACTCTCTGGAAGGGTTGGGTAGGGGAGTAAATGAGTTAACAGACAAGATGCTTAGAAGAGCGGTTGGCCTCTCCAGGCGTGCAGTGGCGGGGGTGGGGGCAGATATTCGCGTGCCCGTCAGATGTTAGGTGCCAGGGCCCGTCCCTGGGTGGAGGCATCAGGATGAGACTGGCACACCTCCCTGTGGACACGGGGCAAAAGGCAGCTGGGGGGTGGGGCAGGTGCCCAAGGCTGGGGACCAGCCCTTGTCTCTGAAATCCAAGGGGTGCCCCGGGCAGGCAGGTCCAAGTGGCCGAGACACTGCCCAAGAAAGGACTGGTGAAGTCCTCCCTCCCATGCACACTCCCATGCAGAACCCCAGATGTGCTACCAGAGCCCCAGGGGGTCTCTCCTCCACATGGGGGTTAGCCTGAGTCCAGCAGGCCCAGTAGCCCAGGCTTCCTCACTGGCTCTCGGTGGGCAGGACCCCAGACCCTTGGCAGGACAGGAGCACAGAGAGGCGCCCACGATGGTCTTTAGGACCTTGACAGACTCAAAATGGAAAACTCAACTTTGTACTGATACCAGGTGGAGGTTAAGAGATCCTCTGCCAAGGGGGGTGTGCAGGGGGGCTGCCAGGCTGAGCAGCAGAGTTGGGGAAGGTTTGGCCCATCGTCATGGCGGCCTCCTCCAGGCCTCCCGCCACCCCCCACAGTGGGTGGGCCCCACAAGCCAGCACGGTACCCCAGGAAGCCCCTCCCTCCCAGGTGGGGGTGTAGCCTCTGTGCCCCCAGCTGCACGCTCCTCTGTCGAATCCATTTGTCCAGCCCTTGTCCACTTCTGCATCTTCTTCTCTCCAGACTGAGCATCTTTGGGGCAGGGACCAAGGGAAACGGTCGATGCCGATGACAGGCATCAGAGCCTCCTGCCCAGACAGCACTGGAGGGTGGTGGACCACAGGGCACCTGGATGCTAGCAGCCAGGCAGCCAGTCTCAGCAGGACCTGCCCCCTCCCTCCCTCCTTGAGCCGGTGAGCTTCACCTGCACCCAGAGTTCCCACCCCAGAAGCCTGGGCAGTCACTTGCTGTGCCTGCCACCTGCGGCCACCCTGTCCTTGCTGAGTCAGTGCCCAGCGAGCCAGTTGAGCCCCGCTCTTGGTGAGTGCCCCAGACCCCAGGAAACAGCTCGGCTGAGTCCAGTGCACTCTCCTGAGAGCTGAATCCACCCCCGACTGGCCAGCCGTTACCTGGGACCTCCCACTTGGATCCTGGCCACACCAGGGGGTGCCTGTGGCCATCCCTGAGCCTCGATGCTCCAGGAAAGTCTCCCGTACCTGTGGCTTCCACTGCAAAGTGAATGAAACATCCCCGGCCACCCTGCCAGCTGGCACAGGGCACCTTCACGGGGCGAGGCCTCTGCTGCCAGGCCGCTGGGCTGGGCGCACCTCCGGCACGCTCCTCTGCCCACTCACCTCCTTGCCCCGCCCCTCACCGCAGCACCTGTGGAGAACGCCAGCCTGGCAGCCACGCGCCGATCTTGCCCGAGGCCAGTACCAGGCAGCCTGCTTGGCTACCGTGCTTCCTCCAGCCTGTGCAGGAGCGCAGGGCGGGGGTGGGGGGGGATGGGAAGGCTGCCTGGGCCCCAGGTCAGGTGCGTCCAGGCAGTGAGGCGGTGCACAGCACTGGCCACCTGCCTGAGGCTGGCCTGGGCGGGGGCTGGGGGGGCAGAGCCCTGTCCTCCCCTCTGTGCATTAAGCCCAGGGCCCTGGGCTGTCACCAGCCTGCCCTCTGGGGAGAGACCCAGGCCCCAGATGCCCCTCTCACTCCTCCCACCTCTGAAATGTCCCACTTTCCCATCAATTAGGGCTCACTAAATTCAGCTGGTCTTCATTTATTCCCCTGCACATTTACTCGGCACCTACTGTGTGCACACGGGACCGTGTGCCCGTGGCTGATGACGGCTCCGTCCTGGCATGGAGCAAAGGGTCCCGAGGGCAGAGTCCAGCCCACCCAGGCACCTGCAGACGTGTTTTCCTCTACCCGTGCCAAGGGCTGCCTTCCCCGAGCCCTCGGTGACCTTTACCCCACACAGCCCAGACCCCTTAACAGTGCAAATGTACGGGGCAGGTGCCAGCCCTGGGTCTTGTCACCTCAGACGCTGATGTTACCGGTGCTGGGGGCGGCGGGGGGTCCCTTCCCGGGGCCAGAAAGCCCGCCCAGCGCAGGGAGGGGGGCGCAGCCAGGCCCATCTCCCAGCTGGCTCCGTCCCCGGAACCTCAGCCAGGCCTCACCTGCTCCCTCCCGGTCTGTGGGCCAGCCCCGGGTAGCCTGTCCGCAAGTCATAGCCCTGAGGACAGCTGCTGGCCCCACACGCTCTGTTGAGGCCCCTGAGTCCAGGATTTGAGGGGCAGTGGGTGTTAGGCCTCAGGTCAGGGTCCCCTTGGATGGCCTGTGGCCGCTGAATGGGGACTGGGAGGTCAGGGGTTGGGGGCTGTGGACAAAGGGCGTCCAGAATTCCACCTCCCAGGGGGCGGGGTCACAGGCAGGAGGGTCAGGATGACACGAGAGGCTGGCGGGGGTGCCTAGGGTCTGAGAGATGGGCTCAGGCCAGACTCAGAGCAAAGGGCGCCCCACCCTGAAGGCTCAGGGAGCAGAATAAGAGCCTTCCAGATGCCATGCACCAGAGGGGATTCTTCTCAGGAAAACGTCCCGTCAGGGGATGCATGGAGCTTAGAGCAGGGCTCCTGGGTTCAACACCTCCTCTCTGGGAATCTTCCCCTCTGACTGCCATGCCCCTCCCCATTCCCCACCTCACAGAGTTGCTTCTGACCAGCTGGCCCTCACACCCCCCTTCCAGGAACCCCGTCTTGGCCCGCACCCTGGCCTTCGCAGGCTCCCAGTCACGTTCGATCTCTTGGCCTGGCCTGAGAGACCCTCGGGCTCCACTCACCATGCCCTCCTTCTCCAGCCACCATTACAACCGGTCCGGGCCAGGACATAAACTGCCTGCCAGCTCCAGCTGCGTCAGGCTCCCTGCAAACCCAAAATGTCAGACAGGGCCTCTTTCTCACCTCTGTTCCTTCTGCCTGGAATGTCCTTCCCGCCTCCATGTAGCAAACTCCTATTCATCCTTCAAAACCCTATTCAAATGGAATGAGCACTCAGTACGACAACCATGTAATTAACTGTCCCCAACCAAGATTCTTTAGAGTTAAGATGGGGCCCATGAGTACTTATGTTGGGACAACAGACATAAATTGGAGTTGCGGCCACCTACTACCACCCAAAGCTCTGTTTCTACATCTAATCTGTCCAGTAGTTTCAGGAGCTGGGGCACTGGCTGCTGGAGCCTGGGAGTACAAGTTTCCTTTCCTGGAATGGACTCCCAGGAAACAGGGACCACCGCTCAGGCACCTCCACGGACAGCCTTGGTGTTGCATCCAAGCTTCTGCTTGGGATGCCCTGAAACTCCTGAATTAGGAAGATCCCTGCTCCCTGCTGACGCTCCCAGAAGTCTCGGCAACTCACCATGCTGAAGACCAGAGAAATGAGGTGCTTGTTCAAGGTCCTGCAGAGCCAGGAGAGACCCTTCCCCACTGGGATTCTGGCCCCCTTGGCGCCCCACAGATGTTCCTGTCATTTGCATCACGGAAAATGGAAGGTCTAGATGGCACAGTGCCAAGTCCTAGCCCTGGTCCCAGACGTGACTCACGACAGTTCAACATCTACAAGCCACAGGTGCAAGGGACAAAGTGAGGCAGCATTTTGCTTCCTGGCCAAAGGATTTACTCAAGATGTTTTCTTGGCAATGAGCTTCCAATGATCAAACCAAGATGCTACAAAATTGTGATGCTACAAATTGGATGGGTGGATAAATTGATGGATGGATGGATGGTTAATGGATGGTGGCTGAGTGGTAGATGGACGGATGGGTGGGTGGATGTATGGCTAGAGGGATAAATGGGAGGATGGATAAGGGTATAGTAGAAGAATGAGTAGATGGAAGGATGGACAGATGGGGGATGGATAGATGGTGAATGGCTGATGATGGATGGTGGATGGATGGATGGATAGAAAGATGAATGGGTGGATGGATAATGTTGTAGGTAGAGGCATGGGTGGACGAATTAATGGGTGGGTGGAGAGAGGGATAGATGGGTGCCTGGTGAGTGTAGATGTGAAGACTGGTGTAGACATATGAATGGCCAGGTGGGTGGATGAGGGGTTGGTGGGTACCTGGAAGGGTAGATGGACAGCTGGATGGGGGATCAAACGTATCCCTGATTAGCACTTTCTTTGCCTAAAGGGCTGTAAGCTGAGTCCCAGAGAGCGGCTGGAAAGGCACCCTCCACCCTGTGAGGCTGCGGCTCCACGCCGTGACTCCCAGGCCGCACACTTCACGCGGCTTCTCCATCCCCAAATAAGGTGGACAAAGTGCACTCTGGCCGCCCAGGGAGCAGGAAGCCCGGGTGGGGTGTGCAGCCCAGCTCCCGGGGCTGAAGTCAGTTCCTTCTTTTCTAAACAATGGGCCTGGCCTGATCCTTGCCCTCGGCCGCCCGGCTCCACCCAGGCTGCCTCCACCTCCGATGCGGTGCTGGGGCCCTCAGAGTCGGATGCCAGGGAGCTGCGGGTGGGGGGCAGGGGAACAGAAAAAGTGCCCAGCCATGGAAAAGGTGCTGTCCCTCTGGCCCAAGGCTCCTGGCCTGGCTCCGGCACCCTGGCTGCCCCCAGGCTGCCCCCAGGCTCCGTGAAGAGACCGCCTTTCTGCAGGGGTTTGGGAGGGGGTGCAGGGCTGCCTCCCCCACATTGTCCAGAATACTAGTTCCTTATTTGTGTCTTTTTTCTTCAAGTCACTCGTTTGAAGCCCCAACAGCCCCCTTCTCTCCCTCAACCTCTTCCTGTGGCCGCCCCCGCACCTGCACCCCCACCCCTCCCCCACCACGGCCAGTCTGGGCTGTGCCTTCCCCCGTCAGACCACCGGTTGGCAGAAGAGGAGACTGGACAGTTGAGTAGAGTTTAGGCCCTCCCAGATGCCAGGAGAAGGCAGAGGTTGGGGAGGGGGAAACCAAGTCTGCCCCTTGTCCACAGCATCTGTCTGAAGGGTCAAATTACTCAGCTGAGAATTTCTTGGACCTGAGCCGGGGCCGGCAAGTCAGGCCCCACCTGGCTGCTCAGGCCACTGTGTCTCCGGTCTGTGCCCACGACCCCCAGCAGGGAGAACCCTGACCCAGGGAATCCAGGACCCAGGGCCCCATCCCAATCCAGGCAGAGGCCAAGCCTCCGGCAGGGTGGGATCCAGGTGTGGACCAGGTCAGCTGGTCTAGGAGGGTCCAGGAGAGGCCGAGTGAGGAGCCCAAGAACTCCAGCCGCCTCACTACCCTCCCAGCCTCGAGGGAGAGGGGTGGTCACAGCGGAGGTATCCTTTCAACCCGCTGCTGCTGGTCCAACACAGCAGGCCCACAGGCACAGACAGTGCTTCCAGACAGTTGTCAAATCAGTGAGTGAGTGAATGAATGGATGGATACATGGATGACAGATGGATGGATGGAGGGAGGGATGGGTGGGTTGATGGTGGATAAATGTGTACAATTGGACAGTGGGGCAGAAAAACAGAGGCACAGAGGAGCAGCACCACCCCCCGCTTTATCTCCCACACTTGTGTGCGCGCGCACCTGCAGTGGACCTCCCTGGTCAAGGCCTCCAGAGCTCTCCTTCCTCAGGGCTTCAGTGACCGGGCAGACCGAGGGCCAGGGTCCCTGAGCGCCCAACGGCCTCTCCTGCTTGGAGCGGGAGCCGCACGGCCTGTGCCCATGGCCTACCGCACCTGCTAATCTCCTCTGAGCCTGGCAACCTCGAGGTGAGGGCGGCCATGGGGACCCCAGCAGGCCTCGCTCCTGGGGCGACTCCACCCAGTGCTGGGACCCAGAGAGCCCGGGCTCTGCGGCGACCAGGCCCCACGCAGGAGGGCTCGGAGGCTGCTCGTGGCCCCCGGCTGACATGCGGCTGCAGGCCCAGCCTGTTGCTAGGATTAGTGCCCGGATTAGCCCACCAAGTTTCCAGAACCCTGTGTGTCAGATTCACCGGTGCTATAGAAACCTGGCTGTGGGACCGGCTCCCGGGGGGGTCTCCCCTCCAGGCCCAGCCACAGCCCCGCTCCGGGAAGGGAAGGGCCCGGCGCAGGGACAAGGCCGCCCTGGGCCTGAGCTCCCACCCCCAGCCCTGCAGGGAGCCCTCCTCCTCAGCGCTTCTTGCCCAGGGAAGGTTTATATTTCCAGAATCAGCTGTTTTCCAGATACTGGAATGAAAACGAATGACCGAATCGTTCTGCGCCTGCAGTGGAAAGGCAGAGCACTTTTCTCCCCCTCCACGCCCCCCTCCCAACTCCTGAATGCAGAAAATATCTGAGCCGATTTACCCCGTGGACCAAAGCACAGCTCGGGACCTCACTCCCCAGGCCCAGCCCAGGGGCCGCCCCCTCAGAGCCCCTCTTCCCGCAGCCCCTCCCCGCCTGCCTCTGCTCTGGGCAGTGCGTGGGCCAGCCCGGCCGGCCAGGAGTCTGGGGCCTGGGGCCAGCCCTCGCTGGTGAGGCGGCCAGGATGTGGGGCCATCTAGGGGGGAGGCTCTGAGGGTTTCTGCAAACACCGTGAGGCCCGCCTGAGGAGGATGCCCACAGCTAGGGGGCAGAACCACCAGCCAGGGCCCAGCCCCTTCCCCAGGCCACCTGTTCGGGGCCGGCCCAGCGGCACCGTGTACCTACAGCCCCCTTTCACAGACGTCCCAGGCATCACAGACGGGCCAGGTCCAGGCCGAGCCCGCCCTGAGCCTCGCACAGCCTGCTGCACTGCGCCCCCACCCCGCCCCAGGGCAATAGCATCCCTCCAGGGGCTGAAGACAGACCTTGGGTCCATCCATCCCAGGCACCTCCAGCCCCTCAGCAAGTGTCCTCCGCTCCACCTCCACCCCCCATTTGAGACCAACCACGACGGCCTTGTCCTCAGTGCCCCCGCTGCTCCTGGCTTTGGCCCCGGCCCCTTTGGTCTGTTGACTCAACATCTAGGGGATACTTTGACACTGAAAGCAGACCCTCCTCTAGCCCCTGCTGCAGAGAAAAAGCCACGTCCTTCTCCGAGCTTCCAGGGCCCTCACTGGGCCAGTTTCCTAAGGCCTCAGACAGTCCTCCAGGCCACCCCTCCCTGCCAATATGGCCTTGCCACACTCCCCCTTCACCACCCACAGAGATACCACACCACTGCCATGTGGGGCCTTGTACCTGCTCTCCTGCCACTGCTCAGGCTCTCTGCAGAAGCCCACCTGGGTATTTGGTTGTGGATGGATGGACGGACGGATGGATGGATGGATGGATGGATGGAAAAAGAGGAGACATGGATGGATGAAGGGAGGGATGGAGGGATGAATTGATGGAGGATGGATGGATGGGGGATGGATGCAGCTGGATGCATGGAGAGATGGAGGGATGGATGGAGGGGTGGGTGGATGGGGCTGGATGCACGGGTGGAGGCATGGGTGCATCCTGTCCCAGCCTCTTGGCCCTGACCTCCCACGTCTATTAGCTCCAGCTTCCTGCTCTTTGGCTGCACTCAAGCCCCCACTCCACCCCAGCTTCTTAACCTCCAGAAGTTGCCTGCAGATTGGGTACTTGGAATGTTCTCTTTAACCCCTTCACCCTCACCCGCATGCAAAGACCCAACCTTTCAAAAGGTGCAGACCCATCCTGTCCTGCCATTTCTCAAACCCTCCAGTTCTCCTCTACCTGCCCCCTGTGCTCTGCCCCTGAAATAAAGACCCAGACCCTCATGGAGACGGGGCCTGCCCAGCTGCATGCTCCTGGAGCCCCTTCACCCCCCAAGCGCCGCTGCAGGGCTCCACACGTGCTCTTCCCTCTGCCCGGACAGGTCCTGTTTGCCCTGGGCAACACCGCATCTCCTTGCCAGCTCAGGGAAATGGCCAGCAGTGGCCTGGCCTGCCGCAGGGCCAAGTCCCGGGCACCTGCTCTCCTGTCTCTCAGTATCACTCCCTAACCCCTCACCCCATTATACTGCAAGCGGCGTGAGCAGAGGGTCCTGCTGGTCTCAGCCCGGACTGAGTGTCCAGCTTCAGGAGGGAGTGAGGCCGGTGTGGGGTGCACGCCAGATGAGACAGTGTGGATGAGACAAGCAGTGGGTGATGCAGCCAGGTCTCCTGACACCTGGGGAGCTCACCACCCCGCGAGGCTCGGGCTCTGTGACCCCACAGCCCCTTCCTTCCTTCCTCCTTGAGGAGCATCTCAAAGCCTTCACTCCCCCCACCCTTCTGCCCCTGCAGCCCCACCTCTCCCCAGGTCCTGGCCTCCTCTCTCCCTCCCTGACCCTTCCCGCCCCCAGGCTGAGCCCTCACTCCCCTTCCCAAGGCCACTGCATCCCCTCTGTCACCCATTGCTGACCCCCTCCACGGACGTCCCTTCCCCCTCTGCCTCTGTCCAGAGGTGGACTCAGCTCTCCCCTACTTGGGGTGCCTGCACACCCCGGTGCTGGGAGCAGAGCGTTCTGGGAGCTCAGTGAGGGAGGCTGCAAGGGCTCTGGGGTGCTCCCTGCCCCTGCACCCCACCCGTGCTGTCTTGGCGGAGAGGTCCCCATTGGGTGCTGCCCCTACTGAGGGCCATTGAGGCCTTTCCCTCCCAGGGCCCACCTGCCATTTGGGAGCCCTTCTCCCCACACTGACTGCAGCTTGGGGAAGGTCAGAGCCTTGCTAGGTCCTGCTGCCCAGGCAGCCGGACAGAGGGGGTGGCTCCCCCGGCCTTGCCCTCCAGCTTTCCCAGCACAGAGCCAGTCCTGGGTTCCACCGCTCTCCCCGGGAGCCCCTGGCCCAGCGCTGCCTGAGCATTTAAAAGCAGAGCATTTAAAAGTGATGCCTGTTATGCAGGGAACGTCATAGGGCCCCGGGGCCAGAGCCGAGCGGGGTCATTTTTTTATTAAAAAGCAAAACCTAAACCAAGAAAACAAAGTGATTAAGTTTCTCCTTGGAGCAGCAGGCCCCGCGAGGATGGGGCCGCCCAGCTCCCTGGCGCTCCGAGCCTTCGCGGCCGCTGCGGGAAGCAGCCCGGTTCTGCACACAAACAGGAAGCAGCTGGCTTTCCCCAAACGTGAGGGCCGGGCTGGGATCCCCAGGGCGCGGGCTGCGGAGATGGGGGGCCGGAGCCAGGAGCGCAGCTGGGTGGGCTGCCCGGGTCCTCGAGGAAACCCTCAGGAGGGACCCCCTGGGCTCAGTCCTGGGCCAGAGGGACGGCGTGTCTGAGGAGGAGGGGGCTCCCGCACACGGGCCGCATCGCTGTGGGGCTCAGTTCCCCTATGTGGGCTGCGTGTCCCGCCCGAGGACACATGCATTTAAGCGGAGGCTCCGTGGGGGCTAGGGGGCAGGGACACTGGGCAGATTGAGGGCAGGAATCCTGCAAGACCCCCCTCCTGCCTGCTGCTCCGTGGTTGGATTCGATTCTGGGCCAGGAAGAGGGAGATCCCCCTCCTCCCCCCCCACCCTGGGGTCCTCCCAGGGCCTCTCTGTGGAGTTCTGCTGAGATGAGAAGCTGGGAGCAGCCTCCCGAGTGGACATGTGTGCAGCTGGGAGCACGTGGGCTCAGCCCAGCTGTGCAGGGAGCACCCCCACAGTAAGCGCCCACCCGATTTGAAGGGGACACTAGGGGTCCCAGGAGGAGAGCCAGGGTCAGGGGCTGGCAGGCAGCTGTCAGCCTCTGGCAGTAGTGAATTCCCTGTCACGGGAACATGTAAAGAGACGCTCACACCGAGAAGCCCCGGGCAGAGTGGACAGGGCAGTCTGGGCTCTGCATGGGCCCCCTCGAGAAGCCCCATGGAGACAGGGGCTGGGGTCGCCCTTGGTGGAGACAGCATGGCTGGGACACCTTGCTCACCGCGCAGCACGCAGCCGGCGCTCGGGGCAGAGGCCGAGGCGGTTCTAATCCAGCCCCACGTGGGGACAGGCTCTGAATGTGAATCAGGGGCTGGTGCTGCGGGAGTGTGTGCAGTCAAGTGCACATCCGCGTGTCTGTTACACTTCACCCAAAACTTCCAACAGAAAAGGCTGCTCTGACAAGAGACCCAGCATCAAGGCTCAGGGGCCTGAAGGCTCCGGCCAGTCCTGCCAGGGCCTGAGAGCCAGCATCTCATCCAGCGGCCCCTCCCCGGACAGACCGAGATCCTGGGGCGGCCAGGAAGCCCTGAGCTGTGGAGCGGGCTCCCTGATTTTCCTAGCTGGTGAAAGGGCACAACGGCCCCCTGTCCATGCCCGGCTGTGAGCAGAGGTCCTGGCTGCACCCCAGCCCGACTCTGAATCTCAGGGTCAGAGCTGGGTGGAGCCTGCACACCCTCCCTGGGCTGGAGACCCTGACCCCACCCGGTGCTACTGCGGGGTAAAGGAGGTCTCTCTGAGCCAGGTGCGGGAGACAGTGTCTTTAGAACCAGGGTTAAAGAAGAGGCGAGTTTTCCAGGAATGTTCTCAGACAGCAGGGCAGGGCGGAGTTTAGCCCAGCAAGACGTGAGTACACGTCCCAGGGAAACCATAGATGGGACTGTGCTCCACTGACACCACGATGGAGCTGTCACCTGGTGGGGACAGATGGCATCTGGTGACAGACCCAAGTGTTCCTACAGAGAACGTTAAAACCACAGAGAAAAAGAACATAGCGAAGTCACAGCAGCACCCAGCCCACCAAGCCCCTCCGACAAGGGACCACAGAGGAATTACCTTCAAAATTGTCTTGAGGTAATTCCCAAGTAATCTGCAGTGAAACTGACTAAAGAGGAAACCTATGTTTACACAAAAACCTGCACGTGGATGTTTACAGCATCTTTAGGCAGACTCACCAAAACTTGGAAGCCAACAAGATGCCCATCTGTAGGTGCATAGTTGAATAAACTGTGGGCCATCCGGACGATGGGATGCTATTCAGTGATGGAGAGAAAGCAGCTACCAGGCCATGAAGAGATGCGGAGGAGAGGAGGCCAGTCAGAAAAGGCCACATACTGCGTGATTCCAGCCACATGATTCCAACATGTGATCCCGTACTGTATGGCATTCTGGAAGAGGCAGAGCAAGGACCAGCGGTTGCTAGAGTTGAAGGGGAGTGAGGGATGAACAGGCAGAGCACAGAGGATTTTTAGGGCAGTGAAACTACTCTGTGTGATACCATGATACTGTCGTATTGGGTACATGCCCCTGTACAGCTGTCTAAACCCATAGAGCGCAGGACCCCAAGACTTTACCCTGATGTGAAGTGTGGACTTCGTTCCCAATAATGTCTCAATGTCAGTTCATTAATTTTGACCAATGTCCCACCCTAGAACACAGTGTGAACAATGGGGCCCCGTTGTGTGTGGTGGGGCGAGGGGGTGTAAGGGAACTCTCTGTAGGTTTCCCGTAACCCTAAACTGGTTCTTTCCTTGTCTGAGGGCTTTCTGTCGCCGACCTCAGACGCTGCCGCCTTCGCGGAACACAGGCTGTTCACTCAGCCCACCTGTGTGAGCCCCTTGCTCCTGTGGTCTCTGTCTCATGTGTGGGAAACTGAGACATGGCAGGTGTGAACCCAGAGCCGCTCCCCTGCCCAGGCCCTGTGACCTCCATCCCCCATTATTCTCTCCTTGGGACCCCTTTACGTCCTAAACGCTATCGAGGACCCTAGAGAGCTTTAGTTGATGGAGGGGTGCACCTGCTGAGATTTGCTGTATTAGAAGTTAAAACTAACACATGAAAATCTTCTGAAAGGTTTAAATTTTTAGAAAATTTTCAAAAATTCTAAGTGAATTAAAAGTCACAACAAGAGGGACTTCCCTGGTGTTCCAGTGGTTAAGAATCCACCTGCCAGTGCAGGGGACGTGAGTTCAAGCCCTGGTCTGGGAAGATCCCACATGCCGCGGAGCAACTAAGCCCATGCACCACAACTACTAAGCCTGTGCTCTAGAGCCCAAGAGCCACAGCTACTGAGCCCACGTGCTGCAAATACTGAAACCCACGTGCCTAAAGTCTGTGCTCCGCAACAAGAGAAGCCACCGCAATAAGAAGCCTGCACACTGCAATGAAGAGTAGCCCCTGCTCTCCACAAATACAGAAAGCCTGTGTGCAACAATGAAGACCCAAGGCAGCCAATAAATAAAAATAAAATTAACTAATTAATTTTTTTTTTTTTTTTGGCACCCGGGCTTAGTTGCTCCGCGGCATGTGGGAACTTCCAGGAGCTGGGATTGAACCCGTGACCTCTGCATTGGCAGGCAGATTCTTAACCACTGCGCCACCGAGGAAACCCCAACTAATTAATATTTTTAAAAAGTCACAACAAGAGGGACTTCCTTGGTGGTCCAGTGATTAAGACTCTGTACTCCCAATGCAGGGGACATGGGTTCAATCCCTGGTTGGGGAACTAAGATCCCATATGCCACAGGGCTCAGCCAAAAAAAATAAAGTCACAACAAGATTCTCCATGTTTTTAAAAATATTTATTTATTTGGGTGGTTGGTTGCACAGGGTCTTAGTTGTGGCATGTGAGCTCTTAGTTGCGGCAGGCATGTGGGATCTAGCTCCCCAACCAGGGATCAAACCCGGGCCCCCTGCACTGGGAACGTGGAGTCTTAACCACTGCACCGCCAGGGAAGTCCCAGATACTCCACATTAACATAAAGTATTTTTTACAGAAAAGTGACTAAGCTTTTCTAAACAAAACACATTTAGTGGGAAGAGTGGCACTGCTTCAGGTTTCGAAAATCTCTGCGGCTGAGGGTAGAGGAGGGCTGTCACGCAAGCATCTTCATGTGGTCCATCGCAATGCGGCATTTGGAAAGAGGGAGGCTTCTCGGATGCACGTGGGTTTCCTTTCTGATATGACACCCAAACTCAACAAGTGGTGGGTTCTTAAAAGTGAGGTGCACTGTGCGGTCTGAAGCCCCATTGACAACCTCCCAGACACTGTTAGGTGAAAACCCATTCATCTGGGAGGCGAGGAAGAACAGACGCACCTTGGCACCTGGACTGGGAACAGGAGGCAGGTGTTGGGGGGGGAGGATCCTGGGTGAGATCCAGGTGAAGCCCGGAGCTGGATCAGGGACCTTTGCCGTTTCTTACTTGATGCAAACGTAGGGGGATTCGGGAGCTCTCTACCACCTCTGCAATTCATCTGTAAATCTAAAATTTTTCCAAAATAAATTTTATTGGAGGGAAAAACCCGCTGGTCCGTCCTGCATGCTCAGGCGACGTTTTCCTGAGCTTGGTCACTGGGAAATGCCAATCCCTGGGGTAGGCGAGTCTCCAAGGTGTACACTCTCCAGCCGTGAACAGAAACTCACGTCGGTGACTATCACTGCCTGGCTCCGCGGGGGTCTTCCCGGATTGGGAGGCTGTGCAGTTCACGGGGCAGGTGCACGCTTCCCAAAGTTCTGCTTTCTGCTTAAAAGCTCCGATGGGATCATGGACAACTAACGCCACGGGCTATTTTCCTTGAGGCAAGCAGCACCACTGCACACGCAAAATACGGAGACGCTCTCCAGGGTCCAGCTTCGTGGGTTTCATCAAGTTTACTGTGTCACCAAGTGCCGCCAGCCTAGGAGCCTCCTCTGTGCCTGCCTCTTGGAGTGGAGCCCCGCGTTCTGGGAGACCCTCCCTCCAGCCCCACCCTGGCCCCCAATCCCAGGCAAACTTCCCTCTGGTAAAGATACCTGGTGGGAGAGCAGCCCCAGCCCCCGCCCACCCCACCCTCCCCGCCCTCCCTGCCTCTCCTTCCTCCTGATTCAATTATCCTCGGCCTTCAAGGCCTTTTTTGAGTCTCGCCTCTTCCAGGGAGCCCTCCCTGACCAGCCCCACCTAGAGGAACACACTTCCTGGAGCTCCCATGGCCCATTCTTCTCCCCCATGTATTCCTGGCTCCCCCCAAGTCTGGTGTGGACTTCTTGGGGGCACAGTCCCCCACACCCCCACGTATCTATCTCCCCCTTGTCCGCTCTGACATCCAACGCCCCCCCCGCCACCAACTCCCGTCACTGCCCCGTAAACCCCCGACTGCAGGCCTGGCAGCAGCCGGTCTCTTTGGTTCTGGGAATTCTTTTGACCCCCCAGTGAACCGCTGAGAGCAAACACTGGCCTCCCTGCTAATTACAAGCAGAGTGTGGAGGGAGCGTGCGGCCCTGGCTGGACGGCCCTGCCCCTTGTCCCTCGGCCCGCGCAACCTCAGGAATGAACTTCCTCAAATGTCACAGGGAATTAGACCTGAAATCCCCACACGCTGGGAGGGGTTTCCATGGAACTCACGGTGGACAGGAATGACCAGGATTAAGGGGCCTGAGCCCCCTTGGGCCTCCTCTCCCAGGAGCCCCCAAGGTCAGGCAGAATGGGGGCTGAGGGGTCCAGGGCCCCCCACCCCCTAAAGCAGCCTCCTCTCTTCTGCTGTGTCTAGAAGTGGCTTTGCCGGCAGGGCTCCGTCACCCACAGGACGGGGTGCCTGGCCCTCAATACTGAACTCAGGGCATCTCTGAGACACCCCCAGCCTGTGGGACCCCACTGTACAATGCCTCTGAGTGGGGGCACTGGCCCCGATGGGAAGACCCCACTCCAGCTGAGAGAACAGACTCGGTGCTGACCTGGCCCACACCTGCCATAGGTGCAGGCATCATCTCTTTCCATCACCACTCCTCCTTCCAGGCCTGGGAAGGAGTCCTGCCCATCCCCTGAACCACAGAGGGGACCCTGGACACAGGGACACATGCCTCCTTCCCTCTGGGCCCCTCCTCCAAGCTTTTGGCAGTGTTTCCCGGGCCCTGGGTCTGGGAGTGCCTGAGGGGTACCGGGACACAGAGGGGCCTCCTGGGGCGACCTTGAGTGACCTTGACCTTCCTCACCATCTCCAGCTTCTCACCTGGACAACGGGCCTGGTGACCACAGAGCCTGCCTCCTGGGACGTTGAGAGCATGCAGGAGGGTGTGTGCAGAGGGCCCAAGGAGCAGCCCCGGCCCCTGTGAGCTTCTCACTCTTCATGTGAGCGTCTGGGAGTGTCTGGGGGAGTCCGTAGCTGGTTCTGCTCACCTCTGCACCTGTGGCAGAGACAGTCAGAACTGAAAGTGAGGCTGCGCCCAGCAGGGGCTGGAGATCCGACCCCACGCCCCAGCCACACTGTCCCCCTGTCTGCTCTGGGGAGGTGGGGAGACAGCAGTGGGGTCCAAAGCACTGGAGGAAGCTGAGCCTGGGACTCCCTGGGAGAGACCAGCCCACAAGCATGTCTTGTGGAGGACCCGGGCCTCCGCTTCGGGAGGGAGCCTGGGGACAGTGAGATCAGCCCTGTTCTTCTCCACAGCCCGTCATCATGTAATCAGCTCCCTAAACACCTTGTTAGCTGTCAATCTCTCCCTCCAGATGCTGAGCTTCTGGGGCAGCCAGCCCGCCAGTCCACACAGCAACAACCAACCCAGGGCCTGTCATGGGGCACTCAGGAGCTATGGACAACCATGGATGAGTCTCGGCCTTTCTCAGGTGACCATCTGTAAAATGAGGGGGACAGGCTCCACCTCTGAGAATTAAATGATAGCTCAGACGTATGCAGGTGCAGGGAGCTGCCCCCAGCCAGTGGAAGCTTCTGGGTGAAGTCTGCCTTGTAAGTAGGAATCCTGGCCAGACAACAGGCACCTCAGGTATGCACAGTAAGAGAGATGGGAGTTTCCAGCACCCAGTATTCTGGCTTGGGCAGCTGAGTGGCTGGGATGGCCATTCCTTGAGATGGGAACCCAGAAGGAAGGCCATGGGTGGAGCGTGAAGAGTTTCAGGTGCTGGTGGTTAAATTGAGCAGATACTGGATCCAAGGCCCTGACATTGGGTGAGTGGAAATGGGATCCATGTTTGGGGTCTGCAGGATCAGATCGCTGCAGATCGTACATGATCACTGAGGCTGTGATGGATGCCCTCCACCAAGGGGAGAAGTCCAAGGAAGGAGACGAGAGAAGATGCTAAGGCCAGGACAAGGCAACCAACACTTAAGGAAAAGGGGACCAAAAAAACCTCAAAAGATGGACAGGGAAATGACCCCACAGCCACAGCTGCCAGGGGGAAACCATGCCTGAAGCCGTGAAAATATTGTTCCATTGCCTTCTGGCCTCCATGGTTTCTGTTGAGAAGTCTGTCCCCTTCAGCACATTGTTCTTGGTTATGTAATATGTCCTCCTTTCAAATCTGTCTCTTTGAATTTTTGTTTTCATCTGTTTGACTTTGACGAGCCTGGAATGATTTTCTCCAAATTGATCCTGTTTGGGTTTTGCTGAACTTCATGAATCTGTAAGTTTATATTTTTAGTCCATTTGGGCAGGTTTTAGTCATTATTTCTTCAATACTTTTTCTCCCTCATTCTCTTGCTTCTCCCCTTCTGGGACTGTAATTACCTGTATGTTAGACATTTTAATGCCACTCATATGACCTTGAGTCTCTGTTCTCGTTTAAAATTTTTTTTTCTCTTCTTCACATTGGATAACGTCTATTGACCTGTCTTCAAGTTCACAGACTCTTTCTTTTGTCATCTCCATTCTGCCACTAATATCATCTGGTAATTTTTTTTTTATCTCAGAGGTTATATTTTTCTGTCTTAAGCATTCACTTAGATGTTTTTAATATGTTCTATTTGCTGAAATTTTCTATCTCTTCTTTCATGTGAATGTGTTTCCCTTTATCTTCACAGGGCACAGTTATCAGAGCTCTTTTAAAGTCCATATCTGATCATTCCACTATCTGAGTGACCTCAGAGTTGGCCTTGGTTAATTGCCTTTCCCCTTGAGAGGAAAACACGTGTTCCTAGCCCTCAGGCATGTCGTCGTGTAATTTTGGATTGTATCATAGACTTTGACTGTTACATTGTAGAGGCTCCCACGCCAGGAACGTGAGCAGAGTTTATACATAAAATCTGTAATGTCACCTTCTCTGGCTCTTTCTGGGATTCCCATTTCACTCTCCAGCAGCCTCAATTGCCCCAGGCACCTTCTCCTGGTTCCTCCAGCCAGAAAGATTGGGGTTTTAGATGCCTGAACTGTACTGTAACTGCCCTTGCAAAACGACTTGCTTTTGCTAACCCTCTGGAGCCCTCAGGTAGTTTCTTGTTTGTTTGATTGTTGTCCAGAGTTTATAGCTGTTATCTGCAGGAGGGCTGGCTTGTTAGAACCTTACTAGTCCATACAGGAGGTGTAACCAAGAGAAGTTTCAGGATGGGGGTGGGGGAGGGGGGAGTGGGCAGCAGAAGCAAATGCTCCTGAGAGGCCACATCTTATAAAAAAGTGTCCTTTGAATTTGGGTGCAGAGAATTTGGTGGTGCTGATGAAGAGAGTTGTTCCAAGGGTAATGGGATTGCAGGGTGGGATAGATGTGGCAGAGTGAGCAGTAAATATCCTCTCTTGTGTTAAGGAGATTTCTTTTTGTTCCTAGCCTATTAAACGTGTTTTATAACTGGGAGTGCACTTTAAATTCTATGGAACATGTTTAGGCACTTACCTATATCACTATATGGCTTTCCTTCTCTTTTCTGTCATACAGCCTATTAACATGATGATATTAGCGGATTTCTTCATGTTGAGTCACCATGGCATTCCTGGAAGTAAACTCTACTTGGTCATGGTGTATCATTACTCTAATTCAATACACTGCTGGATTTAATTTTTGCTCATTCTTTTATTTATAATTTTTGTGTCTATCTTCACATGTGAACTCTTTCTGTGGTTTTTCCTTTTTTCGTACTCTCCTGATTGGTCTTTGCTATCAGGGTTATGTGAACACAGAAAATGAGTCAGAACTTTGTTCGTTTCCTAGGCTTGAAACATTTTGTATAGTATAGGAAAGATCTTGAACACAGGGGAAAAAAAACTTGCCCGTAAAACTCTCTGGGCCCTGTGCCTTTTTCTAGGGTAGGATTTTATAGCTTTCTGTTGGCATCCTGTTTATTGACAGGTTTAGATTTTCTAGGTCCTTAAGACAATTTCCAGATGTATGTTTACTTAAACAAAACCTTTAAATTCCATTTAATCAACAAATATCTTTCAATCCCCAGTATGTTCCAGACTCTAAAGGCAGATATATTTCAATGTGAATCAGCACAGAGAATGTCTGTGAGGACAGATATTCAGTAAATTTCAGTCTCTTTCCTTGCTTCCCTCCTCCCCCACTGGGGATATCACAAGTGACAACACAGTAGAAACCTGTTGACCTGCAGTTGCCTAGTATACACCCACACATCAATTCATACATATATCCATCCCTATATCTACCTATGCATCCATCCATCCATCCATTCACCCACCTGTCTACCCACACACACATACGTACAGTCACTCGTACATAAGTGTACCCATACACACATCTACCCATCCACCCACTCACTCATCTCTCCGTTCAGGGTGCCCACACTGAGTCTCTACTCTGCACCAGATACTGGCAGTATTGGGGTCCGTGGAGATATAAGCTAAGTGCTTAAATGCTGGAAGACAAAACAAAGGATCAAAATGGCCCCAGGAGGCTACAACATGAACAGAACTGAACAAGATAAGATGCTGTGCTGGGATCCAGGGAACCAGGGGTCCAGAGTAGCAGGTCTGAGTGACCAATTTCCAGGTGTACCACCCCAGCTGAGCAGGGGGTGAGTGCTCCACTGCTGCTTGGAGGGGGCAGCCTGGAGAACGAGAGGTCCAGAGTCCCAGGTGAGAAGACCCCCAAAGGGGTAGCTCCCCTGACCTGGGCATCCCCTCAGCCCTGCTGTCCCTGTTACCCTTGAGTTGACGCACCAGCTTCCTCCTTCACTATGATTGTCTTGAGGTCAGGAATGGAACCTTATCTGTCTTCCTGGCTCCAGGGCCTCACTCAGAGCCTGGCACCAATGTTTACTGGATAAAAGATGAGGGAAGGGAGGACCAATGGCTGGGAGGCAGTGAGCACTCACATGGATGTTGTAGAGAGCTGGGGAGGGCACTGCCTAGGCATGGGTCTGAGTTTCTTCCCTGACTACTGAAGCTCTGCACCCAGGTCCCCGGGAGTGAGAGACGCTCCCTCAGTCTCAGCCCCCACCTGCCGGGACACCCCAGCACACAAGAGGCCTGGAGAACCTTTCTTTCCCAGAGCTGCCCAGCTGGGGCGAGACCCTGGCAAGGGAATATCCCAGGCCCCTGGGCTCGAGGAAGGTGGGGGTGGGAGTCGCTTGTTCTCACTCCTCCCCCTCACCGCTCCGCTGAGAACCAAATCGCCTTATCAGAAACTCCCTTGAGTGACTGGTTAACCAAATAGCTAGAATTCCTGCTCAGGGACACATCTGTTCCTGATCCAGGGGAGGCCAGGGATGACGAGGAAGGGAGGGGGAGGAGGGGCGGAAGGCCAGGCCTTCCCAAAGGATGCTCGGGCCAGACGAGGCAGTGTGGGCTGCAAGCCTGGCAGAAGCAGACCAAACTGTCTCCGGGGCTGGGGCAGGACGAGTGCCCCGCCTGCACCACCCGCCAAGAGTGGGGAGCCAGGACCTGCCCACTGGGGTGATAGGAGAGGGGTGGGAAGCACCCCCAGTGCACCAGTGCAGGGATGCTGGGCCACACCGAGCTCTTCCCAGTGGGCGTGACTCCCCGCGGAGCTCTGCCCCCTCCACCCCCTAACAGACCCCCAACCCTCAGGCTCCAGCTGGTCCCGCGCTTAGACCATCCCAAGAACGGCACCTGAGCAGCTTTGCTCGTGGAGACAGCAGGTCATTCCAAAGCCGCCCATGCTTTTCCCTCTGCCCAGAATGCCCTTCCCATCTCGGCGTCCAGCCAACTCCTCTGCACCTTCTGCAGCGAAGTTTCCCCATCTGGGTGGTCCTCCTCGGGTACAGGGGTTTCCAGGGCCACTTTGCCTCACCCCCACTGGTGAGTTTGTGGATCTGCCCCATGACACCTGAGCCCTCAGCCTAGGAATTCCTTCTTCTTAGGTTCTGGCTCCTCGGCCCCCAGCGCGGAGTATGGGATAATGGAAGGATGGGAGAGTCCATGCGGGGAGATAGCAGAGGAGGAGGAGAATGGGTGAGGCTGAAACAGAGGACGGCGTGAAGAGGGAGGCTGTGAGGAGGGGAGGGGAGGGGTCCCTGTAGGGCCGCATGGGGGAATTACACGGGCCAGTCCCTCCTCCTGGCCAGGGCACCTCGCGTCCTGCCTGGCCCCCACCTCTGGGCTCCAGCGTGTGCCTGGCCCCGCCAAGTCTTGGGAGGAGTCCTGTCTTGTTGTCCCCCAATCTGGGCTGGGACCGCCAAGCTCTACACCTGCCACTCCACGGACACTAGCCTCCCTGGGCACCAGCCCCCAGGGCAGAGGATGTGCTCCCCGCTGTGGGCTCCACGCTGAGCTGTGTGAGGGGACACCGGCCCCGGTGTTAGGACAGGGAGCAGTGGGGAGAAGGGGGTGCCGTGCAGGGCAGGAAGGCGGACAGGCGGGTGGCAGCCCCGAGTCCGCTCTCCCCCGTGGTCTATGTGACGTGGTAGGAGCTGGGAGCTGACAGCAGGCTCAGGTCGGGGCTTCCTTGGAGGGGAGCAGTGGGGACGACATCTCCCCACCTCCTCCTCTGTGCAGGGCTGCGTGGGGTCCCACTCCAGCTAGATGGGGGGGCACCCCAAGCCCCGGCACATTTCCCAAAACCAACACCCCAGAGGAGGCAGCTTCCCCCCATCCCAGCCTGCGGACGCCCCCTCAGCCAGGCCCTGCACCCCTTCTGTGAGGCCGCCCAGTGTGGAGGGCCCAGCCTGGGGCGAGGGCCAGTGTAAACAGATCGTTTCTGTCTGCCTGGGGGGTGGGGGCGGGGGGAGTTGTCTTGAGCTTTGTTATGTTCTGAAAAAAAAGGCAAAAAATTTGGGTCACAAACCACAAACTGTTTTGCTTTCGGCATAACTGGCACAAACAGGCATTTTCTCTGTGGTTTCTGGCCGCTGAGGCCTGGGCTGGCTGGGGCTGGGGCGGGAGAGGCTGGAGGCTGCGCGAGCGAGGCCAGAGGGGGCTGGGCAGGTAGGGGCCAGGCCTCCGGGGGTGGCCTGTTGGCCCATGGCCCCCTACCGGCCTGGCCACACCTGTGCAGGAGTGCCAGCGAGGTGCCAGACCCAGGCAGCTGGGAGGAGCAGGGACCCTGGGAGCTAGGACCAGCCAGGCAGGTGGACACGGGCTGTTAGGGATGAGGCCGGGGACCAGGGCCACGTGGGCGGGCCGGCAAGGAGGCCTGCCTCCAGGGAGGCGGAGAACAGATGGGGCTGGGTGGCAAGGGGTCCCCAGGGGTTGGTATGATGGGGTCCATCCCCACACCCTCCAGGGCCTTCTCTCCAGCCGGCTCTGCACTGGGGCTCCACCGAGAGCTCCGGAGAGCTTGGGAGGACCCGATGGCAGGCGTGACGATGCACCCGTGGTTACGGCATGTCTGGGGGGCAGAGGCAGGGGCTGGATGCCAGACCGCTGTCTACATGGGAGGGGCGGCTCCCGACACCAGAGACCCAGGAGTGGAGAGGAAGAGAGCTAGGGCGGCACAGAACGATGGCGAGGGTGCGGGGGTCACCAGGGTAGAGCAGGCGCCAGGAGGCCCGGGAGAGAGAGCTTCCAGTCTGTGCGAAGCCTGGGGGGGTGAGGAGGAGTGTGAGCGTGGGGACCGAGACACGACCCACCAAGAAACCAGAGGGAGCCAGCTGCTTAAGACCCCAGGGTTTGCACTCTACCCAGTGGCCCACAGGAGCCATGGAGGGTCCTGTGGGGAGAGCAGCAGGCTACGGGCCTGCAGAGCAAGCTCGTCCAGGCGCACGTGGTGAGTGGTTGGAGCGGAGACTGGAGGCTGGACAGCAGCAGCGTCCAGTGGCTGGTGGGGCCCTGGGCCTCGTCGACCAACTGAATGTGGAGGGAGGGGGCAGAGGACCCTGGAGCAGGTGTGGGGTGGTGGCTGTGAGCGCGCCGGCTCGGGGGTCTGCAGCACATCAAGGCAGCCGAACAGGCCCCAGCAGGTGCCGTGCCGCAGCTCAGGTGAAAACAGCAGGTGGAGACGCAAGTGGGGTCAGCAGCTGGGAAGCAAGTCCAGGGCCTCCGGCTTAGCAAACGCTGCCTCCCCCCACGGCTCAGGGGCAAGCCCTGGCGTCACCTCCTGTCAGGAGACAGGAGCACGCAGGGTGCTCCTGAGAGGGTGCTCAGGGCAGGCCTCCCTGAGGGGTGCCACTCAGACAGAGTGACGAGGGCAGGACCCAGACCGATGCCTGCAGGGAAAGGGGTCCAGGCAGAGGCAGCCCGTGCAGAGGCCCTGAGGCAGGAACGTGTATGTGTGTTCAACCAGCCCAGGAATGCGTGGGCCAGGGCGGCCTCGCAACTCATCCTGAGGACTGCTTGTCTCCGGAGAAGCCAAGAACAGGGGCGGCACCTGGTCTGATGTTTTAAAAGACCACCTGGACTCCACATGGAGGTCAGGAGTGGAGATGGGCAGGGACCTTCCTGACAGGGCATGTGGGGCACGGCCACCCACTCCGCTCACAGCAGTGCCCTCATTCTCTGGAACAGGGACTGGGCAGAGGAGAGGGACCCTCACGGAAGTCATTTCCTTGGTGACCACACACTAGGTGGCTTAAAACTGTAGAGATTCATCCTCTCCCAGCCCTGGAGGCCAGAGGTCTCATCAAGGTGTCCAGGGCCAGGCTCCCTCCAGAGGCTCCAGGCGAGGGTCCTTTCTGCCTCGTCCAGCTTCTGGGGGCTCCTGGCTTGTGGCCGCGTCCCCCAGCCTCTGCTCCATCCTCACACGGCCCCTCTTCTGTGTCCTTTCCCCGTCTCTTCCTTCACTTTGTCACATCTGCAAAGA